>NC_081310.1:48450000-48751540 GCF_026419965.1 Kogia breviceps | reverse complement strand
TTTGAGGTAGTTATCGATATGTATGTTCTTATTACCATTTTCTTAATTGTTTTGGGTTTGTTTTTGTAGTTCTTTTCCTTCTCTTTTGTTTCCTGCCTAGAGAAGTTCCTTTAGCATTTGTTGTAAAGCTGGTTTGGTGGTGCTGAATTCTGTCAGCTTTGCTTGTCTGTAAGAGTTTTAATTTCTCATCTGAATGAGATCCTTGCTGGGTAGAGTAATCTTCGTTGTAGGTTTTTCCCTTTCATCACCTAAATTTGTCCTGCCACTCCCTTCTGGCTTGCAGAGTTTCTGCTGAAAGATCAGCTTTTAACCTTATGGGGATTCCCTTGTATGTTATTTGTTGTTTTTCCCTTGCTGCTTTTAATATTTTTTCTTTGTATTTAATTTTTGATAGTTTGATTAATATGTGTCTTGGTGTGTTTCTCCCTGGATTTATCCTGTATGGGACCCTCTGCCCTTTCTGGACTTGATTGACTATATTCTTTCCCATATTAGGGAAGTTTTCAACTATAATCTCTTCAAATATTTTTCAGTCCCTTTCTTTTTCTCTTCTTCTGGGACCCCTATAATTCGAATGTTTGTGTGTTTGATGTTGTCCCAGAAGTCTCTGAGACTCTCCTCAATTCTTTTCTTTCTTTTACTTTATTCTGCTCTGTGGTAGTTATTTCCACTATTTTCTCTTCCAGGTCACTTATCTGTTCTTCTGCCTCAGTTATTCTGCTATTGATTCCTTCTAGAGAATTTTAAATTTCATTTATTGTGTTGTTCATCTTGTTTACTCTTTAATTCTTCTAGGTCCTTGTTAAACGTTTCTTATATTTTCTCCATTCTATTTCCAACATTTTGGATCATCTTTACTATCATTACTGTGAATTCTTTTTCAGGTAGACTGCCTATTTCCTCTTTATTTGTTTGGGCTGGTGGGCTTTTACTTTGCTCCTTCATCTGCTGTGTATTTCTCTGTCTTCTCATTTTGCTTAACTTCCTGTGTTTGGGGTCTCCTTTTCACAGTTTGCACATTTGTAGTTCCCATTGTTTTTGGTGTCTGCCCCCAGTGGGTAAGGTTGGTTCAATGTGTTGTGTAGGCTTCCTGGTGGAGGGGACTAGTGCCTGTGTTCTGGTGGATGAGGCTGTATCTTGTCTTTCTGGTGGGCAAGACCACATCCAGTTGTGTGTTTTGGGGTGTCTGTGACCTTATTATGATTTTAGGCAGCCTCTCTGCTAATGGGTGGGATTGTGTTCCTGTCTTGCTAGTTATTTGGCATGGGGTATCCAGCACTGGAGCTTGCTAATTGTTGAGTGGAGCTGGGTCTTAGCACTGAGAAGGAGACCTCAGGGAGAGCTCTTGCCAATTGATATTTTGTGGGGCCAGGAGTTCTCTGGTGGTCCAATGTCCTGAACTCAGCTCTCCCACCTTAGAGGCTCAGGCCTGACACCCAGCTGGAGCCCCAAGACCCTGTCATTCGCATGGTGAATGTCAAGACCACTAATCTTCTCCCCGCCAACAACTCCAGAATGTCAGCAGCCAGAGTTTGATGCTCCAGTCAAGAGATTGAAGGGGTCATCTCACTATTGCTGCCTCTCCAACAGGCTCAAGGATTCTCCTCTAAACACTTTGAAGAAGCAGTGCTGTAGTCCAATGAGTTGGCAGGGGGGCAGCGGAGCTCCCCCTAAGAGATCTTGAGAGAACTGCAGTAATTTTCACCTGTTCCTCATCCTCCACCAGTGCTATGGTGCTGCC
Source organism: Kogia breviceps (assembly GCF_026419965.1). Classification (NCBI taxonomy): domain Eukaryota; kingdom Metazoa; phylum Chordata; class Mammalia; order Artiodactyla; family Physeteridae; genus Kogia; species Kogia breviceps. The sequence goes on along the minus strand of NC_081310.1, from coordinate 48,749,799 downwards.
ATAATACTTCCATACAAAGGCCCTGAGTTTCTCTTTTTGAATTATGTTTTCCTCTGGGTATATGCCCAGTAGTGGGATTGCTGGGTCATATGGTAGTTCTATTTTTAGTTTTTTAAGGAACCTCCATACTGTTTTCCATAATGGTTGTATCAATTTACATTCCCACCAACAGTGTAAGAGGGTTCCCTTTTCACCACACCCTTTCAAGCATTTGTTGTTTCTAGCTTTTTTGATAATGGTCATTCTGACTTGCATGAGGTGATACCTCATTGTAGTTTTGATTTACATTTCTCTAATAATTAGTGATGTTGAGCATCTTTTTATGTGCCTCTTGGCCATCTACATGTCTTGCTTGGTGAAATGCCTATTTAGGTTTTCTGTGCATTTTTACCTGGATTGTTTGTTTTTTTGATGTTGAGCTCCATGAGCTGTTTGTATATTTTGGAGATTAATCCTTTGTCTGTTGTTTCATTTGCAAATATATCTTCCCATTCTGAGGGTTATCTTTTCATCTTGATTATGGTTTCCTTTGCTGTGCAAAACCTTTTAAGTTTCATTAAGGCCCATTTGTTTATTTTTGTTTTTATTCTGTTACTCTAGGAGGTGGATCAAAAAATATCTTTCTGTGGCTTATGTCAGAGAGTGTTTTTCCTATGTTTTCCTCTAAAAGTTTTATAGTGTCTGGTCTTATATTTAAGTCTTTAATCCATTTGGAGTTTATTTTTGTGTATGGTGTTGGGTCATGTTCTAATTTCATTCTTTTACATGTAGCTGTGCAGTTTTCCTAGCATCACTTATTGAAGAGGCTGTCTTTTCTCCATTGTATGTTTTTGCCTCCTTTGTTATAAATTAGGTGGCCATATGTGTGTGGGTTTATCTCTGGGCATTCTATCCTGTACGATTGATCTGTATTTCTGTTTTTGTGCCAGTACCATACAGTCTTGATTACTGTAGCTTTGTGGTATAGTTTGAAGTCAAGGAGCCTGATTCCTCCAACTTCGTTTTTCTTTCTCAAGATTGCTTTGGCTATTCGGGGTCTTTGTAAGATTTTTTTGTCCTAAATCTGTGAAGTATGCCATTGGTAGTTTGATAGGGATTGCATTGAATCTGTAGATTGTTTTGGGTAGTATCATTATTTTCAGAAAATTGATTCTTCCAATCTGAGAACATGGTATATTTCTCCATCTGTTTATGTCATCTTTTATTTCTTTTATAAAAAATAAATTTATTTATTTATTTATTTTTGGCTATGTTGGGTCTTCATTGCTGCATGCAGGCATTCTCTAGTTGCGGCGAGCAGGGGCTACTCTTTGTTGTGGTGCGTGGGCTTCTCATTGCGGTGGCTTCTCTTGTTGTGGAGCACAGGCTCTAGGCACATGAGCTTCAGTAGTTACAGTGCGCAGGCTCAGTAGTTTTGGCTCATGGGCTCTAGAGCTCAGGCTCAGTAGTTGTGGTGCACGCACTTAGTTGCTATGTGACATATGGGATCTTCCCAGACCAGGGCTCGAACCCGTGTCTCCTGCATTGACAGGTGGATTCTTAACCACTGTGCCACCAGAGAAGTCCTGTTTGATTTCTTTCATAAGTGTTTTATAGTTTTCTGAGTACAAGTCTTTCACCTCCTTAGGTAGGTTTATTCCTAGGTATTTCATTCTTTTTGTTGCAGCAGTAAATGGGAGTGTTTCCTTAATTTCTCTTTCTGATCTTTCATTGTTTGTGCATAGGAATGCCAGAGATTTCTGTTCATTAATGCAACCTTGCCAAATTCATTGATTAGTTCTAGTCATTTTTTGGTGGCATCTTTAGGAATTTCTGTGTACCGTATCATGTCATTGGCAAATAGTGACAGCTTTACTTCTTCTTTTTCAATTTGTATTCCTTTTATTTCTTTTTCTTCTCTGATTGCTATGGCTAGGACCTCCAAAACTATGTTGAGTAAGAGTGGTGAGAGTGGGGACTTCCCTGGTGGCACAGTGGTTAAGAATCCGCCTGCCAATGCAGGGGACATGGGTTCAAACCCTGGTCTGGGAAGATCCCGCATTCCAGGGACAACTAAGCCCTTGTGACACAACTACTGAGCCTGTGCTCTTCAGCCACAACTACTGAGTCCACATGCCACAACTACCAAAGCCCATGCCCCTAGAGCCTGTGCTCTGCAACAAGATAAGCCACCACAATGAGAAGCCTGTGCACCACAACAAACAGTAGCCTCTGCTCGCCGCAACTAGAGAAAGCCTGCATGCAGCAACAAAGACCTAGTGCAGCCAAAAATAAAAATAAATAAATTTACTAAAAACAAAAGAACGTGTGGTGAGAGTGGACATCCTTGTCTTGTTCCTGATCCTAGCGGAAATGCTTTCAGTTTTTCACCACTGAGTATGATGCTTGCTGTGGGTTTGTCATATATGGCCTTTATTATGTTGAGGAGGTTCCCTCTATGCCGATTTTCAGGAGAATTTTTAACAAAAAGCAGTGTTGAGTTTTGACAAAACTTTTCCTGCATGTATTGAGATGATCATATGGTTTTTATTCCTTAATTTGTTGATGTGGTGTATCACATTGATTGATTTGCATATATTGAAGAGACCTTGCACCCCTGGGATAAATCCCACTTGATCATGGTGTATGATCCTTTTAATATGCTGTTGGATTCTGTTGCTAGTATTTTGTTCAGGATTTTTGCATCTATGTTCATCAGTGATATTGGTGTTTAATTTTCTTTTTTTGTGATATCTTTCTCTGGTTTTGGTATCAGGGTGATGGTGGCTTCGTAGAATGAATTTGGGAGTGTTTCTCCCTCTGAAGTGTTTTGGAAAAGTTTGAGAATGATGGGTATTAGCTCTTCTCTAAATGTTTGATAGAATTCACCTGTGAAGCCATCTGGTTCTGGACTTTTGTTGGTTGGAAGATTTTTACTTACGGTTTCAGTTTCATTACTTGTGATAGGTCTGTTTATATTTTCTAATTCTTCCTGGTTCAGTATTGGAAAATTGTACCTTTCCAAGAATTCGTTTATTTCTTCATGGTTGTCCATTTTATTGGCATATAGGTGTTTGCAGTAGTCTCTTATAATCCTTTGTATTATAATCCAGTGTAAGTTGTGCTTCCTCCTTTTTCATTTTTAATTTTATTGATTTGCGTCCTCTCTTTTTTTTTTTCCTTGATGAGTCTGGCTAAGGGTTTATTAATTTTGTTTATCTTCTCAAAGAACCAGCTTTTAGTTTTATTGAGTTTTGCTACTGTTTTCTTAGTTTCTATTTCATTTATTTCTCCTCTGATCTTTATGATTTCTTTCCTTCTACTGACTTTGGGTTTTTTTGTTCTTTTTTCTCTAGTTGCTTTAGGTGTAGGGTTAGATTGTTTATTTGAGATTTTTCTTGTTTCTTGAGGTGAGAGTGAATTGCTATACACTTCCCTCTTAGAACTGCTTTTGCTGCGTCCCATAGGTTTTGGGTCATTGTGTTTTCATTGTCATTTGTTTCTATGTATTTTTCTTTGATTTCTTCAGTGATCTCTTGGTTATTTACTAGTACACTTTTTAGCTTCTATCTATTTGTGTTTTTAATAGTTTTTTTTCTGTAATTGATTTCCAATCTCATAGTGTTATGGTCAGAAAATTTCAATTTTCTCAGATTTTTCAAGTCTTGATTTGTGACCCAAGATATGATCTATCCTGGAGAATGTTCCATGTGCACTTGAGAAGAAAGTGTATTCTGCCACTTTTAGGTGGAGTATTCTACAAATATCAATTAGATTTACCTGGTCTCTTGTGTCCTTTAAAGCTTGTGTTTCCTTATTTATTTTCTGTTTGGATGATCTGTCCATTGGTGTAAGTGGGGTGTTAAAGTCCCCTACTATTATTGTGTTACTGTCGATTTCTCCTTTCATGGTTGTTAGCATTTGCCTTATGTATTGAGGTGCTCCTCTGCTGGGTGCATAAATATTTATAACTGTTATATCCTCTTCTTGGATTGATCCTTTGATCATTATGTAGTGCCCCTTCTTATCTCTTGTAACAGTCTTTATTTTAAAGTCTATTTTATCTGATATGAGTATAGCTACCCCAGCTTTCTTTTGATTTCCATTTGCATGGAATATCTTTTTCCACCCCTTCACTTTCAGTCTGTATGTGTCCCTAGGTCTGAATTGGATCTCTTGTAAACAGCTTATATATGGGTCTTGTTTTTGTATCCATTCAGCCAGTCTGTGTTTTTTGGTTGGGGCATTTAATCGATTTCTATTCAAGGTTATTATCGATATGTATGTTCCTGTTACTATTTTCTTAATCCTTCTAGGTTTGCTTTTGTGGGTCTTTTTCTTCTCTTGTGTTTCCCACTTAAAGAAGTTTCTTTAGCATTTGTTGTAAAGCTGGTTTGGTGGTGCTGAATTCTGTTATCTTTTGCTTGTCTGAAAAGCTTTTGATTTCTCCATTGAATCTGAATGAGATCCTTGCCAGGTAGAGTAATCTTGGTTGTAGGTTTTTCCCTTTCATCACTTTAAGTATATCCTGGGACTCCTTTCTGGTCTGCAGAGTTTTCTCTGAGAAATCAGCTGATAATCTTATGGGGATTCCTTTGTATGTTATTTTTTGTTTTTCCTTTGCTGCTTTTAATATTTTTTCTTTGAATTTAATTTTTGTTAGTTTGATTAATATGTGTCTTGGTGTGTTTTTCCTAGGGTTTATCCTGTATGTGACTCTCTGCTTCCTGAATTTGGGTTACTATTTCCTTTCCCATGTGAGGGAAGTTTTCAACTATAATCTTTTCAAATATTTTCTCAGACCCTTTCTTTTCCTCTTCTTCTTCTAGGACCCCTATAATTTGAATGTTGGTGCATTTAGTGTTGTTCCAGAGGTCTCCGAGATTGTCTTCAATTCTTTTCATTCTTTTTTCTTTATTCTGCTCCTTGGCAGTTATTTGCACCATTTTGTCTTCCAGCTCACTTATTCGTTCTTCTGCCTCAGTTATTCTGTTATTGATTCCTTCTAGTGTATTTTTCATTTCAGTTATTGTGTTTTTCATCTCTGTTTGTTTGTTTCTTCGTTCTTCTAGATCTTGTTAAATATTTCTTCTATTTTCTCAGTCCATGACTCCATTCTATTTCTGAGATTCTGGATCATCTTTACTATCATTACTCTGAATACCTTTTCAGGTAGATTGCCTATTTCCTCTTCATTTATTTGGTCTTGTAGGTTTTCACCTTGCTCCTCATCTGTGACATATTTTTATGCCGTCCCTTTTTTTTTTTTTTTGAGTGGGATTATTTTCCTGTTTTACTGGTTGCTTGGCCTGAGGCTTCCAATGCTGGAGTTTGTAGGCTATTGTGTAGAGCTGGGTCTTGGTGCTGAAAAGAGGAACTCTGTGAGATCTCAGTCCAATGAATATTTCCTGGGGTCTGAGGTTCTCTGTTAATCCAGTGGTTCAGACTCAGAGCACCCACCACAGGAGTTTCCGCCTGACCCCCGGCTCATGAACCAAGATCCTGCAAGCCACATGAGGTGGCAAAAAAATAAGAGGAGAGAGAAGAGTAACAAAATAAAAAATAAAATTAGACAAGGAAACTAACAGATATGTTAGAAAGAATGTAAAAATAAAGATATACATGAATCAACAACTGGAAGGTGCATCAGTACAACAATAGTAAAAAATTGAAAGAGGGAAAAGAAAAAAAAAAGAGAGAGAACGGGGAAAGGCCTTGGCTGTGGAGAGTGGGGCCTAAGCAAGGGTGAGGTTTGGGCAGTGGGTGGGGCCTATGCTTAGGACCCACAGGGCTGGAAAAGGCCCTGGGGGCTGTGGTGAGTAGGCCTTAGGCTCAAGGAACAGAAGGGACCCTGGTGTGCCCCCCACCCCTGGTCTCAGAAGGCAGGGCACCTCACCTGGGAGCTCAGCAGGCTACCTGGGCCTGAGTGGGTGGAAGAGTCGCCCTCTGCTCCTCTCCCACCCCTCCTGGAGGGCCCCTCCCGCCTGCCTCTCCTGATGTCTGCCAATCTTTTTTTTTTTTTTTAACATCTTTATTGGAGTATAACTGTTTTACAATAGTGTGTTAGTTTTTCATTTACAACAAAGTGAATCAGTTATACATATACATATGTTCCCATATCTCTTTCCTCTTGCATCACCCTCTCTCCCACCCTCCCTATCCCACCCCTCTAGGTGGTCACAAACTGCCAATCTTTTTGACAACTGCTTTTTAACTCAAAAATCTATACATTGGGACAGATCTTTTCCCTGAGCAGCAGATTCATATACCCAGTTGCCTACTTGAATGATTTCTAGGTTCCTCAAATCAAAATGTCCCCAACTGAACTATCCCCCTAACCTGATCCTTCTCCAATATCTCCCCTCTCAGCAGCAGCATGACTATCCACCCAATAGCCCCTGCTAGAAACTATTAGTCAGTCTTAATTCCTCCTCTCCCTTTTCTGCACTGTCTAATCATTCATTATGTCCTATTTTTTAAAATTATTTATTTATTTATTTATGGCTGCATTGGTGGGGCTGCTCTTTGTTGCGGTGCACTGACTTCTCACTGCGGTGGCTTTTCTTGTTGCAGAGCATGGGCTCTAGGTGCTCAGGCTTCAGTAGTTGTGGCATGCGGGCTCAGTAGTTATGGCTCTTTGGCTCTCGAGAGCAGTCTCAGTAGTTGTGGAGCATGGACTTAGTTGCTCCACGGCATGTGGGATCTTCCTGGACCAGGGCTCAAACATGTGTCCCCCGAATTGGCCGGTGGATTTGTAACCACTGCACCACCAGGGAAGTCCCACAATATCCTATTGGTTGTCTCCTAAATGTCTTTTTTTGGTAAATATTTTGAATCTACCCACTTACCTATGCTACAGTACAATCCATTATCTACATATAAGAAATTTTTTCCTGAATTTTTTCAAATCAGATTTTCTCAAATCTGATCATCTATTTCCTGTTAAACTTTTCTATAATATTTTGACTTACCTTTAGGATAAAAGCCAACCCCCTTAGCATGGTTTACAGTCATTATCCAGGCCCAGACTATCTTTCTAGCCTGGTCTCTAAGTTCCAGCTACAGTGAACTTTTCTTTTTCTTTTTAGGTCACACTGCATAGCTTGTGGGATCTTAGTTCCCTGGCCAGGGATTGAACCCATGGCCTTGGCAGTGAAAGCGCAGCATCTTAACCACTAGACCACTAGGGAATTCCCAAACATATTTCTATTCTTCAAATGTCCTGTATTGTTTCTGAGGCTTATAAGAGCTCTTCAGTTTGTCTAGAACACTCTCTCCCCTCCTTTTGTTTGCCTAGCTAATTCTTAGCAACCTTTTAGGTCTCAGTTAAGAATTTCATTTCTGGTTTATCCTCTTTGACCCCTAAAATAGGCTTGTTCCCTCTAGTATATGCTTTGTAGCACACATTGATAATTATTATTATTTGTTGAATTTTCTTTATTTCCCAGTAACTCCTGGACAACAGTTTTGTTCACTGTTGCATTTCCAACACTTATCACATAGTAATAGCTCAATAAATACTTGTTAAATGAATGAATGAATGAATGATGTTTAATGGGCTTTAATGTCCACTGCCCATATTTTATAGGACAACTTCCTCACTTGGAACTCTTATTTTGATTTCTTTCTTAATTAGTTGAATATATACTTAAGATTTCCTTAAAGAAGCGAACATGAATGGTGTGCTTATTCTGAAGTCTCTCATTTTTCTCTTGCCATTACACATGAACACATTGGCTCACACTTGGTTCATACTTACACAATAGCTTGGATTTCAAATTGTATCCCTGCAAATTTGTTACAAAGTCTGTTACAGTGGAAGCTCTAAATGAGGACTACCAGGTTTTTGGTCATTTATAAGTAATCTGTTTTAGTCTGCCTAATGCCTATGAAATCCTTGTTATCTAATTTTTTTCCCAAGGTATGTCTAGATGTGAGTCTTCTTCCATTAATTTCATTAATTTATTTTTAAGTCTTCTGTTACATCTGGACATTTTTATTCAATTTGTCTTTGATTTACTATTACTTCTGTCCAAGTTCTTTTGGGTTACTCTTCAGACATACTCATAATTCTCAGTTTGGGTTTTATCTCATCTTCTCTTCTTTTGTCCTTCTGAATATGTTTTGGACAGGCCATAACTTCTTTCTTATTGCAGGTGTCAAACAGTTTTCTAAATGAAAATCACTTTCAGAGATAAGTAAAACTCTGAGTCTTCTGGACTATGTTCATTTTCCTTTTACTGTATTATTATTATTATTATTTATTTTTTTACTTTTTTGGTACGTGGGCCTCTCACTGTTGTGGCCTCTTCTGTTGTGGAGCACAGGCTCTGGACCCGCAGGCTCAGCGGCCATGGCTCTTGGGCCCAGCCGCTCCGTGGCATGTGGGATCCTCCCGGACCGGGGCACGAACCCGTGTCCCCTGCATTGGCAGGCGGCCTCCCAACCACTGCACCACCAGGGAAGCCCTCTGTATTATTTTTTATATCTCTCTTGGGTGAGAAAAGGGCTTGGGTATCTGATATGGACCAGGGTTCCCAGGATTTTAGGCAAGTTGTATGCCAGTAGGCAGGGCTGGCCACTAGCTGTGGGTAGGGAGCAAAAGGTGACCCAAGTCTAAGAGCTTTGCAGTCTTGAAAAGCAGACAATAATCTGAAACATGAAATCTGTGGGGTAAGGTGAACCAAGAACTGGATCTTTTTCAAAGATTGTCAGGCAAGATTGACCTTATTTAGTAGGCGCTGGAGACAAAGCCAGGAATTCTAACCTGAGGAAATAAAACACATGAACATGTGATAGCTTTTCATAGTGCTAGATTTGGTGGAAATTATTAAGACTTTAAGTCAGTTTGGACAGTTTTCTCTGCTCTTTGTTTTCTCATCTACAAGCAGTATACTCTCTCTTCATATGCCCAGGAGGAAGTATGGATTTCCTTTGGCTCTACTCTTAGATCTTTAGTTAGAGGCCAGATTAGTATGCCCATGTCCAGGGTAACCCCAGTGTTTCTTCTTACCTTGCTCTGCTATACTTCGATGAGACACTGTGGTCCTAATGTTACTGCCTGAGGGATAGGAACTAACTGATTCTCTGACAAAACAAACCAATGGAATTCATGATCTGCTATCAGCTCAGAAAACACTGTGACCAGCACTCTGTCTGTAGACTTTGTTCATAGGGACAAATCTGCCAGGCCGCAATGGACCACTATCTGCTTCTCCATTCCCACTCCACCCTTTCCCAATGAACTTTGGAAGTCGCAGTCTTCAGAAATACACAGAAAGATGCTAGCCTCTAACAGTACTATAACCAAAAATCATGATTTGGGATTTTGTAGGCAAAAGAGGGCTGATTGCTCAGTTTGCATTTCTGTATGGATCCTGGCTTTCTGAGTCACCAAGCCAACAATGGGGGAAGGATGCTCAGACATCCTACCTTTTTTCAGAGGATTGGATCTGCTCTGACTCATGAAGCAGACTATGGGTGGGCCACCAAATGTTTTTCTGAATTCAACTCCATTGGCCTCATAAATCAGGATAATTCCTCTTGACAATCAGCAACCTGTCAGTCTTCATGTTCTGCGCTGGTATACATTTTATCATTTTTCTTTGTCTTTTAATGTAGGCAGCAGTTGGGAGTGGCTGAGTCAGGGGCTGCCAAATAACACTTAAAACTAGAAATGTCTCATTGATTTTTATTACAGTTGCATCAGTCTGTTCTCATTCCATCGAGCCTCTGATTGCAGGATTTCCCAGGGCACAGTCTTTGGCTGGCTGTTCAGTCTGCATTCTCCTTCAGAGGATTAATCCTCTCTTACACCTTTACATCTGATACCTGATGACTCTCAAACTGCTGCCTCTAGTCCTGTCTTCTCATCTAAATTGTGATTCTTTATTTTCTGATTAAAAGACATTTCTACTTGTCCACTTCACAAAATTCTTATGTCCCTGAAGGATGTACTTCTACCCTAATTATTAAAACTGCTGAACTAGCAGAACCCAAAGTCATGGTGACAGGAAAGAAACACTTTGTGAAAGGGTCATTGGTTAAACTGAGGATGGCATAACTACCATTTCTACTATTTTGGTTCCTGGAGAGGAGAAAGGACATTACACACACATACACATGTGTGTGTGTGTGTGTGTGTGTGTGTGTGTGTGTGTGTGTATGTATACATATATTTTGCCATACAGCACGGCTTGTGGGATCTTAGTTCCCCAACCAGGGTTCAAATCCAAGCCCTTGGCAGTGAAGGCACGGCATCCTAACCATTGGACTACCAAGGAATTCCCAGAGCATCATATATTAATCAGAGGTTTAGAGAATTTATTTCATCCTGCAGGACCACGCCATCTTCACATCTCAATATAGCATGGTCCCCCAGTTGGCAATGTAACTGAGTTTTTTTTGTTTTTTGTTTTTGTGTGTGTGGTACGCGGGCCTCTCACTGTTGTGGCCTCTCCCGTTGTGGAGCACAGGCTCCGGAAGCACAGGCTCAGCAGCCATGGCTCACGGGCCCAGCCACTCCACGGCATGTGGGCTCTTCCTGGACCGGGGCACGAACCCGTGTCCCCTGCATCGGCAGGCGGACTCGCAACCACTGTGCCACCAGGGAAGCCCGTAACTGAGTTTTTAATAGCCATGTCACACTGTTCTATAAGATCAGTACCAACTGCTTCTGAGTGATGGGACACAAGACAAGACCTGTAAATCCAATGGATACCATACTGTTGACTTACAGAGCTCTTTTGTCTGCAGCAGTGTTATATGGAAAATTCATATCATATAAAATGTTTTCAGTTGCACGGAGCAGAGTATCCACTAAGTTATAGTTCTTGAAGTTTTTCTCACAGGGAGATACTTCTTTCACACTGCTCTTCAGGGTTCACCTAGATGGAGCTGAATATCACAGAAGTCCTTTTAGGGCAAGAGCTACCATATTGTACAGAGCTTTCTATGAACTTTGTTAGATTTTTTTTTTCCCCTCTGCAGGCAAGTGATCAGAAGCAAATAACCATGAGGCCACAGAAGTGGGATGTGGGAGATATGGCAGTGAAATCAGAAATATCATGCTGGGAGTGTGAACCACCTATTCGTATAACTTCCTTGTGACTTTGGGACCTGCTTGGGTATAGTTCTGTTTACATTGTTTCCACTTGATGATGGTGTGCTGATGCTTGACTTTATGTCTAGTTAGATAATATTAAGTTTATGATGAATACAGGTATCTCATGGGCATGCATTCAGTACCCACCAGGGATCAGTATCTACTAAGGCTCAGTGTAGCAAGCCACAGGCTGTTCCTTTAAAAAGTGACATATATATGTATATACATATATATTTATTATATTTTATACAATATATTATATATTTATAATATATAATTTTTAATAGGAGAGCATAGATTTGTTTTGCTTTAAAGTCCTGGTATGATTCTCCTAACAAACTTTGGCACATTCTCTATATAACATAATCAAATGCACTTTGAGCACCACTGGCACAGAACTACTTGCACTTTGGCATCAATAAGTTGGGATATTTCCTCTAAAATGAACATCAGGTTGCTACTCTACCTACCACTAAGAAAGAGACACAGTGCTTGGTGAGCCCCCTCAGACTTTAGAGGCAACACATGCCATGTGAGTATGTTGCTCTGACCCATTTTCAGGTTAACACAAAAGGTTCTCAGCTTTGAGAGGGCTTCAAAGCAAGAGGAGTTTCTCTAGCTGATCAAAGCAGGTCCGGGAGCTGTATGGAGATGATGGAAAGTTCTAATAGGAGAATCAAAATGGAGGCATCCTATATTTTGGGAGAAAAACTACACTCTTTTTGGCAAGTAGCTACTCTATTTTTGATAAGCAACTCTTGTTTTGATACCGGTCTCTTATAGAGGCTGAATATCTGACCATAAGATACCAGGGGGCCATGAATTCTGAGGAGCCCTCCATAAACCAAGCCATAAAGTCTGATGTTCCCAGCAGCATTCCATCATCAAGAGAAAGTGGTTTACGTATGGCCATGAACAAGCAAAGTACAAGTAAGTGACATTTACAGCATTTTCTGCTGCTTTTTCCGTAGCCCATACCTAGGGCTTCATGTTGAATTCTGTATGATCATTCACTGAGGAGAAAAAAAATCCCATCCTGGCTTACATATATTCAGGTTTTACAACCAGAAGGCTTACAGTTCTGTTCAGCCAGAAGAACAGATCAGAGGCTTAATTTTGAACAAATTGAGTTTGAGACATGTATTATTCATATAAGTGGTGATGTCTTCAGTTGGATACATGAGTCTGGATGTTAGGGAGTAGGGTCAGGCTACAGCTCCATTTAGAGGTGATCCTGAAAGGCATTGGAAGAGAGAACCCCTCCTACCCCCATCAATTAAATTTTAATCAGGTCATTGCATTGTTCACTTTGCTTAGGAAAAGACGTGACAGGTAAATATGTACACTGATTCATGGACAATAACTAATAGTTTTGATGAACGGTCAGAGACTTGGAAGTAAAATAATTGAAGAGTGGCTTACAAAGAGTTTTAGAAAAGCAGTATGAGGGTGCATTTCTCAGAATGGGCCTGGAATGTTAGAATATTTATGTCCCATGAGAATGCTCACTGAAGATGCCCACTTCAGAGGAAGATCTCAATAATCAGGTAGACAAAATGTCCAATACTATAGATGAAACTCAGCCTCTTTTCCCATCCAACCAAGTATTTGCTGAGTGAGCTCATAAACACCTAGATTCAGTAATTGTCAACATTGTGTTACATTTGCTTTATTTCTCTTTCAGTTGCACTATTCATATACACATACACACACTTTTTGGGTTTTTTTTTGCTGTTCCTTTGAGGGTTAGTTGGAGACATCAGAACACTTCCTTCCTAAATAATTCAACATGCATCAGTTATGATACATACACTATGTAACCACAATGCAATTTTCACACTCAGGATAATTCACATTGGTGTATATATCCAGTCTATTTTAAAATTTCCTCAATTGTCCCAATAATGTTTTTATAGCTGTTTTAAAAAATTTGAAACAGCAGCCAATCTACGAATATGCATCGCACTTAGTAATCATGTCTCTTAACATTTTGAAGTCTAGAACAGTTCCCCAGCTTCTTTGTTTTTACTTTATACCATTGATAGTTTTAGAGTCCATGCCAGTTGTTGATAAATATCTTCTAAATGAATGCATAATAGTCTCCTCAAAATGTTTTTGCTTCCTGTACCTACAGCTCTGAGCTCTGTTTATTTATTAGTCTGAGAAAGCAAGAGAAGAATGCTTCTACCAGGGAATTCAACAGTAAATTAATCAAATTTGAAATTCAGATGCTTATCTGGTCATTTCAGGTCACTTTTAACATTGGTCCAATTGACAAAAAAAGGGGGGGGAATTATGATGGTTTATTGAGGTAATTGATTTGAGATATCGGGGAAAAAAGGATTGCTACTCCAAAATGGGGGCAGGAGTAGTATAGATGAAGACCAGGTGATCATTTGGAGCTCCTTCTGTTATTGGCATATTCAGAGGTATAAAGTAATGGAAGACTACAGCAAATTATACAGGCAGGACCACCAAAGGCTCAGATCTTTCAGGTATGAAGGATGAGTATCTGGTGAATATCTGGCTAAAGGCAATGAGAATGTGCAGTCTTCCTTTAAGAAGGAAGTTCATAAATATCTCCTATGCTCTCATGACCATTTTCAGGAAGAAGAACTGTAGCATAGATCTGTATTTTCTCCCCTGCTGTGTCACATCAGAGAAAGAGTCAAAGGTTTCATAATGACTTTTAAAAAAAATTTATTTATTTATTTATTTTTGCCTGTGTTGGGTCTTCGTTGCTGTGCACAGGCTTTCTCTAGTTTCAGCGAGTGGTGGGCTACTCTTCATTGTGATGCAAGGGTTTCTCACTGCGGTGGCTTCTCTTGTTGCAGAGCATGGGCTCTAGGTGCGAAGGCTTCGGTAGTTGTGGCTCGTGGGCTCTAGAGCGCAGGCTCAATAGTTCTGGTGCATGGGCTCAGTTGCTCCACAACATGTGGAATCTTCCCAGACCAGGGCTTGAACCTGTGTCTCTTGCATTGGCAGGTGGATTCTTAACCACTGCGCCCCAGGGAAGTCCTTCATAATGACTTTTTGACTCTACATCATCTGTCTCCTTCTGATCTCATATTCTATTACTCTCACCATCACCTGTTTTCTTCCTCAGGGCTTCAGTGCTTGCTGTTCCCCTTGTCTCAATTTTTCTTCCCCACATACCTGCATAACTCATATCTTATTTCATCTCATCATCTCTTTTAGGTCTTTATTCAATGTCAACTTCTCAACAAGGCAATCTTTGGTTACCCTGTCTAAATCTGCAACTCTATTGCTCTTCCATATATTTCCTTCCCCCACCCATTTTATTTTTCTTCTCATCACTATCTAAACTATATTTATTGCCTGTCACTCCTAATGGAAAGTTTTTTCACAGCTGTAACTCCAGTGTATAGAAGAGTGCACATGGTAAGTATTCAATAAACAATTGTTGGGACTTCTCTGGTGGTCCAGTGGTTAAGACTTCACCTTCCAATGTAGGAGGTGCAGGTTTGATCCCTGGTTCGGTAGCTAAGATCCACATGCCTCGGGGCCAAAAAAACAAAACATGAAACAGAAGCAATATTGTTACAAATTCAATAAAGACTTTAAAAATGGTCCACATCAAAAAAAAAACTTTTTTAAAAAAATGAACAATTGTTGAGTTAAGTAATAAAGTATATATTTATCTCTTTAAATTATTTAAAAATATTTTCTACTTCCCCACTATTTTATATTGGATGTGTAGTTGGTGTCTATCTTTATAAGTTAGTCTAGAGGTTTCAGAATATTGTGATGGGATAATGATAGGATTAAAGGAACAATAGACATTACTCAGGAACTGTGGACTTGAAGTTGGATGAACTAATTCAATGGTTGGTAAACTTTTTCTGTAAGTGGTCAGAGAGGAAATATTTTTGGCTTTGTGAGACAGTCTTTTGCCACTGTTCAACTTTGACATTGCAGAACATAAGCAGCCATAGATTATGCGTAACAAATGGGAATGGCTGTGTTCCAATACAACTTTACTTACAAGAACAGCTTACAAAAAATTGTTTACCACCCCCTGCACCAACTGATGATGTCCCCATTTTGGGGAGATGGAGAACATGTTTTCAGTTGTTGAAGGATATATTGCAGTATATTGAGCAGAAGTAGTTAGTGGTATAAGAACAGGAAGAAGTATGTTTGCATCTGTTGGGCAGTTACAAGAGTGAATTGCAGTGATATTTGCCTTTTTCTTTTTGGCTGCCTAGTATTTGAAGCTCTTTTGTATATATACAGGGCTTCCATCTTATATTAGAGAAGCTGACTATTCCAGATACTTGCTCTTCCAGCACCCTTAGCATTTATGGCACTCTCCTAGAACATTTAGCAGGTGCTAGTGGTAATGAGACTATGAGAAACTCAGGGGAAATTGCTGAATGATCAACTCCCTGGAGCAGAGTGGTAGAATTGTCTTTTGGTGATACAGTGTCTGGTGTTAATGGTATTGGTGGTGCAGGTTGTTGCAAATATTGCTTTGTGTAAGCAGGAATAGTGCCCTCACTGTACCAATCCGAGTTGTTGTTTTGAGCATCACTTAAGACTAGGTATCCCAGTGTCTTGTTCTCCAGTTCTCCCGTAGATTCTATAAGTTATCCAACATCTTTTCAATAAATTCCTTTTCTATTTGAATCAGCCAGAGTTGATTTCTATTGCCTAGAACTAATAACTCAGATTAAAATACATTATTTCTACATTTACCAAATAATCCTTTGACACAGTCATGAAGCTCTTTTGATAAATATCAGCTAGATTAAGTAATTTTCCCTTGGGTTTTTCATTTCAATTAAGGTATTCTTTAGTTTCTAAAAGATCTAGTTGGTTTTCTTAATCTGCCTTAAAAAATAATATCTTATCTTATCTTATCCTACTGTTCCTTCCTGCATTTCTTTAAATAGCGCTAGATTTATGGTAGCTAGAGTTTATGAATAGTACAAGTCTGCTTCGCATCACTACTTTTCTTCAAAATGTCAACATGATAGCTCCAATTTAACTTGAGAGGTGCTATTTTAATTTGAGTACTTCCAAGATATTCTCATTACTTCACTACCAAGACACACACACACACACACACACACACACACACACACACACAATCTGTCCTCTTATTAAACCAAATCTCTTCCAATACTTATTAAAAAATTCAGCTCCCTTTTTTCTAATTCCTTTTGTGCTTAATTTATAAACTGCATAAATTATCAGGTTATTTTGTACTTCCACAATGCTATTTGGGTAATGTGGTCTTTTAAAGCAGTCGTTTAATATATTGATTGATTGATTATATTGCCAGCTTTTGTACCCAAGGACAATATACTCAAGGATCTACATAGAGATTGCTCAAAAATTATTTGTTGATTGACTTTTTCTGCCATCCACTAGGTAGTTCCTCCCACTGAGGACTCTATTTATTTATTTATTTTTTGAGGACTCTATTTAATATTCAAAATAGTAACAGGAAGGAGGCCCTGAATGGGAAAGAAATGTTGTGACCTAGTTCTAAACATAAACTATTAGATCATCTAAATATCTAGGGGTCTTCCTGTGGTCTGAAGCAGGTTATTGCTACATTTGGCTCCTCAGAGCATAGAAATTTTCTCAAAGACCAGTAAAGGACTTCTAAATTCAGAGGGACTTTCCAGGCAGGGTGAAAATGAGCAGGGAGATATGAGATAATCTAGTTTAAAAACCACTTGATAGCTTAAAATGCCTCTGACAGCTATTTGAGCAACAATGGCTATAGCATCTCTGATTTCAGGAAGCCCTGTTATTAATGCATGTATGAATGTTTAACCAAACTGTATGATCTCTGTCTCTTCTTTTTAAGAATAGGGACTCTTGTAGCCTACATGAGTAAGCATAGGGTTTTCTGGAGAACTCTCTGAGCATATGGGGGCTTTCTTCACTGTTTTCATTTCCCCTGTAAGTAGAGTGACCCTATAGTTTATCTCCCAAATTGAGACAATTTTGATAATGAAGGGACACTATTAATAATTACACTCAGACAACAGGCAAAAACTACCTCAGGCAAACTGGTTTGCATGGTCACATTATCTATGTCATCTCCTGCCAGTTTCATGCTATTCTAAGGTACAGTCCACAAAATGCGGTGTTGTTTACTTGTCTCTATGTGGAAAAACCTCCTACTCACAGAGATTTAAGTTACTGGATAAATCTTCCACTCCCCCCCCCCGATAAAATGACCCAAGCTTGAGCCATTTATTTTGTAGTAGCATGCTTGAGGCCTCACTTAGATATTGAATGTTGCTTGATGCCACATAAATCATGCTGAGAAGTTTGGGAGTGGTGGTGAAAGGGAGTGAGAGTCTTTTGTTTCCATGCCAATAGTGCATGTACAGTCTACAGTTCAGATTGCCTTTTTTATATTTCCACAGTATTAGTTGTAGGCATGCTGGTTTCATTAGTTCAGGGACTGATTAAATTACTCATGGAACCTCTCCCCAGATCAGAATTCCTCTCCCCTTTCTTATTCAACATCATAATAGAAGTCCTAACAAGTGTAATAAGACAAGAAAAAGAATTAAAAGGTATACAGATTGGGAAGGAAAATAAGACCGTATTTGTTCACAGATGATATGATTGTTTATGTACAAAATCCCAAAGAATCAACAACCAAAAAATGCTTCTGAAACTAGTAAGCAACTATAGCAAGGTTGCAGGATACAGGGTTAATGTACAAAAGCCAATTGTTTTGCTACATATTACCAAGGAATAATTGGATTTTGAACTTAAAAGCAAAACATCATTTATTTTGGCACAAATTGAGGGAGGGGGTGGAGAGAGAGAGAGGGAAATACTTAGGTGTAATCTAACTAAATATGTGTAAGATCTATAAGAGGAAAGCTACATGTTCATGAATAGGAACACTCAATATCGTTAAGATGTCACTTCTTCTCAACTTTATCTATAGATTTAATGCAATCCCAATCAAAATCCCAGAAAGTTGCTCTGTGGATATTGACAAACTTCCTCTAAAATTTATATGGGGAGGCAGAAGACTCAATAGCCAACCCAATACTGAAGAAGAAAAAAGTTTGAGGACTGACACTACCTGACTTTAAGACTTACGATAAAGCTACAGTAATCAAGACAGTGTGGTATTGATGAAAGAATAGACAAGTAGATCAACAGAAAAGTGTAGAGGTCCCAGAAATAGACCCACATATAGCTGATCTTTGATAAAGGATCAAAGGCAATCCAAAAGAAAAAAGATATTCTTTTCAATAAATGGTACAGGAAAAACTGGACATTTACATTTAAAAATATGAATCTAGACACAGACATTACACCATTCACAAAAATTAACTCAAAATGGATCACAGGCTTAAATTTAAAATGTAAAACTATAAAACTTCTAGAAGATAACATAGGAGAAAATGTAGATGACCTTGGGTTTGGTGATGACTTTTTAGATATAACACCTAAAGCAGGATCCATGAAAGAAAAGACTGATAAGTTGGACTTCACTACAATTCAAGACTGTTCTGTGAAAGACACTGTTAAGAGAATTAAAAGACAAGCCATCTGTTGGGAGAAAATATTTTCAAAACACATACCTGATAAAGAACTTGTACCCACACAAAGAACACTTAGGATTCAACAATAAGAAAACAAACAACCCAATTTAAATATGGGCAAAAGATCTGAACAGACACCTCACCAAAGAAGATATACATATGAGAAGCATGTGTGAAGAGATTCTCAACAACATATGTCACTAGGGAATTGCAAATTAAAACAATAATGAGGTCCTACTACATATCTATTGGAATGGCTAAAATTCCAAACACTGAAAACACCAAGTGCTGACAAGGATGAGGAACAGCAGGAACTCTCATTTATTTCTGATGGGAATGCAAAATGGTACAGCAACTTTGGAAGACAGTTCCTCAGTTTGTTAAAAAGCTAAACATAATCTTACCATCTAATCCAGCAATAGTGCCCTAGGTATTTACCCAGATAACCTGAAAATCCATGCCCACACAAGAACATATACACAAATGTTAACAGCAGTTTTATTCATAATTGCTAAAACTTGGAAGCAACCAAGATGTTCTTTGATAGGTGAGTAGATAAACAAACTGTGGTACATCCATACAGTGGGTTGTTATGTAGTGATAAAAAGAAATAAGCTATCAATCCACAAAAAGATATGAAAAACCTTAAATGTGCATTGTTAAGTAAAAGAAACCAGTGTGAAAAGGCTGCATACTGTATAATATCAACAATATGACATTCTAGAAAAGACAAAACTGTAGAGATAGTAAAAAGATCAGTGGTTGCCAGTGATTTGGAGAGGGGAAAAAAGGAAGGATTGAATAGTTGGTGCAAAGGGGATTTTTATGGTGATGAAACTATTTGGTATGACACTGTAGTGCTGGATATATAAGACTATGCATTTTTCAAAACCCCCCCCAAAAAAAATACAACAACTCTACAACACAAAGAATGAACCCTAAAGGAAACCACAGACTTTAGTAGTGCATCAATATTGGTTCATCAATTGTAACAATGTACTCCACTAATGCAAGATGTTAATAATAGGAGAAACTGTATGGGGATAGAGCAGGGGTATTTGGGAACTCTCTGTATTTTCTGTACAATTTTTCTGTAAACTTAAAACTGTTCTAAAAATAAAGTATTTTAATAAAAAAGCAGGCATTAATTTTTACTAATAGTACATTCTAAATCAATGTTGTGGGAGGAAATATGTCATTGATTAGTAATGCTTCACCCTACCCATATTTTAATGGGCTTTCATTTTTCTGTGTGGAGCAACATGCCATTTTTTCTCTTCAAAACGGCCTATTGGAACAAGAGGAGAGCTATGTTAGCCTTTGATGGTGTCTGTCTCATGATTTTGGTTTGGGTTAAATTCCTTTGATTCACTAGTCTCCCAGCAAAAAAATAAATGGGGGGGTTCTCAGTAAAAGGGAGAACCCTTTTGCATATGCATCTAATTTTGCTCCCTCCTGAAACTTCACTAAAACTTAGTTTAAAAAAAATTTAAGGCCATAAACTGACAAGCTAGAAAACAGGAGAATAAACAAAATTAATGACATTCCAATATGCTATGAAGTGGATAGATTGGTGGTTACTGAGAGGAGTCCAGTGAAAACGGACTCCTAAACTAGCAGGGGGAAAGCCAAGAACTAAACTGATTTGCATTGCAGAAATGCTTAAAAAGCCAGGAATTAGCAGGACCAGGTTCCTCTGGAAATAGAAATAAAAGTAGGGGGAATGTTAAAAAGGAATATTAGTTGAAAGATAATGAAGAAATAGATAGCTAAATTTTATCTCTCACTCTATGCTGCTGATTGATTATCTACTCCCTGCCTCCCACAAAAGACTAGAGACTTTTTCTTTGTAGAGGGTAAAACAGAGGGTCTGTGATCTCAGGGTCATCAGTCACAGTTGAATGTGGAGTACTGTACCAAACATGGGAGAATGTGAGTGTGCGAGGCCTAAGTCCTCTTACCACAGTTGACTCCAAAATACTGGCAGTTAGGCCTAGACCTTCTAGGCAGGAGATTGGAAGATCCATCTCTGGGGATCAGACTAGTCCATAAATAAAGCTAAAGATAACAATTCAGGGATTCCTTAACAAACAAATCAGCCATATCATTTCACACTCGAACTCAGAGTTGACATGCTCAAAGCTTTCAATCAGCTTTTAGTGTCCTACTCTGAAATATAAGCAAAAAGGCAATTGAGTACCAGAAAGTTGAAGGAATCATATAATAGAAAGATTAAAAACAAAATGAATAAATACAAGAAAGAAAGTTTGAGGAGATAGCAACTAGGCAAGGAGAAAAGAACTTAAATACAAGAGAAGATATTACATTTATGAAACAAGATGCTACATAAAAATAATATTCTGATAGCAAAACTTATTCTTTGGAATGAAAATCATGGTAGCATAAATGAAAATCTCAACAGAAAGCTTGGATGATCCAGTTGAGGAAATCTTTCAGAGAGTAGAGCAAAAAGAGCAAGAGCTAGGAAATTAGAGAGAAGGAAAAAAAAAATCCAGAGAACAAGTCCAAGAGGTCCAACTACTGAAAAATAGGAGTTCCAGACAGAGGGAAATAAGAAAACAATTGTGAAGGAATTAACAGGATGATTTACAAAAATTTCCCAGAACTGAAGCTCATGAGTTTTCAGATTGAAAAATCTCACTGAGTATATATGACCAGGGATGAAAAAAGATCATACCCAGGCACATGACCATGAATTTGCAGTAGAGACAAAGAGAAGATCCTATAAACTTCCAAAAAAAAAAAGGGAGGTCTCATACAAACAATCAAGAATCAGAATGTCTTTTGCTTTTTCAGAAGCAGTACTAGAAGGCAGAAAGCAATGGTGAAATGGCCTCACAATCATGAAGGAAAATTATTTCCAACCTAGAATCCTATACTCAGTATGCACGTAGAGGGGGGGAAAGAGACATTTTCAGACATGCAAGGACTCAAAAAATTTGTTTCCGTTATATATATCCTTTCTCATGAACTTAATGAAGGTTGTGTTCCATCAAAGCAGGACATCTGTTGTAGGAGAGAAGTGAAAGGAATCTCCAAGATGTTTGTCAAGGGAGATCCTAGGACGATAGTTATGCAACAAGTCCAAGCTGGAGTAGGTCAGAGGTCCTCGGACAGAAATATTTAGGAAAATGAAATTAATAGTATACATTAATAAATTTAAACACCTGACAGACTGACTGAATTAAGGATTAGAAAATTAACTAAACTTAAATGGAAATTATTAACTCCAGAGAAAGCAAAACATTTTGCAAAAATGATCATAGTTGACTACTGTTCTGAAAACATATATACTCATAAAAATATAAACACTATACACTTATCTAGTCAATATATTGTGATGATGAGGAATGGGAACTGACTGTGTGTGTATGTGTTTAATTGTGATGGAGTGAGGGAAGACAACAGAGAATACCTACAACTGAAAGAACATGATATAGCGATACAAGCATGTTATTTAAAGTATGGAGGTACATATGAAGAAAATCACCTACAGTTGAAAGTCGTTTTCTTTGGAAACAGTGGGAGGCTGAGGACTCTTCTTTGTTTTAAATATCTTGTAAAACTTCTTGATTTTTTTTAAAAACAAGGACAAACAATTAATTGATAATCACAGCATTTCAGAGATATTATTTAGGACACTGCAATAGTAATTTTTTTTTTTTTTTTTTTTTTACCGTGCCTTGTACATAGTGAGTACTCTCAATCGTATTGACTCTTAAAATGTGTCAGAAGTTGCTGTAACAAGTCATTACTAGGCTGTAATATCCTTGAGGTCAGGGCTTATTTCTTTTCTTTCCTTTTTTTTTTTTTTGCGGTACGCGGGCCTCTCACCGTTGTGGCCTCTCGCGTTGCAGATCACGGGCTCCAGACGCGCAGGCTCAGCGGCCATGGCTCACGGGCCCAGCCGCTCCGTGGCACGTGGGATCTTCCCGGACCGGGGCACGAACCCGTGTCCCCTGCATCGGCAGGCAGACTCTCAACCACTGTGCCACCAGGGAAGCCCCGGGATTATTTCTTATACATTTTTATAGTTCCCTCAGGACATAGTGTAGGATCATTTGCATTTTACTTGTATTAATGTGTGGGATTTTGCATGTCTTAGTCTCATGAAGAACTAAATCAAATTCCTTCATATTCTTAGTTATAAACAATCCTGAGTTGAATGTTTAACTTTACAAATAGATCTATTATTTTCAGTACTGTGAATCTAAGCTCTGCATTGCAATCAAGAAATCAACCAACAAAATAATTATTATGGGCAAGACATCACATAGTTCTTTATTAGCAATATCACATTCTCTAGGAAAAGAATCTGAGAGGTTGCTCAAGGTCACCCAGAGAAATAGGCAGTACCATCTCTGCAAATCAAACTATTTGCCTAAGCCAAACTTTTGTGATAAACACACTTAGAGTAGGTGTGAGAGAAAAGTCAGAAGGGTTTATCCCACTTGAGATTAACAGGCAGTGTAGTTTCTCTTCAACTAAAGTGTTGATGGATAAAAGACAAAAACTGGTGTGTAAATTCAGCTTTCATTTTGTTGAAAGGGGATTAAAAATAGAAAGGAATTCTATTTAGGTTTAGACAGTGAAGACTGAGATATAGAAAGAACTTTCATAAAGGAGTGGGATTGAGATATTTTTTCCAACTGAAGAGTCCCAGTTATGAAGCTGCCAGAATAAGTATCTTGCTTGCTTGCTTGTATTTCTGGTATCTTGATTAATCACATGGCTGTCCTACATCAGCAGTTTTTAATCTATAAATTAACAGCTCCAGAGAGTTAATATGAGATTATCCAGACACTATTTAAAGGGCTGGAGATCAAGGAAACAAAGGAGCCTCTTCATAGGGGTATGTGAGTACTTTTCTAGTCCTTAGGTACTTGGTAATTTCACAAAGTAGATATGGTATATTTGTCAAGCAAATCTCTTTCAACAGATTCTCCTCCTCTCCATTTGTTCCTTCTCATTGTAAATGGAGCTTATATTCTATACCTCCATTAGGGGGCAGTTATTTTAAGTAGAACAATTCTGCTACTTTCTGTTTCCTGTATTAATGAAACAGAAATGGTTTTAATGTATTAATGGTTGTTTCCTGTATACAATCTTACCTTGGACATCTTAGGTTAAAAAACAAAAAACAAAAAACCCACAGAAGAGCATTCCCAGGAATTCAGGGACTATAAATATAATTCAGAAAACTTTTGAAAAAATGGCATTTAGGAAAGAGTAAGTGTAAGAAAACTGCATTAATAATTACCACTTAAAAATCTGCCATGCAGGGCTTCCCTGGTGGCACAGTGGTTGAGAATCCACCTGCCAATGCGGGGGACATGAGTTCGAGCCCTGGTCTGGGACGATCCCACATGCCACGGAGCAACTAAACCCAAGCGCCACAACTACTGAAGCCCGCGTGCCTAGACCCTGTGCTCTGCAACAAGAGAAGCCAGTGCAATGAGAAGCCCGTGCACCGCCATGAAGAGTAGACCCCGCTCGCTGCAACTAGAGAAAGCCCACGCGCAGTGACGAAGACCCAACGCAGCCAAAAATAAATAAATAAAATAAATACATTTATAAAAAACAAAATCTGCCATGCAGAAGATAACCACAAACTAAAAAGGACTCATCTATTAGCTTCTATAATTTTAAATTGATTTTCAGAGATATATCTCCTAGATAAAATCGAAGGAAGCACTCTGCATTTTTAGCACTAAGTGCTGCAAGAGTAATTCAATAATAACACTTTGCTATACTTAACACTGTTCTATACGTTAAAAAATGTTTTTTCTCATATATATTTTGAAATAGTGCAGGTATTATTATCATTTATAGATTGGGGAAACTGACACATGAGAATTTAAGTGATACCCTCAAGACTGCACAATTACACAATGAAAGGCAGGACCAGAATTCTTGGTCCATTGTTTTGTTGTTTACTATCAGTAAAAACTGTATCTTTGATTAACTACAGGCATTCCCATTTTATAGTTCAGTACATGAAGACGAGACAAAAAATCTCAATGGGTTTGTTCCAGGTCATTCTGTAAGAGAAATGAAAAGCTACAAAAAAATACATGAGCACTGACTTGAAACCTTTGCTCAAATCACTTGATCACAATAAACGTAAGAGTGAAGGCCAAAGGGTTATGCAGAACTCATTGTCCATTATTCTTCTTAAGGTTTGTCCTCAATAAAATGTTTCCATTCAAATCCATTTCTTCTTGGCAAATACTTATCTCCTCTAGAAATATTAAAAACAAAAGAGAGAAAAAATTTTCCTGGGTAAATAATGGAAAGGGAACAGTCCATTGTGGTGGACAAAAGTCAGAAGGATTAAAGTTTTTACAACCTAAATATAGGATTATGTTTGTCACATAGCTGTAAAAGTTATAACAGGCATAAACTATTTTGTGGCCAAGTAATTAAGATGGTATTACAGTAACATGCTGTTAATATGACTTTTAAAACTTAATTTTAAATCAAAGAAACTACTATATACCAGACAAACGGTTGCCTTAGTGTTCTTAAATACATAATATTAGAGAATTAAAAATAATTTGGATTCTGTAGTGGAAATGGGTCATTATTTGGGCCACCTGAACTGCTTTCCTATATTTAGAGAATTCCTCACCGTGTAAGTCTTGGTGGTGAGCAAAGATGCCTCCCATTATGGAAGTGGAAGATGTCAGATAATCACTTTCTCTCCCTCCCTTGCAGCTAAGGTGAAGGCATGTGACCTAGGCTTTTCAATCAGACATCTACTGGACTTTTGACTCAACCATGAAGATACAAGCAACAGTCTCTCTCTCTCTCTCTTAACCTACTGACAGGAACAATTTCTGCAATTTCTACGTTTCCAACGTAGAGGTGGCCAAAGGGTAGACTGTGTGGTCTAGTGCCTGATGTCCATGGAGCTGGCTGCGGTGGGGGATTGGGGGGATTGGGTAGGGGGAGACCATCTTCTCACAGTTTGCCTAGCACTTACCGAGTTTTAGCATGGAAAACTCTGAATCTCTGGAAACCATTCAGCCCCAGGAAAACCAGGATGGTTGGTTATTCTAGCCAACTTCTTCATCAGATCAGTTCTGTGGGTGGTTTATTCCTCCTGCTTAACTTCAAGTCTAGGTTTTCAAGCCCTCCCAGCAATTCTGTAAGCCACCCAATATCATTTTTAAAGATTAGGGAAGTATAACCCAATGTCCTTTTAATCCACTATTGATCTGTTTAAATCGGTGAGAGCTGGTCTCTATTACTGCTACTAAGATCCTTGACCGAAACAGACACTTTTGTGTGTCAGCAGTTTGGAAACCTGCATTTCATGATGACCCTATGAATCACATCGATTTGATTTGGCTCATAGGGATATTACAGACACTATTTGATGTTAGTGAATTTTTTTTTAACATTTTGTAAAGTGCTGCAAAAGCATCATTAATGATTATTCTTATTGTATTTTTGAAATCCTGAGATGTTTCTGATGGTCGAGTGTCTTGTGAACCATTTTCCCTTGGTGATGAGATAAACAAACATTGACAGAAGTAAAGTTGCTGACAGAAAATATTTGAATTTCCCCACTCCATCTCATCCTTTACCCCCAAATTTATGAATACTTATTTCTCCAGATGAATAATTTTTAAAGCCCCCCAAAATAGAAGCAAATGGTGACCTAAAAATATCTCTGCTCATTTATTCATTTTTGGAGCATATATAAAAGTTCTTTGTCGTTTCTCCTGATAGTTAGACATCCCTTCTGAACATATGCACTTCTCATTCAGCTTCACCTTCAGGACATCTTCATACTCCTGCACTCTGATTTTTCATCCTTTGGAGAGAAAACCTTCAGTGAGGATACTCCTGTTCATAAAATGGTCATTAAAATGTTATTATAGTGCTTACTTTGACAGCATATATACTAAAATTGGAATGATACAGAGAAGATTAGCATGGCCCCTGTGTGAGGATGACATGCAAATTTGTGAAGCATTACATATTTTTTAGACTTATCATAGTGACCATTTCAATATATATGAATATATATAATTACTATTTTGTACACCTGAAAGTAATATGATAGTGTATATCAATTATACTTCAATTAAAATGTTATTACATAAACAGTACATCTTTATTAAAGAAAAATAGAAGATACAAGAAGACAAATAGAAAAGGCATCCATAATTCTGTCACTGAGAACATTTTGGTATATATATATTTTTTGTAAGCATTCATGTCTACAGCTATAGAATTTTTAAAAATTAGAGAGGTCAAACTATACATACTATTTCAGAACCTACTTTATTATTAGTATTATGAATTTCTTCCCATGTATATGCAATAGATATTTTAAATGACTGCACATTTTACAATGTATAGAAGTATCATCACATTCATTAATTAACTCTTGGACATTTTCAGCCTTGTAAACAATACTATTAAAATTGTATATCTATCCTTGAACATTTTTCTGATTATTTCCCCAAAATAAATATTAGAAGTAGAATTTTTACATCAGTTGCTCTGCTCATTTTTGAGATTTTTCTTATATTTTTCCAAAGTGCTTCCCAGAAAAGTCATGGCTTTTATGCTCCCACTAGTCATCTGTGAGACTACATACTTCTACCCTCAACAACACTGAGCATTATCATTTAAAAAATTTTTTATTTATTTATTTTTGGCTATGTTGGGTCTTCATTGCTGTGTGCAGGCTTTCTCTAGTTGTGGTGAGCGGGGGCTGCTCTTTGTTGCGGTGTGCGGGCTTCTCATTGCAGTGGCTTCTCTTGCTGCTGAGCACAGGCTCTAGGCTCACAGGCTCAGTAGTTGCAGCGCACGGGCTTAGCTGCTCCGCTGGCACGTGGGATCTTCCCAGACCAGGGCTCGAACCTGTGTCCCCTGCATTGGCAGGCGGATTCTTAACCACTGCATCACCAGGGATGTCCCTGAGCACTATCATTTTTTGAAATTTTTGTTAATTTGATAAACAGAGATTATGTCATTTCTTCTTTTTAAAACTATCTGCTCCTATAAAGACGCCCATTTTCCTCAAAGTGAATGTATGATATTAATCACTTCATTCTGTCATGAAATACAAAGAAGTAAACTAAAATTCTGAAAATGTATCATCCCCTCCAAGAACTGTCATTATTTCTTCTGTCACCATCACCCAGTTATTTGATTTTCACAAATTACTTCCTCCCTGAAATAGGTTTCTAGTTGATTTTCACTCTTTTATTCCCTTCTCAAGTCCTTAGATTTTTAAAATTTATTTTCTCTTATCCTATGAAGTACACTATTTTAAATACAGGCACTTAGGAGTTTATACCTTGTATAGGAAGAAGTCAAGCAGATAGTACCAAAATGCAATTAACCTAATCCATTTTCTCTTTAGGTTAAAAGTATTGTCTCCCTTTCAAAAAGAAAGAACATCTTTTGTCTTTTTCTTCTACTTGAGGACCATATAAACTATTAAATAAAATAGTTACAATGCTGGTATTTGTCATAAGGTGGGAGTTTAGAGGAAGTATAATCAGTGTCTTTGCAGCAGTATTTGCTGCCTGTTTCCCAACTGCTTCACTGATTTTGCTGACCCTCATGTCCACTATTGCCTCAAAATCTATCATCACCCACTTCTAAAGCCTACCTGGTAGGCGTTGCTGGCTGCTGTTAATATCTGTCACACCAGAGAGAGGAGAATGGGCGAGAAACTCTTCAGGAGATCTTAGTTGGCTTCTATATGTTAGCTCTATTTTTAACTCTCTGCAATCAATGTTGATGACATTAGACATTTGCTTAATCTCAGGGCTGTCAGTCACCCTTTCTTTGGCTTATTCCTCTCACACCTTAGAGCCATCCCCCAAACTACACCCTACGCTTAGAGTGACCATATGCTCTCTTTTTCTGGAGAGTCCCAATTTCAAATATTCTGTCGTATTGCCAAATCAGATGTCAGACCATATGCTTCATATTTTCTTTGGGGAAATATATTCACCTATCTATGCATCAGTTCCCTAAAAACTCTGCTCATCAGGATTTCTATTGTTTTTGCTAGACAGTTTATGGAAAATGTTATTAATCCAAAATACAGCTCAGATGTCTTCTCCTATGGGAAGCATTCCTTCAGAGCCTTCCTTCCTTAGATGTCGCTCATATGTGCTCCTAGAGCTCTCTAGTCTTCCCTCTGTAGGGCACACCCCAAACCTCAGATTTCCCTCACCCACTCATTAAAATCGCCTTCCTTGGTATATTTGGGAAAATGAAGGGTAAGAGGTGTTGCACCACATCTATTACGGATTTACCCACATGCTCTCTGCTGCTCAGAAAGGCATTCTCTGTCCAATTAGAAAACACTCTTCATTTTTCTGCTGCTAATGGATTGTTTGAATCATAGAGTAGAGCCCACAGCCTCCTTCCCCCTCCTGATAGTCTGTGGATCTGAGTATCTCTTAGCAGCACATTTCCCCACCTTGCATGTTTCAATCTTGAATAATACCATGGAAAAGGCATGGGGGTTTCAGATGCACTTTCTACTCTACATCCAGCTGCATAGTCTAGGATCTAGAAAGAACTTTGGTATTCTAAGGATTTAGGAGACAATCATCAGTTAAGGCACACATACACACATTGATCTCCCAAGGACAAACGTCAATTTCCAGAGCAGAATTAAATAAAATTGTAGAAAATACAAACTAATCCTATATGACTGAAAGCAAATTAGAGGTTGATTAGGGCAGAGGTGGACAGGGAGAGGCAGGAGGGAGGGCTTAAA
The DNA here is from genome assembly GCF_026419965.1 of Kogia breviceps. Taxonomy (NCBI): domain Eukaryota; kingdom Metazoa; phylum Chordata; class Mammalia; order Artiodactyla; family Physeteridae; genus Kogia; species Kogia breviceps. Next base: position 48,720,380 of record NC_081310.1, on the reverse strand, counting down.
AAGCGGCAGTGAGAAAATTTAGGGTGGGGCTTCCCTGGTGGCACAGTGGTTAAGAATCCACCGCCAATGCAGGGGACACGGGTTTGAGCCCTGGTCCAGGAAGATCCCACATGCCACGGAGCAATCAAGCCCGTGCGCCACAACTACTGAGCCTGCCCTCTAGAGACCTTGAGCCACAACTACTGAGCCTGCATGCCACAACTACTGAAGGCTGCGCACCTAGAGCCTGTGCTCTGCAAGAGAAGCCGCTGCAATGAGAAGCCCGTGCACCTCAAAGAAGGTAGCCTAGCCCCTGCTTGCCACAACTAGAGAAAGCCTGTGCACAGCAACGAAGACCCAACACAGCCAAAAATAAATAAATAAAATAAATAAATTTATTAAAAAATATATATATATTTTAAAAAAGAAAATTTGGGGTGATGGATATGTTCATTATTTTGATCATGGTAATAGTTTAACAGGTCATAGTTTCATATATACATATGTCAAGAGGTATCAAATTGTACACTTTAAATATGTACAATTCAGTCTACATCATTTCAATCTTAATAAAGCTATTAAATTTTGGAGGAAAAAGAGTTAAAGGAGGCTGTCTCCATGCCCTCACAAAGGCCTAAAAGTCTTTCTTCCACATAGGTGAAGGGTAAGGCATGTGGCTTTCAATTCAGGTAGCCAGGCTTGGGCCAGGTACCTGGCCTAGCCTTCTGATGATGCCCTGGATCTCTTCAGAGGAACTTTTTTTGGGCCAGCTGAGACTCTTCACTGTGACTTTAAGTGGAGCTGCCTCTTACTCCTCCTTCCTAGATCCTCACTTGCTATTCTGAAAGCAAAGATAAGAATGGATGGGTTGAGGCTTCTGGCCCTGTGCAGATGAGGAAAACTATTTATCAATTGATTACACTGAATGGAGTCTATATACTTTAAGATTGAAATTGTTATTTTCATTTGTTTGATAAGCATTTACTGAGCACCCACTAAATGCAAGATGTTGTGGACATATTGAGCAAGTTCCCCACACCTTGAATGTGGGCCTTGTGATTTACTGTGACCAATACAATGTGGTAGAAGTAATATTGTGTGCCAGTTCTTAGCCTAGGCCTTAAGAGCCCTTGTATGCCTCTACTTTCATTCTTACAACCTTGACAGTCCATGGGCTGAGCCCAGGCTAGTCCGCCAGAGGATGAGAGACATATGGCTCAGCCCCCCCACCCGCCCAGCTGACAGCTTGCTAAGCCCCAGAAGCAGGACCTTTTAGCTGCCAGGCTCTTGACTGCAGACACGTGAATGAGTCAAACTGAACCAGAAGAGCTACACGTGTAATCCCAGCCCAAATTGCTGACCCATAAAACCGTGAGTTAAAGAAATGGTTGTTTTAAGTCTTACACACACACACACACACACACACACACACACACACACACACACACACACACACACACTTCCTATTCTTACTGTTAGTGCTTGAGTGACAGTCAAATTATTTAACCTGATTGCTCCTCCGTTTCCTCATTTTAAAAATGACTATAAAACATACCTGGCTCATAAGGTTGTTGTTATTATTAAATGAGATAGCATTTGTAAAGTGCCTTACCTAGTGCTGGGCACATAGTATGTATTCAGAATATGGTGGTAATGATTTTTTTTTCCTTTTTTTTTTTTTTTATTTTGCAATGATTTTCCAAGTCAGGACTCATCTCAGGGTCTTCTTCATAAAAGGAACTCAGTAAATGTGACTATTTGGGGGACCTATAGTAAATTCAATGAGTATTCTGACTATAATCTTCTTAAGATAGTACCATATATTTACCTAAAAGGCAGTAAGAAATCATCACCTCTATCTCTGTGATTTTAAAAGCAAACAGACAAACAAAAAAAATCTTAGTTGTCTTCATTTCCTTGAAACTCAGGATTAATACTGAATTGCTCACTTCTTATCTTCTTGACCCTATCAACAGCATTCAGTACCAGCTGATCATTCCTTTCTCCTTGAAACATTATCTTCATTTGGCTCCCTGTACACCCACACTTAATCTGATTTCCCTTCTTCTCCACCAGCCACTCATCTGCAGTTTCCTTTGAGAGTTCGACCTTATCTTCAGCCTCTAAATGTTGAACTGCTCTAGGGATCAGTCCTTGGTTCTTTTCTCTTCTCCATTTCTATTCCCTCTTGTGGTGATCTCTTTTAGCCTATGGCTTTAAATATTGTCCCTATATACTGGCAATCCCAAATTTATATATCTGTTTCATGCTTCTCTCCTGAACTTCAGTCTCATAAATCCAACTTTGTATATCTAAGTGCCTACTTGACATCTGTATTTGGTTAATAGGCACCTGGAACTTTATGCATCCAAAAATTAACTCCTGATTCTGTCCCCTTCTATTTCCTCCTAAAATTTTCCCTATCTCAGAATGCAACAACTCCATCTTTCTAGTCTTCTCTACCGTTAGAAGAACCTAAAATGCAATTCTCCTGGGGTATTTCCCAATGTTCTGCTTCATATTACACATAGCAGCCAGGTGTGAAGAAGGGGAGATGAATTGTGATAGTTACAACAATTCTCAGAAGTTGTCAATCTCAGCTTGAGCCCATTCCGTGATCCTCTGCCTCTGCAGCAAAATTTCCCAGTCCTACTTTGCTTTTCCTTCTGGTCGTTCTAGGTGTCAGGACAGATACTATGATAAACTGATTAGTTTTAAGGTGATATTTTTCAACAAGGTTTGTGTCCTTAAAAAATCTTCCTCTTTATTAGTGGGTTTCCCTGCTGGTATCTTATAACAAGCCACTTTTCCTTGCTGAATTATTCCAAGATAATATGTACATATTAACAGAAACCTTCAGTGTCTTTAATTCAAAGCATAAACATTAGCCACCAGAGCATGACCAGTTGAGAATATATTATCGGGCAAGATAGTTTTTGGTACCAGTCAAAAATATCGTACTTGGCCATCTACTTATATTTCTCATAAACAAATTCCCCCTCTCCGTGGAGGCTAGTTCTGGCTCAGAAGTATCGTTTTAACATTATTCTATCTTCTTTCCTTCTTAAGAGTTTCATATGCACGGAGCCTAATTCTTTTTCTGGAAGAGTATTCCTGAATGAAATGTAGTCTCTTCCCTTTTTCATAGATTTATCTAGAGTCTGGAAGATTACTCAAAAGAGGGGTTAATCTGCATGGGTTGGCTTACATTGCATAAAATTTCAAAATTATTTTCCATCTACTTTCTTATCTAATTCCATTACTATCCTAATTCTAATACTATTTTATCCCAATTCTATTACTATTATTACTATTGTATAGTTACCACCACTGCCTTTCATCCCTGCCATGAGCTGGGACCACATCCTTCCAAACTGATTATTTGTATAGCTTCCTAACAGATTCTCTGACTCCCTATTCTTTGCTCTGATTCATTATGCATTCCTCTATTAAAAGAAACAAACCCTGATTATCAAATCTGGACCACTTTTTCTTCCTTTAATCCTTTCCCTTTTGCTTTGTATAAGACTTTACAATTTTCAAGGAGTTTTCATATTTATTATATTGCTTAATTCTTATAATAGCCCTGTAAAGTATTATTAATCCTCCTTTAACAGACAAGGCAGCAACACATGTAGAAAGTAACGTTTAGCTAAAAAAAATCACATGGGCAATGTATATCAGATCTGCAATTCAAACCCAGATCTTTTTAAAAATTATAGTTGATGTACAATATCTTATAAGTTACAGGTGTATTATATAATGATTCACAATTTTTAAAGGTTATACTTCAGTTATAGTTATTATAAAATATTGGCTATATTCCCTGCATTGTACACATACTCCCAGATCTTCTTGTTCCAACTTGAGCATTTTTAAAAATAGAGACGCTTTTTTATTTGACCCAAACTGAATCATTCAAATTCTCCATACCAGGAAATTGGAAATGGTTTACAGAGACTCTGATAAGTTATTGGGAACTAGTGCTAGGAGCTAGGGTGGGCTTTTTCCTATGTGCATGTTCTGGTGTTTACTTCTCGGAGGATCCAAACTGACACACCAGGGTGGAAAGAAAGAGAAAAGAAATAGACAATGAAAAATAGGAATGAAGGAAAGAATAACCTTGGTTCTTAACTTTCTGGTTCCTGGTTCCACACACTTGTGTGGCCCAGATACACTTGCTACCCATTCTTGAATCTGTGAGAAATTTCTTTTTAAACAAATTCTGCTTTAAACATTATCAAGTGGATTTTTGCTCTTGCTGCCAAATGATATCTAAAACATGTTATTCTTGGGAGTTCCCTGGTGGTCTAGTGGTTAGGATTTGGTGCTTTCACTGTCGAGGCCCAGGTTCAATCCCTGGCCAGGGAACTGAGATCCTGCAAGCCACGTGGTGTGGCCAAAAACCAAACAAATAAACAAAAAACAATAAACCACTAAATCTTAAAAAAAATGTTATTCTTTCCACCCATTTTTCCCCTTCTTAACCTCCATGTCTTTGTTCATGACATGCCTTCTGCCTGGAAAACTTTCTTATTCTATTCTCTCACTTTCAAAATTCTGCCATCCTTCAAGTCCCAGTTGAAATACCATGTCTCTATGTCTTCCTTAATGACTTCTTCGTTCATTCCTGGAATAAACAATCACTCTGTGTATCTATAGATTAAATTCATATCAACAGTATAATACTCATTATAAACTGCTTTATAGAATTATTTGTGTGTATGTCTCATCTGGCCTACTGTTGAGGAAACCTCTTGAGCATAAAAGCATAGCATATTAATTTTTTTGTCCCCCCACTGAACCAACACAAGGCAGTTGTTCAAGTATTTGTAAGAGGATATACAATGAATGAATATACAAAGACCTTGACCCACGCAGTTCTAAAAGGGACTGAGGCCTAAGGCACATCTGGATGTCAAAGGTGGAGCCATCTGTGATATACACCCAACTATTCTCACAAAGTCAGTACCAATGGATTTTCCTATTGGCTTATACTATGTTTGGAGTGAGATAATAAAATTACTGACCTAATAGCTATTTAAACTGTTGATGCCTCAGGACAGAACAGAGGTGAGATGAGTCAAAATGGTAAATAGCCTCCTAGATGCAAAGGGAAAAATTTAGCCCAGAATTTCCTAAACTGCATTCAGTTCTGAGATAAGAAACAATAGCCATTTATTATAGAGCTTATGGTTGTATAGTGAAAATATTGATGATGACAGTAATATTGATTTCTGAATTTATTTAGTATTTGTATCAATAATTCCTGCACACAGAAACAATATTAACTCCAAATGTGACTGGCAATTATGGTTAAGAAGATAATATTTTATCTACCTATCACTACACATATACATATGTCACTATGGTGAAACTATAATTATTAAATTTTTATTACAATGCATTTTTAATTAAAAATTTATTTTTATTTTTTATTTTTTGGTCTTGCCACACAGCATGCAGGGTCTCAGTTCCCCGACCAGGGATCAAACCTGCTCCCCCGCATTGGAATTGTGGTGTCTTAACCATTGGACTGCCAGGGAAGTCCCTAAAATGCATTTTTAAACATTATATGGCTAATATTTTTTAAACTCTTTCATGAGATGGTTTGTACTGTGAGCAGTCATAGCTCACACCCTCAACACACTTGCCCTTCTCTCCTTTGGTATTTACTTGGCAAAACTCTAAGCCTGCTGTAATACAACTTCCCACCTCCTCAGTGCCTGCACCTAATCAGCTAGAGAAAAAAAGTCATCATGCTGACTGGACTCACTTTAAAATTATGGCCTCAAGTTTCAAGTGGTTTCTCAGTGTTACCCAGCCATTCTTTACATTTCCCTAGTCATTTATCTCTCCCATTCTTCCAGATGGTGCCATTCCCCTCAAGAATCTTCCTCCCTTCTCCCTCTCAGGTGATGACCTTGCTTTTTATTTCTGAGAAAAATGCAGCAGTCAGAAGGGAACTTTCACAGCTTCTCACCACTAATTCCACCCACCTACTTGCATTTGACCTTCCCTCCTATTATGAAGGCTGAATTGTTCCTGTTTCTGTTTTAATCCAAACTCTCCTCTTGTGCTCTGGGTCCTACCTCCTTTTGCCCATTCAAGAACTTTGCTCTTAAAATTATCCCATCTCTTTCCTGTATCAATTTTTCCCTCCCTGTGGGATCATTAACACTAACATATAACTATATTTAATATCTCTTAATTAATAAAAGAAACCCTCTCGATCTCACAACCCTCTTTAGCCACTCCCCCATTTCTTTACTACTCTTTACAGAAAAACTCAGAAGAATTTTTCATATATGCTGTCCCATATCATTAACTCTCATTCTATCTTGAATTTATTCCAATTACATTTCTTCCCCTCACCATTTCACTGGTAATACTCTCATCAAATATACCTTTGCTCTCCATATCACTAAACCCAATGATAAAATCTTCATTATGCTTCACCTTCCAGTAGTATTCAATGCAGTTGACCTTTTTGGAACACATTCTACTTTGGCTTCCAAGAAACTTCTCTCTCCTGGTTTTACCCCATCTCTGGATCCTTCTTCACAGTGTACTTTTTTTGTTCCTCCTCATTATTTTGACAAGTAAATGTCAAAGTTGGAGTTCCCCCAAGGCTCAGTTCTCCTCTACCCTCATTTCCTAGGAGATCTAACCAGTTTTGTGTTTTTGTAAACCATATATATGACTTTTCCTCTTTCTTTTACTTGCTTTTCCTTCCCAAAGCCATTAGGTAGGATAGAGCAAGGCTGGCATTGGGTCTGAGTTGGGAAGAATCTGAGAGCTCAGAGAGGGATTTGGGGGACATATGTGAAAGGAGGTGCCTATATAAGAGGACTGCCTAGTATGGATAGTCATAGACTGATTGAAGTGAGGAGGGCACCCATGCAGAGGGGCAGTCTGACATGGGCTATTAGGGATCCACACAGAAAACTGGCCATGCATGAGGAGTCAAAGCCTCAGCAGTATGAGGAGGACATTCATATTGTAGGAGCAGACAAGAGTTGTTGTCAGAGCCTGAATGGGTGAGGAGGATATCTATGTAGAAAAGGGAGTGGTGGTGTCTCTGGAAGATCTATTACTTAACAGGGAGTTGTTTATATAAGTAAATATATTAAAAAGTTGGAACCAGGTTTCCCACTATCAGATGGAAAAAGAGAAAACTAGAATAAACATTGTGGTGTTGGATTATTATTGGAGGTATTTGTGTGAATTCATGATTATATATCCAGATAGATGATAGATAGATAGATAGATAGACAGATATAAATAGATATAAAATAAATATAGATCTAAAAGTGTATATGTGTTTTTGTACCTCTATATTTCCTAGCTCTGTCCACTGAAAGGGCCTGGGAGTAACAACACCCCAATACAGTTGAGCACATGTATTCACCTGATTTTGTCTTCTAAATACCATTCTCCACAACTGTAACCAGGCTTGGAGAATTGGCTGATTCCAGTACTGGGGCAGCAAAAGTGCAAGATAAGCTTGGAACATCTTGCTGAGCCAGAAAACAAAGTGCTCCAGGAATGATGGTGGTGGGAGGGTGTATATCACAGATTCCAGCCTGAAAGGTCTCCATGGGCAAATCTGGTCCATTTTGAGCATTAAATTAAATATTGATGGAAATAGATTACAACCCATTACATAAAATAAGAAACCATGAGTCAATATATGGAAAGCTTTGACTAAGAAAGAAGAGGAGGACTTTGAAGTAATATCCCTCAAAAGGCAGAGTTTTAGGGGTGAATAAAGGTGGTTATATTCTATGCTGGTTAGAGAAAAAAGTAATAAGGTAATCATGCCAGAGATACAAGTCTATTATATGCCTGTACATTTTCTTTTCTGCTTTCTGTTTATCCACTTAGAAAAAAAGGAAAGTCTTTAGATAAGAGAAAGTTAAAATATGTAGAAGCAGCAACACATATATCAAGAAGGGCTTTTGATTCTTAAAGAGGTGTTTGATTTTAAAGAGGGCCGCCAAATAAGTATTCTGAAAGATTTTTTTACTCTGAGAGTAAGAATTGAGGATTTGTTAGAGGAAGGTTTCTTAGTTCTGAAAGTATTCATGGTGGAGTGGGGAAGAGGATGTAGGAATTCAAAGAAACTACTGATAAGTTACTGATCAGAGAGAAAAATACCAAATTTTACTTTGAATATAAGTGACCACTTTGTGATTATTATCACCAGCTTATATTCCTATTGTTATAATAAAGGATTTTATTTTATAAAACATATTTTTTTTGGAAAATGTGCTAGTTTTCTCTTGGTTAAACAAGTATCTGAAAAACCTGACTGTTTGAATCCTGAAGCTGTAAGAAATGTAACAGGAAGTTGCATATGAAACTGTGACTGAAGCACTCCAATGCAACAGGTGTGATTTTTCAGAGTGAAGTACCAGACCACCAAGCAGAAATTTCAAAGAAATTTCCACTGATTAGATGGTTCTTAAAAACCACAAGGGTCAGACAGCTGGATAGTGAGACTGCATTTGCGAAGAGGCGTTCTTTAGAGAAAGCCATGCTGTGCATCCTAAGCCCTCTCACAAAGGTAAAGGAGGAGAGGGTGCTTGCCCTTTCACCTCCAGCCTACTGAGTGTGGAATCTTACAGGATTATTCAGAGAACCGTGGTGGGAAGGAAGGAGAATAAAGGATTGAGGTCTGACTCCCCCCAACCCCGCCCCCAGGAAAATCTAGATGCCCAGAAAGAGATGGCCTGGCAGGCTCTTTGTTATTGGAGAAGCTATACCCAATAGTACTGGGACCAGTAAGCTCTCTTAGAGTTTGTCAGGACAAAGGATGCATAAAGCTTCCCACAGAGCAGATGTGGGCCACGCAAGGGAGAATGAATCAGTCCAGAGATCTTTTTGACTCCTGTCCAAGAAGAACTGACTAAAACGTCAGTTAGGCTCTAACAGAAAGAACAGAATGGTGTGGATGTCCAAGAAATCTGAGGATAAGGGAAAAGTGGCAGCAAGAGGAATAGAATATATGCCCAGTGTCAGGAGTTATTGGAGGAGCTGTGGCTTGATTGGTCAAGCATGTGAACCCCTGAAGGCAAATAATCAGTTTTAAACATCTGTGAGTCCCAAAGAATACAAAGTCATCTTACTATAATGCCAGCCAATTAAGATATTTCTGCTCCCTTTCCCCTATTCGTTCCCTGTACTCCAACCCAGAGAGTCAGTAACAGCAGCTACTGAGTAGGGAAGAAAGCAAGTAGGAAAGAGAGAAGCAGCTGACCACATTCTGTTTCTCTAATGCTTTCCTTTCTAAATGTCAAATTGAGGCTGAATTTTGTGATTTAAAGTGATTGTAAGATAAGTGAGCAGAAAAGTCATGAGACTTGCTGGAATTTTCTTCTTAGTGGCAGAGGGTAAAAATCACCTCTCTGAATTAATTTCAAGAGAACAGTTATGTTTTGACTATATCTCACAAGTCACACTAGCTCAATGTAATGAGTACACAGATTTTCCACTGTACGGTTAGTGGAAACCTTTCAGAACTCGCAGGTTCAGGTTTTAGGAGGAAATAAGCACTGCAAACCCAAATTTATAAAATAAAAAATTTACAATTCCTGTATTAGTTTTATTCACCAGTCACTACAGTAGAATCCTGAAATAAATGAATATAGAATATTCAAACCTTATGGAAAAATAAATGTAAAATTTGAATGAGAAAATTCAACCTCCCTAAGGCAGAGAGAAAATTCACTGCACTTTCAGTAAAAACAATATAAACTCAAATTGACATAAAACATGCATTTTAGCTATGGTTATTAAGACAAAATAATTACTGAAATTCTCATCCAGCCTTCCTGTATCAGCTATCCTAGGTATAATGGGTCTAAATAAAGAATTTCAATTTTAAAGGAATTACAGTATTATGAAACTATTTTAACTATTCTAAAATAGTTAATCAATGAAGGAGTATGACCTTAAAATAAGGTTTAAGTACTGTATTAGTGGTTAGATTTAGGTTCAGCTGCAGTGAGTAAAACCAAAAATAAAAAAATAATAATGGATTAAAAATACAAGGTTTCATTCTGTATAAATGAAGTTTGGAAGTTGGTGTTCCAGGTGGGTTAGAGGTTCTACAAAGTCATCAGTTCATCACTCCTTCCAGTTCATCTAAACTGCTCCCAGTTCATTACTTCACCATTCCTATGGTGTGCATTTGTACTCTCATTCAAGATGATTGCTAGATTCAACCACCACATCTATGTTCAAGGGAGCAGGAGGAATGAAAGGAGAGGAGCCCATTCTTTTTCTTTGAAGATAATTTCTCAGTTACTTCTCTTTTGCCAGAGTACATAGCTGCAAGGGAGTCCAGGAATTGTAATCTTTTAACTCTGCACATTCTAATCCCGAATAAATTTGGGATTTTGTTATTAAGGTGGAAAGAGAAAATGAATGTTGAGGCAAGAAGTTAGGAGTCACTGGCATAGAGACAAATATACTTCTTCTAATAAAGTAGCTAGGTCAAGCATTGATTGCTGATAAATTAGAATTATTGATAGAGATCCTTAATTGTATTGTTGATACAATTTTTAAAAAATGCTTGCTTTCTCTATGCAGAGAACATTTCTGTTGCTTGCAACCAAAGAAAGTAATTTATGATAAATTATCAGGAAACTCAGTAATTTGTTATATTACTTAAGTTCTCTGTTTCATTGAGAAGAGAAGCATTTCTAAGACAAATGTATGAATGCATTTTCAATATTTCATACAATAAACATCTACTAAATGTTTGGGTACTAGGGAAAAAAAAGACATGATTTTTGTCTTCAAAGAGATAAAATCTAGTGGAGGTAGTCATGAAAAAATTTAAACGTAAGAAAGTGTTATAGGTGCTGTAAGGAAGTATGTACCAGGTGTTGTGGGGATATAGAAGAGAGAGATATTAGTTCTACAAAAGAGATTGAAGGGTATGTATCCAAAGTAAAGCACAAAGTGACAGAGAAATTAAATTAAAAATTATCATGCAATTTTAAATATACCAAATGGCATAGAGAATAACATAATGAACATCACTCACTCTCCATTTATCTTATGAAATAAGATATTATGAATATGATCACAGGATATACTTTTTATGAAAAATACTCCTCAACTTTGGTATGAAGTTTGAAATTATTAGCAATGATGTATATAGGTATAAATATCATAAACAAATGATCTTCCACTAGAGGTTGTTATTGTCATCAAATCAAAGTATAAAGAGTAGTGAGAATCTTCCTGAAATTGGAGAAGTATTAGAGAAAGTGTTGGGAATCTTTTAATATATTCTAAAGCAACAGTGTCATTTGATAATTCTCAATTACTTTAATGTTAGACTCTCATAGAACTTTGACATAAATTTTTTTTTCAAATTTTCAGCTTATTTTTTAATGTGGCAAAGGGAAAAGGGACTAAAAGAATGTCTTGGGGGAGGGGTGGGAGGTGGTGGAGAGGGTGGATTTCCCATGAAAGTATTTGTAATTTTTGAAGTTGCTTAGAACATATGTATTTAAGGAATAAATACAAAACACATGTATTTAAGGAATATTTCTGGGACTTCCCTGGCAGTCCAGTGGTTAGGACTCCATGCTTCCACTGCAGGGGGCACAGGTTCAATCCCTGGTTGGGGAACTAGGATCCCACGTGCCACATGGCCAAAAAAAAAAAAGGAATATTTCTTATATGTCCAAAATCGAAATTCTAGTCCTCTGGCAAGTACTTCAAGGGAACTTGGGGTCACTGCCAAAGCTATGTTTGCATGCCTGGGGTCAGGAGTTCATCAGGGAGCAAGAACTGTGCTAAAATGGCTGACATCACATCAACACAGAGGCAGGCTCCCCTCTTTGTATAGTTTCTTTACACTGTTAAAAAATAGAGTTCCTTTTCAATAGTTTCTTTATATTGTTAAAAAGGAGTTTAAAAAAAATTGTTAAAAAATTAATCAAATTCAGAATAAAATGGCAAAGTCAAAAGTTGGCTGACAAAGACTCTCTACCTTTCCAAAAATATAAACATGCTAGATAATAATGTAAAAAATTGAAAAAAATATACGTTGACAATTTCAATATTTTGAAATCAAGAAAGGGGAAATTGCCAGGTTCTAGAAAAAGGAAAACAGAAAAATGGAGTATTAGAGGGAGCTGAAGCCAAGTACATGCTGAAGCCCAATGGCTCACATGGATACTGGAACTGGAATCATGTCGTGAGACTGGAAGACTAAAAAGCAACGGCTATTGATACATGAACAGCGAGGATGAATCTCAGAATAATTCCACTGAGTGAAAGAAGCAACACTGAATAGAATACCTATTGTGTGATTCTATTTATAGAAAACTCTAGAACGTGCAAACTAATCTAGAATGGCAGCAGATCAGTGGTTGCCTGAGGATGGGGGAATAAGAGAGAGAACTTACAAAGAGGCCCAAGGAAACTTTTTTGGGAGATAAATACGTTTGCTGTCCTAACTGTTGTGATGGTTCCACAGGTGTATACATATGTCAAAACTTGTCAAATTGTATACATATGTAGAGTTCATTGTATGGCAGTTATACTGCATGAAGCTGTTAAAAAACAAACAAACAAAATGAAGATTCAAGCAATTTAAGCATATCCTCCCTCCTATTTTTATTTATGCTATATATTTGTTGAAGGAACTTGGTGGTTTGTCCCATAGAGTTTCCCACGTTCTGGATTTTATTGATTTCAAATACAAAAAAAATCCTTACCTTTTAGAACTATATAATGAAATATATATTTATCTTTTTTTATAGGTGAAATCCATGTGAGGGGTAGAGAAGAGGAGATTGGCCATATGGTGATAATTGTTCAAGCTGAATGATTGGCACATGAAAACATTATACTATTCTCTCTACTTTTTATGTGCTTAAACATTTTTTATAATAAAAAATTAAAATAAAACAAGTCCCAAGTATCACCCCAGAGTTACCGAATCTCTTCGGGGTTGAGTGTAGAAGTCTGCATTTAAAAAATAAACTCCCAAGGTGATTTTGTTATACATTAATGAGGATCACTGCCCCAGAACAAGAAAAGGACTCAGTGCAGTGAATTTCACACTCCTGCCACAAGGTATGGGGATAGTTTTTGGTAGGTGTCCTTTTCATTTCTTATCGAATCACAAAAGTAGTACATCAGCTCTTCTTCTTTAGAGAGATATTTATGGCTCTGCTTGCCTCTTCTACTGCTGAGGAAATTTTCTGATCCTTATATACATATTGTTTGATTTTGTTCTTATTCAGTCTTAAAAGGGTGATTATAATATTGGTTTGATTTATCTTATAGGCTTAGTATGATTTGCCTGAATTACTCTGAATTTCAGCCCTGCATAGAACTGTGAAATATAAGAATTTGTCGTCTATATCTGTAGTTTCTTCTCTTACATCTTTGCTCTCTCTGTGATTCCTTCCTTCCTCAGGTTCCCATTGTCTCTTTTTCTATTTTCCCACTAGTAAAAAAACTACTCAAAAACCATATGATAAACTCATTTATACAAGATTACTGATTAGAGTCATGAAGTGCTCTTCTCAGGGTAAGTTGATTTAAATAGAGCATAGGACTGAAGTCAAAGTTTTTAAAAAAAGTATAATGAAGGATTCTAAGGCATAAGGTAATCTAATCAGGGAAGGATTTTGGGGTGATGGTGGTGAAATTCCTTTTAAGACCCTGTAAAATTTTATCATGTAGGTTATTACCTATTCATACCATTGGAAGTGTATCCTTAGAAGAGTCAAATAATGCAACTACAGCCTTTTCTTTTGTAACATGCATGGAAAATTTAGCTTTGGCTGCAAGTAATAAAAAGCCAAATTTGAACTTTCTTAAGTAGCTAAGAAAATTTATTGGTTCAGGGAAGTTACTAAATCCAGAGGAAGGTGGTAGGTTTCAATCTGGGTTTGAGCTCTCGCACCATGTGTCAGCTTTATCCGCAGGCTGGCTTCCCTCATGGTAGCAAAGTGGCTACAATAACTATGGGACTCACATGCATCTATCACACTAGGCAGAGAGAGAGAGAGAGAGAGACAGAGAGACAGAGAGACAGAGAGAGAGAGAGAGAGAGGACTTTTCTTCTCCCAACAAACACAAGATTTGGCCTTCGTTATGACTGGGCCAATTTAGACTTGTGTTAGTGTCTATCACTGACAGTCAGGTGAGGACCTGATTAGGCTGATTATGTACCTCAGTTAGAGTCTACACTTGGAGCTGGAGCTGGGCCTGTTCCCATTCAAATTATTAGCTAACTTACAATTGCAGAGGGGTGGAAATGCACACTTGGGTGGGAGTCAACCAATAGTGCTTATTATAAATGCAATATAATAATATTCCACTTCATTAAATACCATAGTTTAAACTCTTCCATTTTTGTTCAATGTTGAACTTGTTTCCAGTTTTTGATACAGTATTATGATATTTTAAATTGGGAATTGCAGACCCACATGAAGGAAATAGAGCAGTGTAAGGTACAATAAGGAATGTAAAGACTTTGGAAAACAGACAAAGCATGTCCTGTAGCTTACTGTCCTCATGTGAAAATGTAAGCCCACTGTTTCCAAATCTTCCACTTTTTAAAAAGAACCCCGAAAAGCATGTGAAATCTTCTGGCTTTTAACTTTGGCTAATTTTTTAAGCACCATGCAGGCCAAACAAAATGCATTTGTGGGTTAGATCTGGACCTAGGCCACCAGTTTCTGTCATGTTATGAATCATGTTAGAACATTTTATTTTTTATTTTTTTGCGGTATGCGGGCCTCTCACTGTTGTGGCCTCTCCCGCTGCGGAGCACAGGCTCCGGACGCGCAGGCTCAGCGGCCATGGCTCACGGGCCCAGCCGCTCCGCGGCATGTGGGATCCTCCCGGACCGGGGCACGAACCCACGTCCCCTGCATCGGCAGGCGGACTCTCAACCACTGCGCCACCAGGGAAGCCCTGTTAGAACATTTTATAACACCTCCCCTCGAAGTAAGAGCTTCAGTCCTTTCATGGACCAGGGCTGCTACTGTATGCTTAATACTAAGAAAGCCATAGTGGGGAGAGAAGTCAGCATCACACATTATAGGAAGAATGCTTTGTTATTAGTTCTTTGGCATGTACTTAGAACTGTTTTTCTGGTAGTGAGGATGAATTTGTACCAAATCACCTTCACTGTCTCTTATCTAGGTTCTCTTGTGACTTGTCTCTTATCTAGGTTCTCTTGTGACATCTCTTATCCAAGTTCTATTGTGAGGAACAGCTCGGTTTTACAGAATGACCCCTGGTGATTAGAGGTGTAACATGTGGCCATGGGACAGAGTCCTTTTCCTTGTAGCAAGTTGGCACATCAGTGATCCTATAATAGTGACTTGGCTGTTATGCTCCACTTTAATAGGAGAATTAACTGGCAACAGCCAATGGTGGACAATGTTATTGCTGCCGAAGGCATATGGTAATGAATTTGGGAACACTACACTTACTTTGGACTTGTGATTTAAAAATGTTATTTCCTTTTTGGGGGGCTGTTTCTTATTGAATGCAGACAATTATCACAGTGTTGCCATTTTTGTCAGAAAGTTTTTTCTGGTTAGCAGATATCAGAAGGCAGAAACTGTCTTTTTCATCTATTGACTTTCTTATGGTGTCCAGTGTAACTTTACTAGTATTTCGTTTAGTAGAGGCTAAGTACATAGTTGTTGGCTTATTTATTAATAGATACAGATGTTTTGAGTTATATTTAACTTTATTAAATATCTAAAGACCAGCATTTATTGGGTCAGGGCCAGAGCTAGGTAGTCTCTTGGGTTACAGAGCTTAAAGAAGCCCAGTAGGTAGGGGAAACACAAAACAGTTGCAACACTCTTAATATGTCCCAACATCTAGGCGTGGTGGGGGGCACAGTGTGTGTCTGTAGAACTTGAGAGGGCTCTTTTTTTTTGGTGGTACACGGGCCTCTCACTGCTGTGCCCTCTCCCTTTGCGGAGCCCAGGCTCCCGACGCGCAGGCTCAGCGGCCATGGTTCATGGGCCCAGCCGCTCCACGGCATGTGGGATCTTCCCGGACCGGGGCACGAACCCGCGTCCCCTGCATCCGCAGGCGGATTCTCAACCACTGCACCACCAGGGAAGGCCCGAGAGGGCTCTTTGGACAAATGTCATATTTCTTAGGTAGCTTTTGGATCTAGGTGGGGAAATGAGTGCAGGGGGATTGAGGTAGGACAGGGAGAATTTTAAACTAAAGAAGTCACTCTAGATCAGAAATTATTAGATATACACTTAACTCTTGCTGCAATATATTCACTTATTCATACAATAACATTTATGGAGTACTTTCTATGAGTCAGACACTATGCTAGGCATGGTGGAAGATAAAAAGGAATTAAGCAGGGCCTCAAAGATTATCTAGTGGGATAAAGTATTGCACAGATTTACCCAGGTAAGGGTGAATATATTCGGTGCCACAAACCTATAGAAACAACGTGCTAAGGAAATTCAGAAAATTTCCTGGTCATTTTTGCCTGCAGTATCTGGGAAGGAGGATATCCACAGTTGACGGATCAGTACAGTATTAGTAGATGAAAAAGAGTTAGCTTATTTTATTTCTACTAGTTTGTGCGCCCAAATTTATGACAAGGATAAAAAGGTGCAAATGAGGGTACGTTTTCTTCATAAATACATAATAGAGCTTCCCGTTCATTCCACGCAGGTACGCAGGTTATTTTCCTCTTCAATCTCCCGAGTCTCATAGAAGGAACCGGTAAGGGAGCACTTCGTAAGTACACAAAACACCTCGAAAGAGGCACAGAAAAGAGTAACTGGCGAGAAAAGTTAGTATTCTTTAAAAGGTGACTTCCCTGAGGATTACTGGGCATTATTAAGAATGAAAATATATGTAAGCCAGGTTTATGAGCAAGAACACAATCGCCCCAAACTCAGAATTATCTAAGAGCTCGGTAACCGCCGGGCAGGGCTTCAGCCCAACTCGCTCGGGGCTCGCGGACGACCTCAGCTAGTCCGCGCGGGCTGGCTCACGGCGCGGTCACCCTCCGGGAGGTTCTGAACCGTCACAAGCGCCTCTAGCCCCTTCGCGGGTCGCTACTCGTAACAAGCCAGGTCGGCCGAGTCCTCACTCGCGGGCCCTAACCCAACCATGGCTAGGCGGGGACGTGTACGCGCGTGCGCGCCCGCAGCTCAGGGAAGAGAAGGAGCCTCCGCCCTCAGGAGCGCGCACGCCGCTCCGAGGGGCCCGGACGCGCGCGCTCCCGACTCGCCACCGCCTCCTCCTCCTCCTCCCCGGCCCGCCCCCTCCCTCGCCTCTTCCTGCCGGGCGGTCCTCCTCCCCTCAGCTCTCCGCTCCCTCCGCCCTGCTCCCTCCGCCCTCCCAGGGCTCTGGCGGCGGCGGAGTGAACGGGACGGGCCCGGTCGCAGAGCGCGGGGCGGCGGGTGGGACCCGGGCGCCTGGCAGAGTTGTTCCGGCCCTGCCCGCGGAGACGTGAGGAGGTGAGGCGAGGGCGGCCTCCTAGGGGCCGGCGGGCAGACAAGAGACCCGGAGCCGGGCTGGGGGTGCTGGCGCCGGGGCGAGCCGGGGAGGGTAGCGGTGGGGGCCAGGCCCGGGACGGGATGCGAGAGGACCTCGGGAGGAAGGCTCGGGGAGGGTTCGGGACTGTCGGTGGCTTCCCGGACATCGCGGTTCTCCCGGGCGGCGGCTCTTCGCGGCCCGGGCGGGCCGGCTGTCGGGGTCGGCGCCCCTCACCTGGGGGCGGGGTTGGTGACTGGGAGCTCGTTTCCAGCTGTGCCCTCCTGACATCGCCGCCGCCTCCGGTGCTGCGCCGTGCCTGCTGCCGGGTTCGCAGTCCCAGCAGCCCCACGTCCGGGGGGCGTGTGGTTAGGTTATTTTCTTACCCACATTCAGCGTGACCGCGTCTTGCCCTCGCGCTCCCCCTGTCTCCGCCCGGGTCTTTGCTCCTCTGCTGCTGTTGATGCTTGTGGTTTTGCTGGATGGGATAGGCTGCGTCCTGGGCAGATCTCTACTTGGAAGAAATGCCCCGCTTCAAAGTTGACCGCCTGCCCATGCCAAACAGCCCCCGTCCAGGTTGTGGGTGCTCAGTGTCTTGATAACTGAGTCAAAGTTTCTGAGACTGGGCTAGTAGTTTGCACTGGTCGCCAACGGTGCAGGACTGGGCAGTGCGTCAGCATGTGGAAAGGGGCCACTGGCCAGCGGGAGGTGTCCGGGTGCCAGGGGACTGGACCGACAGGGTTTGTTTCTGATCCCAGGGGAGTGTGTCCAGGTGCTTGTGTATTCTTCTTATACTTCTCAGGATCATCTTAGAAAATGTACCAAAATTCACCTGGTCACTTGCAGAACTGAGGGTTTCATGTAAGTGATAAGAATTGTCAACCTCATTATGCTAACGGTAAGGAGAACTTTTGCTTGCCTGACAGATTTCAGCGCTGACTGGAAACTGATTTCAGGGTCTGCATTTTTGGTACAGGAAGGTTTAGGGATTTTTAAAAATACATTTAAATTATCTTGTACATGGTGGGAGGTGAGTAGTTGCTTCTTAACGATTCTGACAACACGATATCGTGAAAACCTTCTGACTTTTCTCATAGTGGTGTTTATATGTGGCTTCTGCTGCACTTCTGTAGAATATCCAGTAGTATGATGTCAGAAGATACAAACATGAAGTTTGCTTGTGGTCAGATTGGAAGTGGATTTTGTGCATGGAAAATATTGGCCCACAAGTTGCTCCTACTGGAAAACTGGCCTGTGATTCGTTATCTCAACAAAGTTCCATGTGAAACTGACAACGAAATTACAAAGGAGAAAGACCAGATGAATTTAATGTATGCATTATCTTCAAATTGTATTAAATGCTCTCTTGGTTGGGGAGTTAGTTGAGACTGAGTTAGACTGATGTCTCTATTAAATCAGGTCAAAATGTGCCCTGGTATTATGTATGGACAAGTCATCTGGAGAGAAGTGGATGTAGTCTTTATAGGTGAATGTACTATATAGCCTACATTGTATTCTAGAAAGCTGGAAACAAGGTAGTAGGTCCCAGTACACTGGGACATGTAGTGAATATACCAACCAACATAAAAAGGTGTAACTGTAAGTGTATGACTTTTTTTTTTGGCCTGAGTTATTTGATGGGAATTTTTATACATTACAATTGTGGTGTTCTGAGAATTTTTGTTCTTTTGTTAATTGTTTCATGATTCAGACCATTTTCTTTTCACTCTAGTAGTTTTTATGGTGTTTTAAAATTTAAATAACAGAATTTTATTGAGTATGTAAAACAGAAGTTTCTATGTTTATCAGCTCACCAATTCTAAATTTGTGACTTCTAAAAACTTATAATTAAAATTTTCTTTGCCTTAACCCAAAGTTGAACTCGTTCAATTACTGTATATTTATTTGAACTCAGATGATACAGCATTACAGCTGATAGTCCTTTTATCCATTCTTTTGGAGTAGTCAAAAGAAGGAATTCTCTTGTGTCAAGTAAAAATATTATGAATTGGAGATAGCCAGGTTTCTAGAGATTAGCTTTGAAGAGAGTAGTAGCTAAGTAGCAAAACTTTCTTGTATTGAGGGTGTAGAACTGGGTCTGCATTCTAGCCTACTATTGCCTTGAAGTGGTGTAGGGATGATTATGGATGGATAGAGGGTGTTTGGAGAATGACATAGATACTGTAGGCTATGGGATTGCCAGGCACAGAGGTTTTTTGCTGTCTCACAAGTTTTAATGAGTTGCTACATGTGTATAGCTCTTGCTTTATATAAATAGGTCAGCCGGTGGGTCTGAGCATGACCGGCAGCCCAAGGCTATTCCAGCCTCTGGTACTGTAAGGACAGCTCTGGAATTTCTTATAGAGATAGTCTTATGAGCATTTGGCACCACAGATAGTGGAGGCAAAGAAAATCGAGCCTTGAGCCTGAGTTATGGTAAAACATACTCAGGTTTTTAAAATTTTATTTTAAATATTTATTTATTTATTTATTTGGTTGCGCCAGGTCTTAGTTGCGGCTTGAGGGATCCTTAGTTGTGGCTTATGGGCTCCTTAGTTGTGGCGTATGAACTCTTAGTTGCGGCATGCATGTGGGATCTAGTTACCTGGCCAGAGATGGAACCTGGGCCCCCTGCATTGGGAGTGCAGAGTCTTACCCACTGGATCACCAGGAAAGCCCCAGAACATACTCAGTTTTTAAGGAGAGGTTTAATATTGTGAGCATGGGGAAAGACATTGCTTGACCTAATTCTTGGCTTTTCAAAGTGGTTAATAATTTTTACTTTATGGTCAGTATTTGAAATTAGGTATAAGTACCTGACTATCAGTGGACCCTAATAAGGAATAGTTAATGGAATTAAGCAGAACTTGTATCTTTTTCATATCTTTTCACTCTCTTTTTCATACTTCATTTACTTTTCATATTGTACTCATTCAACAGATAGGATACCATACTTGAGTATTGCAAGTTTGTGCTCTTGCTGACTTCTTTTTGTCATCTTTTGGTGTTTTTTGGTGTAATTTTTGGGATTTTCCTGGGAAACTTAGAGGCATATATTCAGTTGATTTGCAGTTAGATTTGGGCTAAGATTATTAGCCCACTGGAAATTCTGAGCCTTCTTGTTTTCTAAATAACCTTAAAAATAGAAAACACAATTCTTTATAAACACTCATGAAAAATCTGGCTACAGACTGTGTTGTTGTGATAGACATAGTACAGCCAAAAATATATTCAAGAAACTTCCCTTTTCACCCAGTTTAGTAAGCTTAAATAAGAAGAAAATAAATTATTTTTTTCAATAAAAGCCTGGTTTTCCCAGAATATCAAGTCTAACAACTGTTTGCTGTACTATTTTCCCCCTTGCCTCTTCTAAGTTCAGAAAGTACTACATGTCTCTAGTCCATGGCAAAAACTTAATTTTAGTAGTAGGGGATTCTCATTGCAGGCTTGTGCTGGAGAATTTGACAGGGAAATACCAGGTATGGAAATTTACTTTTTTTACAGCACTGGTTTTCTCTGTACCCAGGTTCTTAGTGGAGTGGGGGAATGGGCACATATCACAATTACATGGACTTTTTTCATACTATATTTCCTTTTCCTCTCCTCCTCTTTCTCTGAACCCTTTGCTAAATGAGCCATTGCTACTAGTAAGGTGTTGTAGCCCTCGGTTGTAACTGAACAAAGGCTGAGAACCTTGGCCTTTTGCTAATACTTTCTAAGCCAAATTTCCACTCCCTGTAATTTGCCTTCTGGCGGTATCAATAGGCACCTCTGTTACTCTCATTTTTGAAGAGACATAATCAGTTTTGGTGGTGAAGAGATTACATATGTAACTAAGAGTGAAATTTATTGCTTTGTGTAGCATACATGGAAGAGAGACTAGGAGATTGCTTAGCTGAACATTTATGAACTGTTTTGACTGTGGCTCATAGTAAGAAATACATCTTATACCCTGGTTCAACACACATGCGCGCACACACACACACACACACACACACACACACACACACACACACACACAGTTGAAAGAAAAGTTTGGTGAAACAACACTTATCTTTTCAGGACCTTGCTGGAGCTGGCTCATCAGTTGGCTTGTAAGAGCATTTGTGCCTCTCTTCCCACCCAACTCCATGTGTAGCTTGAAATTGGCCCTGGTGGGAGTATTTACACCAGGGACACCTGCAAATGTTACAGTTCACAGCTTTTCTCTCTCCTTTGGATAGCCGGTTAAACATTTACAGCATACCACAGCACTGCCTACAACACACTTTGGTATTTTCTATTCTATTTCATTTTATTAAAAAATGCCGGGTTTTGACACCCAAATTGGTTTTACAGCCAGATAATGGATAACAGTTTGCAGTTGAAAACTGGTTTAGTTCACCCTCTTCACTTTGTGGATGAACCCACTAAAAAATGGAAGTTCAAGGTCACATAGCTAGTCATTAGCAAAGCCAGGTCTGGGGACTCCTAGTCTGGAGTTGTTTCTAGTGGATTTATCTCTTTTCCTAACCCAAGCCATTCATGTAGCTCAATTAGAGTGTTTAATATATGTAAGACATTGTGTTAAGCAGTTTGAATAGAGATGAATAAGGCATGAACCTTGACCCTGAGGCATTATGCTTACGTGGGGGATTAAATATGGAAACAAAGATAATGTAAGGCAGAAAGTAATGTGTGCTAAAGAGATAAAGATAAGGCAGTACAAGTTAGAGAGAGGAGGGAGAGATTACTTTTAGTTGTAAGGATATGGGAAGAGGTGACATTTAAACCATGCTTTGAAGAATGGGTAGGATTTGGACATGTGGAAATAGGACAAATAGTATATAGAGAAAGGCCTTTCAGGGCCAGAGGCCAGGGCGATCAAAGGTATGGAGGGAAAGAACTAGGCAAGAAAGAGTCAATACCAGATGGTGAAGAGCCTTGAAGACCAGTTTTCCTTTCTGCTGTTTTTCAACTCATCTTTCATTTTTGTCTCTGGAGTCATCTAGTACTTCTTAATGTTAAATAAGCTTTGTATGCTGTGCTCCTGATGAGACTATGACCCAGAGAACACTTAAGTATCTTTAGAGTAAAAGCTGAGGGAAAAATTATTAGTGTAAGAGAAACAACCTGGAGTTTATCAATCCTAAAACTGTTGGAAAGAAAGGGAAAATATTTTCTTTGTAAGGAGATGCCATTATTTTTTGTTTGGCCAAATAGACAGCATCAAATTGGCTGTAGCAGTACAGGAAGCAGTTGTGAAAGTCTTTTCAAAGCGTCTTTAAAAATGTGCTTTCTAAATGACTGGATCTTAATTTTTGGAGGCAGGTTTGGTTTAGGCAGAAAGGCAGTTTATACAGATCCACAACTGAGCGGACTGCTTTTCAGAATTTAGGGCAGCAAAGCAGGGTATTTCATACTATAGCCAGTTGTGAAGGATAGATTCTTTACTCAAAGAAGTTCCTTTGATTTCAGCATTTATGTCTTTGACAGCCTGTATGACTGGAGATGTTTTGAAGTCTTGGATAGAGCTTGCTTTGTTCCACAGGGGAATCAGGTGGCTAGAAATGAAGACAAATGACAGTAAGTTGTGTCTGTTAATCAAATTGAAGCTCTGGTGGTAGTTCTCAAGGTTTTCTGTCTGTTGATGATTTCATACTTACTGCTTCTAATTAAAATGATGCACAGTCAATTTGAAGAAGCTTTACTTCTCTTTGACCTACCAGTTCTGTAAAGCTAAAAGCCCTTTTTGAATGTTGCCCAGGTAACAACACATACAGACTGTTAGAAGTGTGTGGAAAATTTCGGTAATCTTGGTAATGAAGTTGCTATAGTAAAAAGCTGCTTGGTTGGTAAAAAGCTGGGCTACTTCTGGATGGTTGACAGGGAATTTTTGGGATGAGCTTTGGTTCCAAAATAAATGTGAATTATGTCTTTGCCATACTGTTTTCCCCATTTATTTAAGCTTCTGATATGTAAAGTATATTGTCCTGTTACTTTAGGTTTTAGCAGTTTCATGTGAACCTCTCCACAAAATAGCACACCCCAAATAGCATGATAAGAGTTCAGATGCAGCATGCTTCGGATACCTTGCACCATTTGAATGGTGTAGCTAATCATGTCAGCACAGAGGTGGGTTTTTTTTTTTTAAGATGTGTTAGGTTTTACAAATTGAGTTTATTAAAATTCTTCCAAATTTTCTACTATCATTTTTTTGTGATACAAAGTGTGATGTTGATGTCCTTAATTTAAACTATGCAAACATTTTTCTAAAGATATACACATGCACATGGATGTGTGTGTTTATATGTAGGTATAACACACACCCCACCCACTAGCTGTTGGAACATATGGCGAAAACACAGTCTACCTGGTAAATGACTAAAAATAAGTGGTCTGGCTCTTTGAAGACTATCTTTCAAGTCACAAATATGAAAGTAATGCAAACCCAAAGGGATTTTTTGAATGCCACATTTCCAGAAAAGTAGCACATTTTTAAAGGCAAGTGTAGAATTCATTCATGCACCAGTGAAGGATTTCTCAACCTCTCTCTTACCCTGTGTATTATGTACACCCATATTCTTCCCTCATTATCAGCAGTAGGCAAAATTAGAGGACTTTAAAAATCAAACTTCACCAGAGGGGATGCAAATAAACACTATTTTTAGTAAAAATACGAACTTGTGGTTTTCAGTTTTGAAGGTTTAAGAGACATGTAGCACTAGTTTTTGATAAACAATGTAGAGTATTTGTGCTGTGCTTCAAGATGTACTTTGTCATTTTTGAGTCCCCTTGCTAGGAGCATTGTATAAATGCAAATGGTTGTTAGAGTGGATATTAGGTATTTCCTTGAATAGTTTCTCTTTAGTAAATTTATCTTGGTATGACACTTTGAATAAATGATATTTTAGTTTAGTGAAAAGTCAACCATTGACGGGAGCCTATACATATACTGGCAGACAGTATGGTTTCTTAGGTTGTTTTATAGTAATTTTGTTGTCTCAGCAGCAAATAGACATCAGACCGTATTCATTTATTATTTTATTTCCACAAAGATCTTCTTTCATGGACTGTATTCTTTCATTTAAAATCTTTATCTCATATTTTGCCCTGCTGTTAGTGGTCAAATTTGGGACAATATTTTGATTTGACTTTGTCCTAGTCTTCCTATGCAAAGATGTATTACTGCCTATCAAGTTGGTACTAAATTGTAATTCAGTTAATGTCTTCTTTCCACCATCCATTTTTTCCTCTCAATATTCTAGAATTGATTCTAACACTAACCCGAGCTTCCTGGTTAACATTAATGGAAAAAATGAGATTAGATGTTATTATTTAAATCCTAGGACCACCTGTTTGCCAATAGTAGTGAACCTATAAAATTTTTATGCATGAGTTAGGCAGCTTAATTTTTCACTAATGATTCTAGGCCTCTAATTATGTATTTATTTTATTTTATTTGCCTGCGTCGGGTCTTAGTTGTGGCACGTGGGATCTTCCTTGTGGCATGTGGGATCTTTTGTTGTGGTGCACGGGCTCAGTAGCTGTGGCACATGGGCTTAGTTGCCCTGAGGCACGTGGGATCTTAGTTCCCCAACCAGGGATTGAACCCATGACCCCTGCATTGGAAGGTGGATTTTTAACCATTGGACCACCAGGGAAGTCCCCTATTTTATTTAATTTTCAAATTGAAGTATAGTTGATTTAAAAAGTGTTGGTTTCAGGTATACAGCAAAGTGATTCAGTTATACATACGTATATGTATATATATATATATGCATATATATATTCTTTTTCAGATTCTTTTCATTATAGATTATTACAAGATATTGAATATAGTTCCCTGTGCTATACAGTAGGTCCTTGCCTTGTTGTTTACCTATTTTATATACAGTAGTGTGTCTATGTTAATCCCAAACTCCCAATTTATCCCTCTTCCCCCCTCCCTTTTCCCCTTAGTAACCATAAGTTTGTTTTCCATGTCTGTGAGTCTATTTCTGTTTTGTAAATAAGTTCATTTTTATCACTTTTTAGATTCCACATATTAGTGATATCATGATATTTGTCTTTCTCTGTCTGGTTTACTTCACTTAGTATGAAAATCTTTAGGTCCATCCATGTTGGTGCAAATAGCATTATTTCATTCTTTTTTATGGCTGAGTAATATTCCATTGTGTATATATACCACATTTTCTTTATCCATTCATCTGTCGATGGACATTTAGTTTGCTTCCATGTTTTGGCTATTGTAAATAGTGCTGCTATGAACAATGGGGTGTTCTAATTTTTAAAAATTCTGACATGTGTTTTATATTTCTTGTCAATTTTGTCAATAGTTTTGATAGATGAAACAGGTTTCTCTTGTTGCACTTGGTTTCAGAAACAATAAAATAGCAATCTCTACCATGTGAAAATATCAGATAAAAGTTTTAAAAGATAATCTAACAATAGTAGGTTAGAGAAACCAGTTCGTTTAGCAATTAATATGATACTTCTCATTTTGCTTGTAAATTTCATTATGTTTGCATGCCAGATGTGGTAGAACTTTATTATGCTCCACTGAGAATTTACTTTTCTAGATAGAGAACTCTAGCAATTTTTGTACTTGTGAGAATTTCATTTAGAAGAGGAACATGATAATAGTAGATTTTAGAAACTTTGGTTGGCCAAAGGGAATGGAAAAAGAAAAAAATCAACTTTAAGCTGCAAATATAACTAAAAACATTTTTTGGTTTTGTGGAAGACAAGGTGGATAGAATGTAAGACCTTAGTTCTTTTTTTTTTTTTTTTTTTAAGTAAGAAAGTCCTTAGTTTTTTATTCCTGGTACCACTACCACAATTTACAGGGCAATATACCTGATGTAATGAAAAGAAAAAGAAAAAGACAAAGCTACAACAGATAAAAGACCTCAGGAATGTACATCTAATTGACACTACATTGCATTAATCAATAGCTGCACTTTTTGCAAACTGTGGCTATGACAGTCCTGAACAAGAAGGGTTTCCTGTTTAAGCTGCAGTAGCTTTTCTGATTATGGATCATCGTTCATTCTGTGGCATATTTTTACAGTTCCTCTAATGCATTTGGGATGACTGTCTCAAAGTAACCTTCAGCTTTCCTGACAACTCCTCGCTCTCTCTCCTGCTAAGAACTGTAGCCCTTTTCTTCTTTTTTAGAGCCTTCTGCTACCATATCCACCACTTCCACCACCAGATCCATAACCACCACCATAGGGACTTCCCGAGCTTCTTCCACCAAAACTGCCCCCCTTCATGGGTCCATAATTTGATTGCTGTTGTCCACTATAAATTCCAAAATCATTATAGCTCCCACCACCACCATAGTTACCTCCAAAATTTCCTCCTTCATTGTAACCATCATATCCTCCACCACCGCCACCATATCCACCACCTTGGTTTCCATATCCTGGTCCACCACCACCATAGCCTCCTCTACTACTGTAACCAGGACCACCGCCATAGTTACCACCATCGCCTCCAAATCCATTATATCCATCACCTCCTCCATAACTACCTCTGCTGCCACCACCTCCACCACCATAACCTCCTCTTCCACCAAAGTTTCCACCATGGCCAAAGTTACCTTCACCACCTCCAAAGTTTCCTCCATGACCCATAAAGTTGCCAGATCCACCTCCACGACCTCTCTGTGATCCAGCAGGTTGCATTTCTTGTTTAGAAAGGGCCTTTTTCACTTCACAATTATGCCCATTAATAGTGTGGTATTTCTGAACTACAATTTTATCAACTGTATCATGATCATCAAAAGTTACAAAAGCAAATCCTCTCTTTTTTCCACTCTGCCTGTCTTCCATAACTTCTATGGTTTCAATCTTGCCATACTTTTCAAAGTAGACTCTCAAATTATATTCTTCTGCATCTTCTTTAATACCACCAACAAAAATTTTCTTCGCTGTTAGATGGGCACCCGGCTTTACAGAATCCTCTCTAGAAACAGCTCTCTTTGGTTCCACTACACGCCCATCAACCTTGTGTGGTCGAGCACACATTGCTGCATCCACCTCTTCAACACAAGAGTGAGTCACAAAACCAAAGCCCCTGGAACGTTTTGTTTGGGGGTCTCTCATCACCACACAATCTGTAAGTGTGCCCCATTTCTCAAAATGTTCTCTTAAGCTATCATCTGTAGTTTCAAAGCTCAGACCACCAATAAACAGTTTTCTCAACTGTTCTGGTGCCTTTGGATCATCGCCCCCTGGCAGCGGCGGCGACGGCCGGAGTTGGGCTGGGGGCGACCGGGCCGCGGTTTTACCTCCATTTTGAGACCGGACTCGCCTCTTCCAACTCGAGTTCAATACGGGACCGAGAGGAGGAGGCCAGACCTTAGTTCTTGATCTAGTGCTGCTATGAGATTCTGAGAGCATAAGTGTTTTGCCACAGTTTTTTTCTCTTTGCATGATAATAATAAACTAACATTATTGAGTATTTAATGGTTTAGTTATTATATAAGATAATATGCATTATCTAGTTAATTTTTGCAATAACTATCTAATGTAGGAACTATTATAATGTCATTCCCAGTTTGCAGATGATGGAACAGGCTTAGAGAAAGTAACTTATGATCACACAGCTCATAAGAGGCAGGTCTCTTGCTTCTAAATTTGCCTCATAGTGACTCTCAACTACTACTCTGTATTGATGATTTATTAAATGAGGTTGATGATACTTGCCTTGCCTATTTCGTAGGGTGGTTATGAGGGCCAAAAAGGTAAGGTTTACAAAGGAACACCTATAAACGTGCCTGGTGTTTTCATTTTACTGGATAATTTTTGAGAAGCCAAAGAAGTCATTGAAATAGATAAGCATGTATATTACTTTTAATCACTAAAATAAGTCAAACCATAAAATAAAATAAGTAGAGCAAAATAAAATGGATTTTGAAAGGCTGCAATCTGCAAGGCAGAAGACATGTTTTGTGTGGGTCCCGAGGATCGGTGAGGGAAAGACAAAGGGAGGCAGAAATGTAGGGTGTATTGAATGAAAAGTGGATTGGATGCTCTCTACCAACCTGAACTCTTTCTGCAATGAGGAGGAGTATATAAATGACATTAGTTGACCTCTGAGAGCCTTCCAACATCGAGATCTATGGCTGTTTGTAATGGTTGACTTTTATTTTAACACCTCAAAATAGCTAGATATACCCAAAAAACTTTTATTTTAGCTTGGATAATTAACAATCACCATTCCTTAAATGTCAGGTGTTTTTGAACTTAGGGTGGAAAAAAAGTATATGGTTGCCTGGGGAAAATACAGTTATGTATTTTGCTTTCTTCTCCCCAAGATAAACAGATTTTTTTTGAGGGTGCAGTGGGTGAAACCGCTTAATAGTGTGTTGTCACATGCTTGTGCTTAATACTTGTGATTTTCCCTCAAGTTTATATTTCCTAAGTGTGTATTTTCAGAAGAAAGTTAATATTATGAGTATGAAAGTTCATTTTTATTGTATGGAGTGTTACGGTTTTATGGCTCTTTATACCATTGGTTTCATTCTCTGACATTTGTTTTATTCAACAAGCTTTTATAAGCAGAGAATGGGTTCAGTGCTAGAGAAGGAGAGATAAGAGACTGTTAAGGAGCTGACACTCATACTGGAGAAACATGCAAATGCAGTGGTGTGTAGCAAGGATGGGGCAGCTTAGGATATGTCTTACAGAAAGCTTCAGAAGGTTATGTAACCTGGTCTGGGGTTTCAGGTAAGGTTGCTTGGAATATCTGAGTTGAGTTTAAAGAAGGCAAGAGAGACATCTTAGATAGAGGTATGAAAATTTGAAGTTATAACTCTTAACTTATGTAGACCCCGTGGCAGCTCCTCATCTCTCTGAAACATGCAAAAACCCCAAAGTAGATATCATTTTTATAAGTAGTTACTTATAAATAAAGCTCTCACTGAGAACTTATTTTTATTTTATACATGATGCTTGTGGTTTCTAAGGTAATAGATTAAAAGTAATAATTTAGAATTGAAATGTTGTCATAAATATACATACTGATAATAACAGCGAGACTGCTGACATGATAGCAGCAAAGAAATAGGAAAAACTAAAAACCGTAGATAGTAAAGGAAAACAGCCTTGCGCACCTACTTAGCTTTGGGTATCAATTGTGTTTCTAATAGTATAGAATAATAATGAAAGTTTGTCATGTTCTCTCTTACAAGAAAAGGTTAAATATATGGTCTGTATACATTTAGAGGGGCATTAAAGTTTTTTCTTAAAAAGATTTTTTAATGTGAAATAGTATGAAAACCAGAGTGTAAACTCTTAGTTCAGTTATCAAATTGTTTATCCTGAATGATTGATTTCCAAAGGGTGTTGAATAACCTTAGATTTAATTT
This sequence comes from Kogia breviceps, assembly GCF_026419965.1. Lineage (NCBI taxonomy): Eukaryota > Metazoa > Chordata > Mammalia > Artiodactyla > Physeteridae > Kogia > Kogia breviceps. The sequence continues at coordinate 48,690,526 of NC_081310.1, read as the reverse complement.
TCTTCTCATATATGATACATAGACCTGTGTATTTTATGGGATACTAGACATAGTTCAGCACAGTCTTTGCTATATAACATTGGCTAGAAATTATTTGCTTATATAAAATATCAAAGTTAGGGTTCTTGACCATTTGGGTATCAGGTATTTTTAGAGAGCGTGGACCAGATTGTCTTTCTGTTCTGGATGGCTTATAGTTGTGGTCTCTCTCAGCCTAGATGTCATCATCTTGAAAACCTTCACTGAGACTATAGACTCTGTTAGTAATCGCTCATCTTTTATTTTGGAGCATTCTATTTTACTCCCTGTTGTGATACTAATAAACATTGCATTGTAGCTTGTCTGTTTCTGCTTTAGACTATAGGCTTTTTGAGAAACGCAAAAAAACAGAAACTACTTTGTGTAGGGCTCTGGAATTGGTCTCTCCTTGGTTTGAATCTTGGCTTTGTGTGGCATTGGGGATGATATCTGTAAAGTGGGGATAATCTTACTGCAGAGGGTTATTTATCTTGAATAAGTTAATGAATGTAGAGGAGACATAACACAGTTCCTGGCACATTGTTTAGTTCTGATAAATGTTTCCTCTTCCTTTCTTTCTTGTTGTGTCTGGCACTTAGTAGGACTTTCAATAATACTTTTAAAATGGTTTCTTAAACTGTGTTAGAGCTGAATTGGATTTATGTATCATTAACCATATTAAATGAAAATTTCTTAAAATGAATAGTAACGAGTATATAAAAATGCAGTCTTTGCGCTAGATGTCAGCAAATCATGTAGTCTCCAAATTATATTATCAGCGTGAAAAAACTTTCTCCAGGCCTTCTCAAGCTTATAATTGTTGTGAGGCAGTGGGTTTAAAGTAGGTGGAAAAGATTGTGGAGTTCCATCTTCTGGATTTGCTGCTTTCTGACCTTGTTCACTTCTATTGGTGGCTCTGCTCTTATTGCTATCATCTTAACCTTTTTATGATGGAATGGTCATTGATCTGTTTCTTGGGAAGGAAAGAACCCTGAACCTGACAGACTAATTAACTTTGTGACCTTGGGTAAATAACCTTACTTCTGGGTTATATATCTGTATAATGAAAGTAATAATACCTCAAGACTGTGAAAGTTAAGAAATAGGTGCCTGGTTATAGAAGGTGCTCCATAGATGGTAGGTATTCTTAGGACTTTTACCAAGCCAGAATCCTCAGTATTCCTTCTGTATTAGTAAATTTATTTGATGGCACCAAACCAAGAAATGGGATGAGGGAGAACTGGATGACCTGGGGAATGATGGCAGAGATTTTGCACCAGCACTCGTGACCTCAGATGGGAGACACAGATGCGGAGGGCCTGTAGCTTTATGTGAGGGAGGACGGGTGGAACCAGATTGGATCAGATGTGGCATAACATCTATAGTCTGGCTTAAAACCTCATAAACTGGTTGGGTGGTTTTTAATTTAATTAAATTTTAAAAGTTTTATTTACTTTTTAGTTATTAAAATGCTGACAGTACTAAACTACTTACTTGATTACAGAATGATTTTTCAGTGTGTTGGGTACAACTTATTCAAGGTTTGTGAGCTGTAGAATTGTTCCTTTGTGATAATGTGTTAAGACATTTCTAGGAATGAAGTATTTTTCCCCCTCTTTTTTCCCCTTTAGTGCCATAAGCTGTTGAGATCTATACTACTGCTACTCCTATTGGGATCTGCCCTTTCATTACATCTCTACTGTTAGGTGCTGTGGAGGAATGTAAAGAAGTATAAGGCATAAACCATGTATTTCAGTGATTGCAGTGGGGAAAGTGAAATATACATGTATTAAAAATAACTGATCTTGGGGCTTCCCTGGTGGCGCAGTGGTTGAGAGTCCGCCTGCCAATGCAGGGGACACGGGTTCATGCCCCGGTCCGGGAGGATCCCACATGCCGCAGAGCGGCTGGGCCCGTGAGCCATGGCCGCTGAGCCTGGGAGTCCTGAGCCTGTGCTCCGCAACGGGAGAGGCCACAGCAGTGAGAGGCCCGCATACCGCAAAAAAAAACAAAAAACCAACAAAAAAACCCCTGATCTTTTAAAAAAGCAGAATTATTGACTGAGACATCTTATTCTCTTAGCCCAATATTCCTAGTGTCATTTAATATAAATAGTTTTCCTGGAAAAAAGTCTTAGGCAGTTGTATATGCAGGTGTCAAAAATGGATTAGAAAAGTTGGAAACTGAAGTTTCTGACTAATGTTAATTTTCCATCTTATTTAAAAATCTTTATTAGCATTATCTTGTCCTGGTTCCTTCACTGATATCTTCTAAGAATTTAAAAAATTATCTGTAAATCTTAAAGTGTCTTTACTTTGTCACCTTCAAATGCAATAATTGAAAAGGTGGTTAATTATTTATGTATCTTTTCAGAGTAGATTAAGTTAAATCATCATGATTTAGATATTTTCCTTTCACAGTATTTTATCTTAGTTTGTGTATCATTTGAAAAAAATCATCATGTTAATGCCATATTTATTATTGAATCTGTAGTATCTTTCATACTTAAATGGTACACATTTTGTTCAAAAGAAGCATTGCCACCTTCCCTTTCACCCCCTGCTGTACCTTGACTAACATTTGGATATAAGAGAATCTCTAATCAGAATGCTCTGTCCTTTGATTTTCCTGCTGGTGACTTCTTGTTGTCATTAAGATCTCAGCTTTAAAAAAAAATTTTCTCTGAGTCTTTCTCACACTAACCCATCTGAAGTGGTCCTTGATGCTCTCTCTAGGCTTGCTCTGCCATGTTGCCCTATGTATTTTAATTCAGAATACTTATCTCTATCAGAAACTTCCTTCCTTTCCTCCTTTCTCTCTTCCTTCCTCCCTCCCTCCCTCCTTTGGTCCCTCCTTCGCTCCCTCCTTCCTTTCTTCCGTTCCCCAGTAGCATGTAAGCTCCTTGAGAGCAAGGACTTAACCGGTTTTTTCACTTCTCTTATCTCTAGAGCTTCAAATAATGCACTCAATAAAATTTTTTTATTACAGGATGAAGCAGATATTCTTTCCCTGAAGTAGCTTTATGACTGTCTTGAAAGTTTATTTCACTTCATTATGCCTTGGTTTCTTCCCCTGCAAAATGGGTGGGGGATGGGAGAGGAAGGAGATTGAATTAGGTTACTTCTGAAATCTCTGCCATTTAAAGGCTTGCTATTAGCTTGATGTGAGCTTTGAGTTCTGCTCTAATGGTGTTGATGAAGTTTTGCTGAGCTACTTACTTTCTTACTTTGTCTTGTCTTGAAACCAGTAGCGCATATTTATGTTTGTAAGATTACTGACAGCATTGGAGAGTTAACTCTGTTTGCAGAATCAGAGTTCTTTGGTGTATCTAGATTATTAAAGAGTTAGATCTGCAACATTATTTCTGTTTTGATGATCAAGTTTAGTTCTGTGGCATATCCAAGTACTAGGTTGAACTGATCTTTCTGGTATTTATTCTAAATATCAGGAAATTTCAGTCATCTCAACTTTTTAATTAATTTTAATTATGAGAGTTATGATTTCCTTGAAATGAACCTTGAGATAATATACATATAAATAAAATGAAAGTTTACATTAAAAGTATTTTTGTAGTAATTTCTGGAAGGCGCTGGGAATTGTAGATATAAACTAGTTTTTCATTTGGTCCATGTGACTAGAATTTTAGACAGTTGGCTGTTTTAGTCTTCACTTGGGAAAGCTTTATTATAATGAACAAAAACATTTTTTGAAATGGGTAAAGGAAATGAGCAGACAGTTGATAGCTGAGGAAATACAACCTATAAGCAATTGTCAGAAGAATGTTAGATCTTCTCAGTAATCAAAGAAATGCTTATTAAAGCAAAATGGAATACTATTTTATACTTATTTCGGATTTTTTGAAAATAGTAATATGTAATGTTAGATTTTAGTAAAGCAGGCATATTCATATATTGCTAGTGGATTGTAATTTGGCAGGATGTATCTAGAATTGTTAGACTATTCATAATCTTTTCATAAACCTTTGATTCAGTAATTTCACCTTTGAGAATATCCTAAAGAAATAGCTACAGGAAAAAGAAAAAGAAAAAGATAAGAAACAGGTGTATGCAGGAGAATATTCAGAGCAATGTTATTTATAGTAGCATGAAAATAATTACAAAGACTGTATCATTTTAAGGAAGGATGAATGTAACCATTTAAAATACATAAGAAAAAGATCAGGAATGCACTAAAATGCTAATTATGTTAGCTTAGTAGGATTATGGACATTTTTGTTTGTTTTCTAAATTTGTATAACTTTTATAATGAAAAAGGTATAAATAAGTAAAGTTAGATTTTGCTAGGTGTGATAATTTTGTTAATATAGCTAGGGTTGCCAGATTTAGCAAATAAAAATACATGCAGTACTTGGGATGTACTTAGACTAAAAATTAATTGTTTTTCTGAAATTCAAGGTTAAACTGAGTGTCTTATGTTTTATCTGACAACCCCAAGTATAACAAATTTTGGTTATAGTTGAATGTTGTTGAGAAATGTTGGGACACTGTATCTCCCAAATAATTCTAAATATTGTTTTAAATTCAGTTGACTTTAAAAAATAAAACAACTAGGATTATTTAGCTAGGAAAATTACTCTTATGGTCTAATTTTTTTTTCTAGACTTGTTTTTGAGTGATGCTTAAAGGAAATATGCTTCAATGTTTGGCAAGAGTAGTTAAAAAATCTTGTTATTTAACAAAAACATAATATTGGATGCTGCCTGTTTACCTTAGATAGAAGGATGATTTGTTAAGCTAACAATTTTTTAGTCTTAAAAATAATGGCATTTCTGGAATTCCCTGGTGGTCCAGTGGTTAGGACTCCACCCTTTCACTGCGAGGAATCCTGTAAGCCGCTTGGCACAGTCAAAAAAAAAAAAAGGCATTTCTGCAGTGAAATATTTTTATACATATATCTGGGAAGGTGCTTTCCCTATAGCAAACTTATTAATATAGTGTTTGAGAGGTCAAGGAAATTAGAATAAGGGGGAAAGGGGAAATAGTGTCATAACTACTCTGCTTTGAAAACTGGAACTTTTTGTTTGCAAGTTTCATATTTGAAGTGAAAATAAAATGACACTTGTAAGAAGTTCTAACAATTTTCTAAATCTTAAAATAGATAATCTTCCCACAGGATAACATGTCAGGACTTTTTGGATTGGAAAAATATCATGAAAATTTCGGGCCCAACTGAAGGTAAATAATATGAAGATCAATTTAGTAATCATCGTTGACAGAGTTAATGTATTCAATCAAGGCCTTTGATATAGCAGGCACTAAGTGAACAGATAAATACCCTGCCCTCGTGGAATTTATAGTTTAATGAGGATGTAGGCAGTTACTGTGCTCTGTGGTAAGTACAATGATAGGCCATATGAGCTAAAGTGGTAGCTCAGAGGAGGGGCACCTTACTCAGAAGAGAGATTCTAAGATGAGAAGGAGTAGGAGTTAGCCAGGGAGATAGATGTGGGAGTACTGGAGGTTGAGAGTAGATAGGAAGGCCCAGAGGCAGGGAAGAACATAGCAAATTTGAAGAGTGAAAAAAGGAAGTTCAGAATGGATTGGACAGCAGTGTGTAAGAAGGAAGGGGGAGAGCCTTACAAATGAGGCTGTAAAGGTAAGCAGGGGCCTGGTGATGTTGGGTCCTACAGATCATTTAAGAAGTCTGGGCTTTATTATGAGAATAGTACAGCATCAGATTTTGTTCTAGAGAGATTATTTTGGCCTGTGTAGAGTGAATTTGGAGAGAAGCAAGGCTGGAATCAGGAAGACAATTTAGAAAACTACTGCAATAATCCAGGTAAGTGAACTAGGAGAGGAATGAACAGATTTAAGAAGTTTTCATGAGATGAAATAATTAGGACTTTGTGATATGTTTGATTTAGGGATGAAAGAGAAGGAGTCATAATTCTTGGGCAACTTTACCAAGAGGGATTAAAGGAGGAACAGAGTTTTGGGGGAAGAAAATATGACTTCAAGGTTTGATGTCTGTGAGGTAAACACTGTAGATGTCTGTAGGCAACTTGAAGAATGGTTATAAAACATGAGAAAGATGTCTGGGTTTGAAATATGCTAATTGAGATTAAGTGGGTAGAGTAGAAGAGACCCAGAATAGAACCCTGAGGAGCTCCCTTTTAGAGATGGAAGAGGAACTTATTTTTTAAAAAAAGATTGTTTCAAAAATCTTACATATTTGTATATTTTTCTTGTTTATTTGTGCTTATTGTGTTTACTTTGTTTTGTTACATGTCTTCCCTCTATTAGATTATAAGCCCCTTAAGAGCACAACCATGTCTCCTTTGTTCACCTCTGTATGCACAATACTGGCACATAGGATACACTCGACAGATATTTGTGAAATGAATAGTTACAGTTTTCTCTATTATTTTTGTTTATCATTTGAGTCTTTTAGTTGTGTCATTCCTGTCATTTATTTCAGGAATCTCTGTTCTGTTGTATGATCAGTTTTTCCTCTTTAAATCAGTATCATATGGTATGTTTTCTTTTCACTTTTCATTGTGGAAAATTTCAAATTTATGAGAAAACTGTTTACTTAATATCCACATAACAATCTAAATTGAACAATTCTTATGTTTCTCATTTTTGCTTCATCTCTCTTTTTGGTGTAGCACTGCAAATTACAGAAATTGTTTTATTTTTATCCCTAAATACTTGAATGTATCTCTCAAAAGTAAGAACATTTTCTTACATAACCATGATCACATTCTCACATTATCACACCTAACTAAATTAAAAATTTCTTAATATCATCAGAAACCCAGCCCATATTAAAATTTTTCCCTATATACCCAAAATGTCTGTGTTAGTTTACTAGGACTGCTATAACAAAATACCACACACTGGGTGGCTTAAACGACAGAAATTAATTTTCTCACAGTTCTGGAGACTGTTAAGTCCAAGATCAAGGTGTTGGAAGGTTTTATTTCTTCTGAGGATCTCTCCCTGGCTTGCAGATGGCTGTCTTCTTTTTGTGTCCTCACATGGTCTTTCCTCTGTGTGTGCACATCCTTGGCGTTTCTATGTGTCCAAATTTCCTTCTTATAAGGGCACCAGTCAGATTGGATTAAGGTCCACCCTAATGGCCTCATTTTAATTTACCTTTTTAAAAGCCCTAACTCCAAATCTGAGGTACTGGGGATTAGGGCTTCAACATATGAATTTGGTGGGGGCGGGGCACAATTCAGCCCACAACAATGTCTTTTATACTACCGGTTTGTTCAAAGCAAGATTTACCTAAGGACTGTGCAATTGCATTTAGTTGTAGATTTCTTATGTACATTTAAATCTACATGCATCTCCCCACTTTTTCCTTTTTCTTCTCATGACTGTTCAGATACCTAGCCAGTTGTCCTATACAATGTTTCACGTTTTGAATTTGTCTGATTTAATTCATTGTTTCCTATTTCCTATAAGCTGAAAGCTAGATCTAAAGGTTTAAAACATTTTGGACACCAGTATTTATAGTTTGTGCTGTGTGTATCATAATGCATTGTATCTAGAGGCACATATTTCATTGTCCTACTCTTAGTGATGCTGATACTGATCACTGGGTAAAGTGGTGACAAAATCTAATTGTTCTATTACAAAGTTTATTTTTTCCCTTATTACCAACAAGTTATCTGTGACACAGTGCTTTAAGTATCATACAGTTCTGATAATTGCTATTTAGGGTAATGTGGTTGCCTGAATGCCATCAATAAGGGTTGTTATGAATAGTGAACATTTCTCATTTTTGGCTTTTCAGCACTTGAACCCCTTTCCGGTATTTGGCAAATTTCCCCAATTTATGAGGCAGAGCATTCTTTTCACTAGAAAAGCTGAAAATGTTCGATGCTTTATTCCCAACCCCCTTTTCATCTGGAGCATGGATACATGCCTGGGTTCCATCAATCAAATACCTATCTCCAGTTTTGGACTGGAAGCTAGTATTATAAAGATGACACTGGAAAAAATCCATTCCAGTGAGAGTTGGTAGCAGTAGCCACAATCTCATTTAGTTTAAGAAGCAGCAGGGGCGGTGATTCTAAGTGTGGCATCCACCCAGTGTCTAGACTGTTAGTAGTGCAGGTGCTGCAAGCTCTGACATCTGTGCCAGCAACAGTGGTGGCATCACAGGAAAGGCTGAGGCATGCTTTTGGGCATAGTCTTGGCTGCGTGGCCTTTTATAAGTCCAGTTCCTTGTTTTTCTGGAGATATCTTTTTAATAAATTCCATTTGGCTTCGGTAGCTATAATTTATTTTTCTTTTTAATAACTAAACTCTTACTGGGAGAAAACACTGAAGGGATAATTTAGATCAGAAGTTGGACCCAGTGTCATCTTAGGTCCTCTTTAAATTTGTAGTTATATTTGTCTACACATTCTTAGTTTTTAAAAGTCATTTTATATTTATATTCTTGTTTCTTGTTCTTTGAGATATAATTTGTCATTGGTTGTTAAGTTTTAGAAGTATTCATTGCAAAAGCATTCATTTTATGCCCACTGTGAGCTGAGCTGGAGATACAAGATGAATAATAATCTGCCCTTGAGGAAGATAAATCACATAGAGATGTTAATCTTGAGAGAGGTTCAGATAAAGTACACTGGCAACTCAAGTAGGAAGAAATCATTTGCAGTAGGAGGGGTAGGGGATGATGAAAGAGGTAACAATTTGAGCTGAGTTTTGAAGGCTTGGTAGTGTCTAGTTATAGCCAGATGAGAGAGGAAAGGGGCTTTAAGTAAAGGGAGTAGTATGACCAAAGGTAAGATGTTGAATATGTATATGGGGATATTTGCTCTATTAGAAAATAAAATTGATAGTTTAGAATGCTTATTTATTCATTAACAGTAATGGTAATAAATCCATTGCATGTTAGCATAAATGACATATTTTAAAACAAAAAGTGGGCTTCCCTGGTGGCATAGTGGTTGAGAGTCCGCCTGCTGATGCAGGGTACATGGCTTCGTGCCCCGGTCCGGGAGGATCCCACATGCCGCGGGGTGGCTGGGCCCATGGGCCACGGCCGCTGAGCCTGCGCGTCCGGAGCTTGTGCTCTACAACTGGAGAGGCCACAATAGTGAGAGGCCCGCGTGCCGCAAAAACAAACAAAAAACCAAAAAGTAACTATTTCTAAAACAAACAATTTAGTGAGAAGACAGCATGGTTTTACATTTTGCAAATCCCTTTAATGTCTGCCTTAGTTGAACAGATTCTCATATCTGCTACTGCATTCACCCTACTGTAGCATGTTGTTTGCGTTGAAGTATATGAAGAGAATCTGGCCATTTTCCTTTACCTTTAACCACCACTCATCTTGGTACGAGGAGAGGGGAGCTGAGAGTGTAAGTATTTGAAGGTCTCCTATGCATACTATTTAGCCAGAATTAATAAGATAAACAGTGAAGATTTGTGGAGGAGGTGAGATTTGAGATGAGGCTTGTAGGCGTTAAACAGGAGGAAATAGAAAGAATTTATTGTTGGGACAAAATAGTATAAACAAAGTTATGGAAAATTAAATGTCTCAAGATCAAAAGATTGAAACAGTTGCCTTGAGTTCAAGAGGTAGAACAAAAGTAAAAATGATTGCCACATACTGGGATCTGATAAAGTCTAGAGGATAATTTAAAGACCATGGTACAATTAGTTGGCTGGTAATGATGGGAAGTAATAGTTGCTTGCCATTTATTAAGTGCTTTCTGTGTTTCAGTTACTGATCTAAGTATACTACATGTATTCATTCATTTAATCTGCAAATAACCCTAGAAAGTTGGTATTATTATTATCATTATCATCATCATTTTACACATGAGAAACTTGAGGCACCTGAGATCACACTCTCAGTAAGTTGCAGAATTGGGATTTAAACTCAGGCAGCTGGGTTCCAAGGCCTGTGCTTTTATGGAGCATACTAAATTGCCTCTTAAATATTAAGAAATAAGATTATATAAGGAGGATGGTACTAGCTTATGAAGGAATCTTAAAACAGAGGAATTTGAACTTGATACAGGAGACTCTCAATAAATGTTTGATTTTTTTTTTTTTTTTTTTTTTTTTTTTTTGCGGTACGCGGGCCTCTCACTGCTGTGGCCTCTCCCGTTGCAGAGCACAGGCTCCAGATGCGCAGGCTCAGCGGCCATGGCTCACAGGCTCAGCCGCTCCATGGCATGTGGGATATTCCCGGACTGGGGCACGAACCCGTGTCCCCTGCATCGGCAGACGGACTCTCAACCACTGTGCCACCAGGGGAGCCCCCTGATTTTTTTAAGTTGAATTGATTTGAAATATTTATTGCAAAAATGTTTATTGAGTGCCAGCTATGTATGTGTCAGCCATTGCAGTGAGGATATAAGGACGAGTGTGGCAGAGCCTGCAGGTTGTCCCTCCACAGCTGCCTGTCCTTTCTTCTGAAGTAATAGCATTTTAGGCTGGGCTCATGTTCATCTAATAAAGGCTACATCTCCCAGCCCTTGAAAGCTGGAGTGGCTGTATAACTAAGTTCAGGCCCTTGGGATGTAAGTAGAAGTATCATTGTAGCGACTTGTTGGAACTGGGCTTAAGTGATAGGTGGTATATAACTTTTGCTCTCTCTCTCTCTTTTTTTTTTTTCTTTTCTCTTTTGATTTGGTCCTTTCCTCAGTCTTACAGGCTGTGAAATGCCAAAGGGAAAGGTGTTAAAAGGAAGAGAATAGAATCTTTTTGAATGGAAATTCTTGTAAAGGATTACCTAGAAGCCTGCTACAATGGCAGGTGAAGGAGAAAACTATCTGTCATAGGAATTAAAATTTGATGGGGGCAGTAAGAATACCAAAGATGTGTGGAAAGCTGTTTTTTAGATAAGTAGTGCTCAGTGGGTGAATGTGAATCTGTGGATCCTGGAGCAGCAAACACCCCCCACTCCCAACCTGGCATTCTCAGGAATTTCAAACTCCTAAAGTTGATTGGCCAGAAAGGGCCATGATTATCTATTTGAAATATAAACAAAGCTTGGGAGGAAAGTGGCAACATGGCTTTCAAGTTACACAAGCAGCCCTCTTTTATCTTCTTGCTTTTAACCCCATGATGCTATTATTTTTATTTCTTTTAAATTTTTGAATAGACAATTTTCCAGAGAAGTTTTAGATTCATAGTTTTAGGTTCACAGCCTCCCCCACTATCAACATCAGACAACAAAGTGGTACATTTGTTACAATTGATGAACTTACATTGATACATAGTAATCACCAAAGTCCATAGCATATGTTGGAATCCACTCTTAGTTTTGTACCTTTTGTGAGTGTGGATGTATAACAACATGTATCCACCACTGTAGTATCATAGAAAATAGTTTAACTGCCCTAAGAATCCTACAGGCTCTGCCTTTTCATCCTCCCCCCCCCCCCACCGGACCCCTGGCAACCACTGATCTTTCTTCTGCTTCCATAATTTTGCATTTTCTAGAATGTTGATGTGCTTGGAGTCATATAGTATGTAGCCTTTTCAGATTGGCTTCTTTCACTTAGTATAATGAATTTGAAGTACTTCCATGTGTTTTAATTTCTTGATAGCTCATTTCTTTTTAGAACTGAATAATAGTCCACTGTCTAGATTATTTATTTATTTATTTTAATTGGTGTATAATTGCTTTACAATGTTGTGATGGTTTCTGCTGTACAAAGAAGTGAATCAGCTATATGTATACATATATTTATTATTTATCCATTCACCTACTGAAGGACATCTTGGTTGCTTCCACATTTCTGTAATTATGAATAAAGCTGTTGTAAACATACATGTGCAGGTTTTGTGTGGACATAATTTTTCATCTCCTTTGAGTAAATAACAGGGAGTGTGATCACCAGATCATATGGTTAATAAGAGCATGTTTAGTTTTGTGAGATACCACCAAATTGTCTTCCAAAGTGGCCATATCATTTTGCATTCCTGCCATAAGTGACTGAGAATTCCTGTTGCTCCACATTTTTGTCAGCAGTTGGTGTTGTCAGTATTCTGGATTTTAGACGTTCTACTAGGTGTGTAGTTGGTATCTCGTTTTAATTTGCATTTCCTTGTTGATTTATGATGTGGAGCATCTTTTCATATACTTATTTGCAATCTGTATATCTTCTTTGTTGGAGTATGTGTTTAGGTCCTTTGCCCATTTTTAAAATTGGGTTGTTCATTTCCCTATCATGCTATTATTTTGATACCTTTTTCTAAGTCCGTTAGAATCAGATTGACTGTTAGAATCCTGTCTCCATCATTTAATTACTTTGACTTTGTGAAAGTTAAATAAGCTCTTTGTGCCTCAGGTTCCTTCTTGGTAAAAGAAGGGTTAATAATGTGTGGTGGTTAAATGAATTGATACATATAAAGGGCTTGGAGTAGGGCCTGACCTGTATTAAGTACTTAATAAATGTTAGTACATGGTATTTATTGTACCATCATTTCATATAGTCATCATCAATCACTGCTTTTTTACTGAATACCCTCTAGAAAGCTTCTGCTAAACTTAGTCACACTAATTTGTGTATGATTTTTTAGGGATATTTATATTTTCAGTCTTTATTGAATTTTAAAAATCACATTGGTACCACATGAGCATATTCTCTTGGTAAAATATTCAATAAATACACAAGTATATCTAGTTAAAAATGAAAGTTCGGGCTTCCCTGGTGGTGCAGTGGTTGAGAGTCCGCCTGCTGATGCAGGGGACACGGGTTCGCGCCCTGGTCTGGGAAGATCCCACATGCCATGGAGAGGCTGGGCCCGTGAGCGATGGCCGCTGAGCCTGCGCGTCCGGAGCCTGTGCTCCGCAACGGGAGAGGCCACAACAGTGAGAGGCCCGCGTACCGCAAAAAGTTAATAAATAGTAGGTTGAGGCTGAGCAGATAGGCCTGAGATGTTCCATATCAAAACTATTTTAAAATCTGAAATCTCCTGGCAGCTGTTCTCATCTAGAGTCTCTTTTAGTAGAGAAATTTCATGAAGCTCTGCAGTGTTAATCTCTTGTACTCTCCTCAGGACTTCTTTATCAGTCAGATTCCCAGACTAAGACCTCCTGCTCTTTAACTACTTCTTCAGTTTGTGGTAGTCAAGGTATTTAGTTTTAGATTTTAGCACTTGTATGCTAAGAATGTCCACCTCATTTAAGAAGGTGCTCAGCTTAAGTGGTGTGGAAGGTGATTCCATAGGTCACTCAAGGTTGGGGTGGAGTTGTGGTGGCAACCCTAACCTGCTGTTGGCGTTTTCTGTATAGGGCATTGATTCTTGACCTCTTAGGGTTTGTGGGCTCCACTGAAACGTGATTGTAGGGATAGGAGGGATCTATCAGTGCTCTCTGCCATCCTCCTGTTTCTGATAAGAGGGTCTGGGAAATGTAAGGAGACCTGGAGATGCCTTACAATCTTTCAGCTGTAACTCAGAGCCTACTGGCTAGGTACTGTTCAGTAAGTAAGGATCCCAGTTGAGATGCAGAAAGTTGTATGCAGTTTGCTTTGAGAATGATAGAGCTAAAGTACTTTGAAGGGTAATTTAAAATTTTATTTCTCTTAGGTTTTACTTATAATTGAAATTATTTTAAAATTTTATTTAAAGAAATATAAAATCATACATTCAAATAATTATTTCTTGAAAACTTCCACCTTTATATTAAAATCCTGGGTAGTATTCAATAATCATTGTAACATATTTAAAAGAAGAGTACAGGTAAAAAGTGAAATTTCCTTCTCCTCATACATTGTTTACTAATTCACACATTTTAAAAAAAGAAATGAGCTTACAATAGACTTAGTATATTTCGGATATCTTTCTGTGACAGTTCTGTGGCAGCATAATACCACATAACTTATTGAACATTTTCCTTATTGTTAGATGTTTGGATTCCCCTCTCCCCTGAAAGCAAATCTAATGTGTGTGTTCTTGTTATTGTATTTTCATATATTGGTGGGTATTTATCTGGGACACATTTTTGCAGGTGGATCACTGGATCATTGTGTACCTTTACTTTAAAATTTGGTTAAAATTTTTAAAATTCTAGTAGAGTTAAATGTCAACTTCTAGATTTTTTGAGGGGTCACTAATGCTCAAACTTGTTTTATTAGAGATAAAAAATGTTTCATTGAACAATGAAAGATGTTTATCAAATAGAATATTGTAGGTAGAAACTCCCAAGGAAATTTCTACATAGTTGAGTTTCAGGTAGATGAAGATGTAAGGATAGTTAATCTCACAAAATAATGGCTAATATTTACGTTGTCATTTTAATTAAAAATTAAGTGGAAATAATTTCTGAAAGACTTGGTGATGTTTTGGTAAGCAGCTACATCATTTTAAGCTGCTTCCTAGTGAGAAATGTAATATAGTTAATATTCTGATTTAAAAAATAGTGAATGCACATGGTTAAGATGTACAGTTTCAGAATGTCTATATCTTCTGCATAGAACCCTGCTCCCATTCCACCCCAGCCTGCAGAAGAACTACTCAGCTTAGTTATTCAGAAGGTGGTTTCCCAATTTGTCATTACATATCCATGTACTTTTTTTGTCTTTTAAAAAAATTTATTTATTTTTATTTTTGGCTGCATTGGGTCTTCGTTGCTGCACGCAGGTTTTCTCTAGTTGCGGTGAGTGGGAACTACTCTTTGTTGTGGTGCGTGGGCTCTAGGCGTGCAGGCTTCAGTAGTTGTGGCACATGGGCTCAGTAGATGTGGCTCACAGGCTCTAGAGTGCAGGCTCAGTAGTTGTGGTGCATGGGCTTAGTTGCTCTGAAGCATGTGGGATCTTCCTGGACCAGGGCTCGAATCCATGTCTCCTGCATTCTCAGGTGGATTCCCAATGACTGTGCCACCAGGAAAGCCCCTCTTTTTTCTTGAGGTATAGTTGATTTACAATATTAAAATCAGATGTACAGCATAAGTGATTCATAATTTTTAAAGGTTCTACTCCATTTATAGTTATTTTAAAATATTGGCTATATTTCCTGTGCTGTACAATATATCCTTGTACCTTATTTATTTTATACATGGTAGTTTGTACTTCTTAATTCCCTACCCCTATCTTGCTTCTCTCCTCTTTCCTTCCACTGTTGGTAAGTACTGGTTTGCTCTCTGTATCTGAGTCTGTTTTTTTTTTTTTTTTATTTTGTATATTCACTAATTTGTTTTATTCTTTAGATTCCACTTATAAGTGGTATCATACAGTGTTTGTCTTTCTCTGACTGACTTATTTCACTTAGCATAATGCTTTCCAAGTCCATCCATGTTGCTGCAAATGGTAAAATTTCATTCTTTTTCATGGCTGAGTAGTAGTTACCACATCTTTATCCATTCGTCTGTTGATGGACTCTTAGGTTGCATCCATATCTTGGCAATTGTAAATGATGCTGCTATGAACATAGGGGTGCATGTATCTTTTCAAATTAGTGTTTTTTTGGTTTTTTTTTTTTTAACATCTTTATTGGAGTATAATTGCTTTACAATGGGGTGTTAGTTTCTGCATTATAACAAAGTGAATCAGCTATACATATACATATATCCCCATATCTCTTCCCTCTTGCGTATCCCTCCCTCCCACCCTCCCTATCCCACCCCTCTAGGTGGTCACAAAGCACCGAGCCAATCTCCCGTGCTATGTGGCTGCTTCCTGCTAGCTATCGGTTTTACATTTGGTAGTGTATAGATGTCCATGCCACTCTCTCACATTGTCCCAGTGGTTTTTTTGTTTTTCTTTTTCCAGATATATGCCCAGGAATGGAATTTCTGGGTCATATGGTAGTTCTATTTTTAGTTTTTTTTTTTTTTTTGAAGTACGCGGGCCTCTCACTGTTGTGGCCTCTCCCGTTGCGGAGCACAGGCTCTGGACGCGCAGGCTCAGCGGCCATGGCTCACGAGCCCAGCCGCTCTGCGGTATGTGGGATCTTCCCAGACTGGGGCACGAACCCGTGTCCCCTGCATCGGCAGGCGGACTCTCAACCACTGCGCCACCAGGGAAGCCCTATTTTTAGTTTTTTGAGGAACCTCCATATTCTTTTCCACAGTGGCTGTACCAATTTACGTTCCCACCAACAGTGTAGGAGGGTTGCCTTTTCTCTGCATCTCACTAAGATTTGTTATTTATTGTCTTTTTGCATATCCACGTACTTTTATTCTTGTATTTAAGCATTTTACTGCTCACTTGTATCTCTGCTAATGTGAACATATAAAAGGAAAGGGAGGATTGTGATCATGTCTGGTAGATGATGGGTTACTTGAAAAAGTTGTTTAAAGTAGGGAATCATGAAAACATAACACAAATAAACCTTTTAACATGTTAACTTAAAATCTATATGTACCTTTATTTACCAAGCTTTTGATGTAGGGCCAAGGCCTTCTGGCATTCTATATATTGGTCTTTCTTGCATACACCTCACCTATAATGCTTCATTTTAGATTTTTTAGTGCACTTAGAATAACACCTTAAATCTTTTGTTTTTTAACATCTTTATTGGAGTATAATTGCTTTACAATGGTGCATTAGTTTCTGCTTTATAACAAAGTGAATCAGTTATACATATACATATATCCCCATATCTCCTCCCTCTTGCGTCTCCCTCCCACCCTCCCTATCCCACCCCTCTGATGGTCACAGACACTGAGCTGCTCTCCCTGTGCTATGTGGCTGCTTCCCACTAGCTATCTGTTTTACATTTGGTAATGTATATATGTTCATGCCACTCTCTCACTTTGTCCCAGCTTACCTTTTGCCCTCCCCGTGTCCTCAAGTACATTCTCTACGTCTGCGTCTTTATTTCTGTCTTGCCCCTAGGTTCTTCAGAACCATTTTTTTTTTTAGATTCCATATTTATGTGTTAGCGTACAGTGTTTGTTTTTCTCTTTCTGACTTACTTCTCTCTGTATAACAGTCTCTGGGTCCATCCACCTCACTAATAACTCAATTTCGTTTCTTTTTATGATTGAGTAATATTCCATTGTATATAT
Source organism: Kogia breviceps (assembly GCF_026419965.1). Taxonomy (NCBI): domain Eukaryota; kingdom Metazoa; phylum Chordata; class Mammalia; order Artiodactyla; family Physeteridae; genus Kogia; species Kogia breviceps. The sequence continues at coordinate 48,673,558 of NC_081310.1, read as the reverse complement.
GTGCCACATTTTCTTTATCCATTCATCTGTCAGTGGACACTTAGGTTGCTTCCATGTCCTGGCTATTGTAAATAGAGCTGCAGTGAACATTGTGGTACATGACTCTTTTTGAATTATGGTTTTCTGAGGGTATATGCCCAGTAGTGGGATTGCTGGGTCACATGGTAGTTCTATTTTTAGTTTTTTAAGGAACTTCCATACTGTTCTCCATAGTGGCTGTATCAATTTACATTCCCAGTAACAGTGTAGGAGGGTTCCCTTTTCTCCACACCCTGTCCAGCATTTATAGTTCGTAGATTTTTTTTTTTTTTTTTTTTTTTGTGGTACACGGGCCTCTCACTGTTGTGGCCTCTCCCATTGCGGAGCACAGTCTCCAGACGCGCAGGCTCAGTGGCCATGGCTCACGGGCCCAGCCGCTTCACGGTACGTGGGATCTTCCCAGACCGGGGCACGAACCCGTGTCCCCCGCATCGGCAGGCAGACTCTCAACCACTGCGCCACCAGGGAAGCCCACGTAGATTTTTTGATGATGGCCATTCTGACAGGTGTGAGGTGATAACTCATTTTGGTTTTGACTTGCATTTCTCTAATGATTAGTGATGTTGAGCATGCTTTCAAGTGTTTGTTGGCAATCTGTATTATCTTCTTTGGAGAAATGTCTATTTAGGTCTTCTGACCATTTTTGGATTAGGTTGTTTCTTTTTTTGATATTGAGCTGCATGGGGCTGCTTGAAAATTTTGGAGATTAATCCTTTGCCAGTTGCTTCATTCGCAAATATTTTCTCCCATTCTGAGGGTTGTCTTTTCGTCTTGTTTGTGGTTTCCTTTGCTGTGCAGAAGCTTTTAAGTTTCATTAGGATCCATTTGTTTATTTTTATTTCCATTTCTCTAGGAGGTGGGTCAAAAAGGATCTTGCTGTGATTTATGTTATAGAGTTCTGCCTATGTTTTCCTCTAAGAGATTTATAGTGTCTGGCCACACATTTCAGTCTTTAATCCATTTGGAGTTTATTTTTGTGTATGGTGTGAGGGAGTGTTCTAATTTCTTTCTTTTACATGTAGCTGTCCAGTTTTCCCAGCACCGCTTATTGAAGAAGTTGTCTTTTCTCCATTGTATATTCTTGCCTCCTTTATCAATAATGATATTTATCACATAATAAACCCACCCATGTGTGCATGGGTTTATCTCTGGGCTTTCTATCCTGTTCCATTGATCTATATTTCTGTTTCTGTGCCAGTACCGTACTTCTTTGGTCACTGTAGCTTTGTAGTATAGTCGGAAGTCAGGGAGCCTGATTCCTCCAGCTCCATGTTTCTTTCTCAAGATTGCTTGGGCTATTTGGGATCTTTTGTGTTTCCATACAAATTGTGAAATTTTTTGCTCTAGTTCTGTGAAAAATGCCAGTGGTAGTTTGCTAGGGATTGCATTCAATCTGTAGATTGCTTTGGGTAGTATCGTCATTTTGACAATAGAACATGGTGTATCTCTCCATCTCTTTGTATCATCTTTAATTTCTTTCATCAGTGTCTTAATAGTTTTCTGCATACAGGTCTTTTGTCTCCTTAGGTAGGTTTATTTCTAGATATTTTATTCTTTTTGTTGCAATGGTAAATGGGAGTGTTTTCTTAATTTCTCTTTCAGATTTTTCATTGTTAGTGTATAGGAATGCAAGAGATTTCTGTGCATTAATTTTGTATCTTGCAACCTTACCAAATTCATTGATTAGCTCTAGAAGTTTTCTGGTGGCATGTTTGGGATTCCCTACGTATAGTATTATGCCATCTGCAAACAGTGACAGTTTTACTTCTTTTCTGATTTGGATTCCTTTTATTTTTTTTTCTTCTCTGATTGCTCTGGCTAATACTTCCAAAACTGTGTTGAATAATAGTGGTGAGAGTGGACAACCTTGTCTTGTTCCTGATCTTAGAGGAAATAGTTTCAGTTTTTCACCACTGAGAATGATGTTGGCTACGGGTTTGTCATATATGACCTTTATTATGTTGAGGTAAGTTCCCTCTCTGCCCACTCTCTGGAGGGTTTTTATCATAAATTGGTGTTGAATTTTGTCAAAAGCTTTTTCTGCATCTATTGAGATGATCATGTGGTTTTTCTCCTTCAATTTGTTAATATGTTTTATCACATTGATTGATTTGCATATGTTGAAGAATTCTTGCATTCCTGGGATAAACCCCACTTGATCATGGTGTATGATCCTTTTAACGTGCTGTTGGATTCTGTTTGCTAGTATTTTGTTGAACATTTTTGCATCTATGTTCATCAGAGATATTGGCCTGTAATTTTCTTTTTTGTGACATCTTTGTCTGGTTTTGGTATCAAGGTGATGGTGGCCTCATAGATTGAGTTTGGGAATGTTACTCCCTTTGCTATATTTTAGAAGAGTTTGAGAAGGGTAGGTGTGTAAGCTCTTCCGTAAATGTTTGATAGAATTCGCCTGTGAAGCCATCTGGTCCTGGGCTTTTGTTTTTTGGAAGATTTTTAATCACAGTTTCCCCTTAGTGCTTGTGATTGGTGTGTTTATATTTTCTCTTTCTTCCTGGTTCAGTCTCGGAAGATTGTGCTTTTGTAAGAATTTGTCCATTTCTTCCAGGTTGTCCATTTTATTAGCATATAGTTGCTTGTAGTAATCTCTCATGATCTTTTGTATTTCTGCAGTGTCGGTTGTTACTTTTCCTTTTTCATTTCTAATCTCTTGATTTGAGTCTTCTCCCTTTTTTTCTTGATGAGTCTGGGTAATGGTTTATCAATTTTGTTTATCTTCTCAAAGAACCAGCTTTTAGTTTTATTGATCTTTACTATTGTTTCCTTCATTTCTTTTTCATTTATTTCTGATCTGATCTTTATGATTTCTTTCCTTCTGCTAACTTTGGGGTTTTTTGTTCTTCCTCCTCTAATTGCTTTTGATGGAAGGTTAGGTTGTTGACTTGAGGTGTTCCTTGTTTCTTGCGGTAGGAATGTAGTGCTATAAACTTCCCTCTTAGGACTGCTTTTGCTGCATCCCATAGGTTTTGGGTCGTGGTGTTTTCATTGTCATTTGTTTCTAGGTGATTTTTGATTTCCTCAGTGACGTCTTGGTTTTTTAGTAGTGTATTGTTTAGCCTCAATGTGTTAGTATGTTTTACAGACTTTTTTCCTGTAATTGATATCTAGTCTCATAGCACTGTGGTTGGAAAAGGTACTTGATACAATTTCAATTTTCTTAAATTTACCAAGGCTTGATTTGTGACCCAAGATATGATCTATCCTGGAGAGTGTTCCATGAGCACTTGAGAAGAAAGCGTATTCTGTTGTTTTTGGATGGAATGTCCTATAAATATCAATTAAGTTCATCTTGTTTAATGTATCATTTAAAGCTTATGTTTCCATATTTATTTTCATTTTGGATGATCTGTCCATTGGTACAGTGGGGTGTTAAAGTCCTGTAGTATGATTGTGTTACTGTCGATTTCCCTTTTATGGCTGTTAGCATTTGCCTTATGTATTGAGGTGCTCCAATGTTGGGTGCATAAATATTTACAATTGTTATATCTTCTTCTTGGATTGATCTATTGATTATTATGTAGTGTTCGTCATTATCTCTTGTAATAGTCTTTATTATAAAGTCTATTTTGTCTTATATAGGAATTGCTACCCCAGCTTTCTTTTGATTTCTATTTGCATGGAATATCTTTTTCCATCCCCTCACTTTCAGTCTGTATGTGTCCCTAGGGCTGAAATGGGTTTCTTGTAGACAGCCTATATACGGGTCTTGTTTTTGTATCCATTCAGCCAGTCTTTGTCTTTTGGTTGGAGCATTTAATCCATTTACATTTAAGGTAGTTATCGATAATGTATGTTCCTTTTACCATTTTCTTAATTGTTTTGGATTTGTTATTGTAGCTCTTTTCCTTCTCTTGGGTTTCCTGCCTAGAGAACTTCCTTTAGCATTTGTTGTAAATCTGGTTTGGTGTTGTGAATTCTTTTAGCTTTTGCTTGTCTGTAAGGGTTTTAATTTCTCTGTCAAATCTGAATGAGATCCTTACTGGGTAGAGTAATCTTGGTTGTAGGTTTTTCCCTTTCATCACTTTAAGTATGTCCTGCCACTCCTTTCTGGCTTGCAGAGTTTCTGCTGAAAGATCAGCTTTTAACCTTATGGGAATTCCCTTGTATGTTTTTTGTTGTTTTTCCCTTGCTGCTTTTAATATTTTTTTTCCTTGTATTTAATTTTTGTTAATTTGATTAATATGTGTCTTGGCGTGTTTCTGCTTGGATTTATCCTGTATGGGACTCTCTGTGCTTTCTAGGCTTGGTTGACTATTTCCTTTCCCATATTTGGGAAGTTTTCAACTATAATCTCTTCAAATATTTTCTCAGTCCATTTCTTTTTCTCTTCTTCTCATGGGACCCCTGTAATTCAAATGTTGGTGAGTTTAATGTTGTCCCAGAGGTCTCTGAGACTGTCCTCAATTGTTTTCTCTTTATTCTGCTCTGCAGTAGTTCTTTCCACTATTTTATCTTTCAGGTCACTTATCCATTCTTCTGCCTTATTTATTCTGCTATTGATTCCTTCTAGAGAATTTTTACTTTCATTTATTGTGTTGTTCATCATTGTTTGTTTGCTCTTTAGTTCTTCTAGGTACTTGTTAAATGTTTCTTGTATTTTCTCCATTCTGTTTCCAAGATTTTGGATCATCTTTACTATCATTACTCTGAATTCTTTTTTCGGGTAGACTGCCTGTTTCCTCTTCATTTGTTTGGGCTGGTGGGTTTCACCTTGCTCCTCACCTGCTGTGTGTTTCTCTGTCTTCTCATTTTGCTTAACTTACTGTGTTTGGAGTCTCTTTTTCGCAGGCTGCAGTTTCATAGTTCCCATTTTTTTTTTGGTGTCTGCCTGCAGTGGGTAAGGTTGGTTCAGTGTGTTGTGTAGGCTTCCTGGTGGAGAGGACTGGTGATTGTGTTCTGGTGAATGAGGCTGGATCTTGTCTTTCTGGTGGGCAGCACCACATCTGGTGGTGTGTTTTGGGGTGTCTGTGACCTTATTATGGTTTTAGGCAGCCTCTCTGCTAATAGGTGGGGTTGTGTTCCTGTCTTGCTAGTTTTTTGGCATGGAGTGTCCACCACTGGAGCTTGCTGGCCATTGGGTGGAGCTGGTACTTAGTGTTGAGATGGAGATCTCTGGGAGAGCTTTCACCATTTGGTATTATGTGGAGCTGGGAGGTCTCTGGTGGACCAGTGTCCTGAACTCAGCTCTCACACCTTAGAGGCACAGGCCTGACACCCAGCTGGAGCACCAAGACCCTGTCAACCACACAGCTCAGAAGAAAAGGGAGAAAAAAAGAAAGAAAGAAAGAAAAATAAAATAAAGTTATTAAAATAAAAAATTAAAAAAAATATTAAAAATAAAAAAATTTAAAAGTAATAAAAAAGAAAGAGGAGAGCAAACAAACCAAAAAACAAATCCACCAATGATAACAAGCCCTAAAACTATACTAAAGAAGAGAAAAAAAAAAACAAAAAATGGACAGACAGAACCCTAGGACAAATGGTAAAAGCAAAGCTATACAGACAAAATCACCAAAGAAGCATACACATACACAGTCACAGAAAGAGAAAAAGTAAAAAAAAAAAAAATCTATATATTAAAAAAAAAAAGGAAGAGATCAATCAAATCAGTAAACAAATCTACCAATGATAATAAACTAAATACTAAACTATGTTAAACATAAAACCAGAAACAAATTAGATGCAGAAAGCAAACCCCAAGTCTACAGTTGCTCCCACGGTCCACCGCCTCTATTTCGGGATGATTCGTTGTCTCTTCAGGTATTGCACAGATGCAGGGTACATCAAGTTGATTGTGGAGATTTAATCTGCTGCTCCTGAGGTTGCTGGGAGAGATTTCCCTTTCTCTTCTTTGTTTGCACAGCTCCTGGGGTTCAGCTTTGGATTGGCCCTGCCTTTGTGTGTAGGTCGCCTTGGGGTGTCTGTTCTTTGCTGTGACAGGATGGGGTTAAAGCAGCAGCTGATCAGGGGGCTCTGGCTCACTCAGGCTGGGGGGAGGGAGGGGTATGGATGCGGGGTGAGCCTGCGGCGGCAGAGGCCGGCGTGACGTTGCACCAGCCTGAGGTGTGCCATGTGTTCTCCTGTTGAAGTTGTCCCTGGATCACTGGACCCTGGCAGTGGTGGGCCTCACAGGCTCCCAGGGGGCAGGTATGGATAGTGACCTGTGCTTGCACACAGGCTTCTTGGTGGCTGCTGCAGCAGCCATAGCGTTTCATGCCCATCTCTGGTGTCTGTGCTGATAGCTGCGGCCCGCGCCTGTCTCTGGAGCTCGTTTAGGCTGTGCTCTGAATCCCCTCTCCTCGCGCACCCCAAAACAATGGTCTGTCGCCTCTTCGGCAGCTCCAGACTTTTGCCCGGATTCCCTCCTGGCTAGCTGTGGTGCACTAGCTCCTTCAGGCTGTGTTCACGCAGTCAACCCCAGTCCTCTCCCAGCTTCCGACCAAAGCCTGAGCCTCAGCTCCCAGATCCCGCCCACCCCGGCGGGGGAGCCGACAAACCTCTCGGGCTGGTGAGTGCTGGTTGGCACCGGTCCTCTGTGCGGGAAATTCTCCCCTTTGCACCCTTGTTGCTGCGCTCTCTTCCATGCCTCCGAAGCTCCCCCTCAACCCCTGTCTCCACCAGTGAAGGGGCTTCCTAGTGTGTGAAACTTTTCCTCCCTCACAGCTCCCTCCTAGATGTGCAGGTCCTGTCCCTATTCTTTTGTCTCTGTTTTTGCTTTTTTCTTTTGCCCTACCCAGGTACGTGGGGAGTTTCTTGCCTTTTGGGAAGTCTGATGTCTTCTGCCAGCATTCAGTAGGTGTTCTGTAGGAGTTTTCCACATGTAGATGTATTTCTGATGTATTTGTGGGGAGGAAGGTGATCTCCATGTTTTACTCTGCCATCTTGAAGGTCTCCCAACACCTTAAATCTTTAAATGTGGTACAGAACTGTGTACGGTCTTGCCCCTTGCCAGTGTCTAAGGAATCAACTCTTCTTCTGGTATTCTGTGATCAAGTTATGCTGACTTTTCAATTTCTGAAACTTGCCTTAGGGCTTTTCCATATGCTGTTCCCACAACCCAAAATGATCTTTTCTTCAAATCTTTGAAGAATCTTATCTCAAATGCCCTATTCTTAGAGAGGCATCCTTAATATTCCCTTAATATTCCAGTTTAAAGCAAGATTACCCCGCTGCCCCACACCTACTAATATCACCTTATTGTTTTCCTTCATTCTACTTGCCACATTTGATAAGTATATATTAGTATGTTCGTTGAATTTCTGCCTTTTCATAAGACTGAAGGTGGTATGAAGGCAAGGGTCATATCTGTTAGGTTTATCATGTTATAATAGCCTGTGCTTAGAGCAGTGCCTGCATAAAATAAACTTAAATATTTGTTGACTTAATTAATCAAATGTTTATTAATTGCATATGTGTCAGGTACGGTGGGGGCATTAATTAATAAAATGCCACTTAGTCACCTTATTGGTAGCCTATAGTATATTTTTAAATGGAAATGTGTGCATTCAAGTGTGCATCATATTTAATAAAATATAGGACCTTAAAATTTTTCAGATGATAATATTAGAGAGAATATGCAAATTTTATACTGAAGTAAATAGAACCCTTTTTAAAACATGGGAGAAAATGTTGCTTATCCTTTGAAAAATAGTCATTTTTTATTGACACTGTCTTGAGAATTCTGATCATCTTGTGGAAAGCTTTGAAAAGCTGGGAAGATCATAAACATTGTAGCCTTTTCTCCCCCTGAAGTAATTAAGATTTTCTTTGTGACTCTGCATAATGTAGTTATACTTGCCCTCTGGAGAACAAAATAGGTTTAAAGTATAGAACTAGAAGTAGAGCATGGATAATTAAAGCTAAACTAATACACTGCAATTCTGATTTGTTGTATCTTAAGATCTGTTGTCCTTAATAAGATGTACTGGGATAAACAGAATGGCAGGCATCATTTGTAAAGGTTTTTGATCATAGTTTTGTTTTTGAATGACCAGAAATTCTCAGATTTGAAAGGGTATGTTTCATATAAGAGAACTGTGTGCAGTAAGTGTTCAGCTTTTGTCTTTATATTAAGTTTATGGAATGTGGTTTCTTGACTGTGGGTGAGTGAATTAGCCTTTCATATCCTGTTATAGTTGTAAAGTGGATTTGGTATTTGTATGGGTTGTCTAATGTAATTAACATATTAACATTTCTTCTGTGTTGACATGATGTAGCTAGAGAGAAATTATTTTCATCTTTGAAATGTGTAAGTTTAACCCATTCGTTCATTCATTCATTCAACAAGTGTGATATTGTCAGGTGGTGTACTATGTTCTTGACATTTTCCTAGGAGCTGGAAATAAAAGATGAATAGATGTATAGTTGCTGTCTGGGAGGAATTAGTTGTAATTGATGAGATAGACACATAAATAATTATGTGGTATGATAAATGGTAAAGTAGGAATATAAATTAATGTAGAATGTTGTAGAAGCACTGTAGAGGGAGTGATCTACTCTTTCTGGAAGGGTTGGAGAAAATATTCAGATTTGTTAGCCAGAAAAATACACTTGTTGGGATTTTACCCTCTCAGATTTGTATAAAATAGGGCTTCTTAAGCTACCTGCAAAAAATGTCAAAGGCAGAGGAGAGTAGTTGGAAGTTTAGAATATGCCACTGAGCAGCTTGAAAATTTCATAAATTCTCTGTTTTGTCTTAAGAATTCATGTGAATGTTGCATTCTATTGCATACTGATTATGTAAATATAGTAATATTTTACTACCAGAAAAGAAAAAAACAATTCCTGCTGGTCTATTAATTTTGGAAAACTGGGGTGAATGAAGAGAGCTAACACTGTGTTTGAGACATCTTCGTTGTCTTGGTGTATCCCCAGCATGTCTCAGTTTGTGCCTGGGGGTATATGTATACTGGTTGAGAAAAAAACAGATTGATCCGTCAAATCATGGAACATTGCATTCTTCTTCCTCCTTTCCCTCCCACATTCCTGTTGCTTTCTTTCTCCTTTTCTTTACTCTGGTCTTGTAATTGCTTGGTATGCTATGATCATTTTGCTTACTGCCCTGCAGGTCTTTATGAGCCAGTGAATAGTGAACAATACTACAAGATGTTTGGGGCATAAGCAGAGATGTTCCTGGAATAGCAGAGAAAAGCCAAGTCAGGAGCATTCAATATACAAGGAAAGGATCAGATTTGGCACATCAAAGTTAGCAAAAGTCTAGGAAGGCAAGTATATTAATAAAGGGAAAGAAGGTGGGCCAGACTATAAAGTTTGGGTTTAGAATGTAGGACTGAGTGCATTGATAAAAGTCCAATTTCATAGCAGCAACAAAGCTAGTGGTGTCAACTTACTTTTTTCCAAAGTGGTCAGGGTATTAGACCAAATGGTCTGAAGATTTCATAGATTGAGTAGTGCATATTCAAAAATAGATTATCTTTGAAACTTTGTAGTTAAACATCAAAAGGAATTATGTTACTGTCTTATTTTGTAGATGATAATACTCCTCCCTGTGGATCTCTTGATGTTGTTAGTGTGATTCTTTAATGACAGCTGCTTGATCTCTAACCCCCTCTATTTCTCTATGTACATGTCAGAGTTTCAGAAGGGTCTGATGAAGTCACTTCTCCACCTTTCCAGGTTCTTAACTGATTGAGAACAGAAAAAAGGAGCTAAATGTGGGACAAAATACAAGTGTTCAGCTTTAGTACTAGTAAGGATGGGTTGGGAAATGTAGTAAGGATTCCAGTATTGCACTCTTCCTAGCAAGAAGGGAAAGCTCCCCCACAGACGTAAGAGAACAGAAGAGTAGGGTTTTTTTGTTTTTGTTTTTTCAGTGCAGTGAAAACCTGCCGTAGAAACTTTGGTCAGGGAACTAGGCAGGCCTGTTTTCAGCCATTTAATGTGGTCCCTTGCCTGATCACTGCCAGGCACCCAACCAGTGGGCAGTCCTTGTAGGAAACAGACTGCTGTAAAGTGAGATTGATTTGGTTGCTCTGAATCTGGACTGTGTATTTAATTAGCTGTATTAACTAGAACAAATTATTTAATCTTTTGAATGTATTCCTTCATTTGTAAGGTGGGAATACAGTTAGTTCAATGATTGTTGTGAACGTAAATAACAAAAAGATAACTAAAATACCCAATACTGTTTGGTTCATAGTAAGCATTTAGTAAGTAATAGTAATAAAATGATAACTGTTATTTATTCTCAACAAACTAGACCTTGAATGTTTAAATCTTTAAAAATGACAACTGCCACATTAAACACATAGTATGTGATATTTGTTACATTCCAAATTGTATTATTAATAGAAAACATGTATGCCTTCAAATTAATATTGCTTCTTTGACCTATTCATTTCATGAAAGCAAAGGCTACAGTTGTTTTTATGCTGATGTGCCCTTATATTGCAAACTTGACTGTATGAATATTATACAGACCGCCAGGTATAAGTTTTCATTTTCTTGTCAGAATGAAATCTCAATAATATTCTCCACATTTAGGGGGAAGCGAGCAGCATATGGGTCAACCATGCATTAGTGAACACCTGTTTATCTTAACTGTCTTGTGTCATTTGAAATAGGAGCTTTAATTTGTTTGAGCCAACATGTTGATACTTTGAAAGAAAGGTATTATTTCAGTGTGTGGCAACACACCCCAAAAGCACTGACCTGCTTTAAACTTTATGTGAATGCCTTGCGCATAATTATTGTTTACTAAATATTTCTTGACTGGCTTCTTGCTGTATATTTGTTTACTCAGATACTCAGATTAAGGGAAATCCTGAAGTACTTCATTGAGATTTGAATATGTGTAACAGAGTAAATAGTCCCTTTATTTATGGAATGAAATAAGGTTAAAACATAGGTTTAGTTGTATACAATCTCTTTGATGTTAGAAACTGTAGCAAGGGTTGGGATTCCGGGTACTAAATTATGTTGTTCTTTGGATAAAGAAGTCTGGAGCTCTTCTGAGATCAGTTACTATTTACTGATTTGGTTTAAAAAATGTACATGAAGAAAGCCAGTTAAGACATGGCTTTGCTGAGTTTCCTAAATTGTCTGCATTAAACATTTCCCTTCCCTCCTTCCTCCCTTCTTCCTTCCCTCCCTCCCTCCCTCCCTTTCCCTCTCTTTCTCTATTTCTTTTACTGGTTAAGACATTTTATTTAAAGAATTTATTTTGCAGAAGTTACTCTGCATTATGAAGTATGCTAATCTAAAATGTTGGCATTTGGAAGGTAGAAAATACTTCATAATGAAACTGAACTGAAAGGACAGCAGTTCCCCCAGGGGATTTCTATGCGTTACTGCTTAGAAGCCCGAAAGTGAAGACATAGGTACCAGAAGTTAGTATTTAGGCTGTGGGAACATGCCTTTAACTGCATTTAGATGAAGATATTTTCATAGAAGCCAGCCTTGGTCTACTGTGATGCTCGTGGATATTGTCACTGCCCAGACAGCCTTGCTCTCTGGCCACTCCTTTTCTTATTGTTAGGGCACACATGAACTTTGTACAACATGTGTAAATACATCTGTTTGTGACCTGGGGTATGGAATACTATTGTACTTTTGTGAAGCAAGGAGGATATTGAGAATTTTTTTCTCCCAAAGCACAGTGTACTGTTACTAGGTAGCTATATCTAAAACATAATAAATAGATTAGAATTTACTTCAGATGTAGTATTTGAGTTTTATTTCTGGATATGTCAAATATAAGTTTCATTTCTGTGTTTCTCCAACTGTTTATTTTCATCATTCTCTTGATAGAACACATTGAAATATGTTCTTGGCTTACAGAAGTTTGACGTATTTTTTTTTTTTTAACATCTTTGAGTATAACTGTTTTACAATAGTGTGTTAGTTTCTCCTTTACAACAAAGTGAATCAGTTATACATATACATATGTTCCCATAACTCTTCCCTCTTGTGTCACCCTCCCTCCCACCCTCCCTATCCCACCCCTCTAGGTGGTCACAAAGCACAGAGGTGAACTCCCTGTGCTATGCTGCAGCTTCCCACTAGCTATCTAATTTACATTTGGTAATGTGTATATGTCCCTGCCACTCTCTCACATCGTCACAGCTTACCCTTCCCCCTCCGCATATCCTCAAGTCCGTGCTCTAGTAGGTCTGTGTTTTATTCCCATCCTACCACTAATGTCATGACATTTTTTTTTTTTTTAGATTCCATATATATGTGTTAGCATACGGTATTTGTTTTTATCCTTCTGACTTACTTCACTCTGTATGACAGATTCCAGGTCTATCCACCTCATTACAAATAACTCAGTTTCATTTCTTTTTATGGCTGAGTAATATTCCATTGTATATATGTGCCGCATCTTCCTTATCCATTCATCTGTTGATGGACACTTAGGTTGCTTCCATGTCCTGGCTATCGTAAATAGAGCTGCAATAAACATTTTGGTACATGACTCTTTTTGAATTATGGTTTTCTCAGGGTATATGCCCAGTAGTGGGATTGCTGGGTCATATGGTAGTTCTATTTTTAGTTTTTTAAGGAACCTCCATACTGTTCTCCATAGTGGCTGTATCATATTACATTCCCACCAATAGTGCAAGAGTGTTTCCTTTTCTCCACACCCTCTCCAGCATTTATTGTTTCTAGAGTTTTTGATGATGGCCAATCTGGCCGGTGTGAGATGATATCTCATTGTAGTTTTGATTTGCATTTCTCTAATGATTAATGATGTTGAGCATTCTTTCATGTGTTTGTTGGCAATCTGTATATCTTCTTTGGAGAAATGTCTATTTAGTTCTTCTGCCCATTTTTGGATTGGGTTGTTTGTTTTTTTGTTATTGAGCTGCATGAGTTGCTTATAAATTTTGGATATTGATCCTTTGTCAGTTGCTTCATTTGCAACTATTTTCTCCCATTCTTTGGGTTGTCTTTTGGTCTTGTTTATGGTATCCTTTGCTGTGCAAAAGCTTTTAAGTTTCATTAGATCCCATTTGTTTATTTTTGTTTTTATTTCCAATTCTCTAGGAGATGGGTCAAAAAGGATCTTGCTGTGATTGATGTCATAGAGTGTTCTGCCTATGTTTTCCTCTAAGAGTTTGATAGTGTCTGGCCTTACATTTAGGTCTTTAACACATTTGGAGTTTATTTTTGTGTATGGTGTTAGGGAGTGTTCTAATTTCATACTTCTACAGGTAGCTGTCCAGTTTTCCCAGTACCACTTATTGAAGAGGCTGTCTTTTCTCCACTGTGTTTCCTTCCCTCCTTTATCAAAGATAAGGTGACCATATGTGTGTGGGTTTATCTCTGGGCTTTCTATCCTGTTCCATTGATCTATATTTCTGTTTTTGTGCCAGTACCATACTGTCTTGATTACTGTGGCCTTGTAGTATAGTCTGAAGTCAGGGAGCCTGATTCTTCCAGCTCCATTTTTCATTCTCAAGATTGCTTTGGCTATTCGGGGTCTTTTGTGTTTCCATACAAATTGTGAAATTTTTTGTTCTAGTTCTGTAAAAAATGCCAGTGGTAATTTGATAGGGATTGCATTGAATCTGTAGATTGCTTTGGGTAGTAGAGTCATTTTCACAATGTTGATTCTTCCAATCAAGAACATGGTATATTTCTCCACCTATTTGTATCATCTTTAATTTCTTTCATCAGTGTCTTATAGTTTTCTGCATACAAGTCTTTTGTCTCCTTAGGTAGGTTTATTCCTAGATATTTTATTCTTTTTGTTGCAATGGTAAATGGGAGTGTTTTCTTAATTTCATTCTCAGATTTTTCATCATTAGTGTATAAGAATGCCAGAGATGTCTGTGCATTAATTTTGTATCCTGCTACTTTACCAAATTCATTGATTAGTTCTAGTAGTTTTCTGGTAGCATCCTTAGTATTCTCTATGTATAGTATCATGTCATCTGCAAACAGTGACAGCTTTACTTCTTCTTTTCCTATTTGGATTCCTTTTATTTCTTTATTTTCTCTAATTGCTGTGGCTAGAACTTCCAAAACTAGGTTGAATAAGACTGGTGAGAGTGGGCAACCTTGTCTTGTTCCTGATCCTAGTGGAAATGGTTTCAGTTTTTCACCATTGAGAACGATGCTGGCTGTGGGTTTGTCATATATAGCCTTTATTATATTGAGGAAAGTTCCCTGTATGCCTACTTTCTGCAGGGTTTTTGTAATAAATGGGTGTTGAATTTTGTCAAAAGCTTTCTCTGCATCTATTGAGATGATCATATGGTTTTTCTCCTTCAGTTTGTTGATATGGTGTATCACGTTGATTGATTTGCATATATTGAAGAATCCTTGCATTCCTGGAATAAACCCCACTTGATCATGGTGTATGATCCTTTGAATGTGCTGTTGGATTCTGTTTACTAGTATTTTGTTGAGGATTTTTGCATCTATGTTCATCAGTGATATTGGCCTATAGGTTTTCTTTCTTTGTGATGTCTTTGTCTGGTTTTGGTATCAGGGTGATGGTGGCCTCATAGAATGAGTTTGGGAGTGTTCCTCCCTCTGCTATCTTTTGGAAGAGTTTGAGAAGGATAGGTGTTAGCTCTTCTCTAAATGTTTGATAGAATTCGCCTGTGAAGACATCTGGTCCTGGGCTTTTGTTTGTTGGAAGCTTTTTAATCACAGTTTCAATTTCAGTGCTTGTGATTGGTCTGTTCATATTTTCTATTTCTTCCTGGTTCAGTTTCGACACGTTGTGCATTTCTAAGAATTTGTCCATTTCTTCCAGGTTGTCCATTTTATTGGCATAGAGTTGCTTGTAGTAATCTCTAATAATCTTTTGTATTTCTGCAGAGTCGGTTGTTACATCTCCTTTTTCATTTCTAATTCTATTGATTTGAGTCTTCTCCCTTTTATTCTTGATGAGTCTGGCTAATGGTTTATCAATTTTATTTATCTTTTCAAAGAACCAGCTTTTAGTTTTATTGATCTTTGCTATTGTTTCCTTCACTTCTTTTTCATTTATTTCTGATCTGATCTTTATGATTTCTTTCCTTCTGCTAAATTTGGGGTTTTTTTGTTCTTCTTTCTCTAATTGCTTTAAGTGCAAAGTTAGGTTGTTTATTCGAGATGTTTCCTGTTTCTTAAGGTATGATTGTATTGCTATAAACTTGCCTCTTAGAACTGCTTTTGCTGTATCCCATAGGTTCTGGGTCGTTGTGTCTCCATTGTCATTTGTTTCTAAGTATTTTTTGATTTCCTCTTTGATTTCTTCAGTGATCACTTCGTTATTAAGTAGTGTATTGTTTAGCCTCCATGTGTTTGTATTTTTTACAGATCTTTTCCTGTAATTGACATCTAGTCTCATAACGTTGTGGTCAGAAAAGATACTTGATACGATTTCAATTTTCTTAAATTTGCCAAGGCTAGATTTGTGACCCAAGATATGATCTATCCTGGAGAATGTTCCATGGGCACTTGAGAAAAATGTGTATTCTGTTGTTTTTGGATGGAATGTCCTACAAATATCAAGTAAATGCATCTTGTATAATGTATCATTTAAAGCTTGTGTTTCCTTATTTATTTTCATTTTGGATGATCTGTCCATTGGTGACAGTGGGGTGTTAAAGTCCCCTACTATGATTGTGTTACTGTTGATTTTCCCTTTTATGGCTGTTAGTATTTGCCTTATGTATTGAGGTGCGCCTATGTTGGGTGCATAAATATTTACAATTGTTATATCTTCTTCATGGATCGATCACTTGATCATTATGTAGTGTTCTTCTTTGTCTCTTGTAATAGTTTTTATTTTAAAGTCTATTTTGTCTGATATGAGAATTGCTACTCCAGCTTTCTTCTGATTTCCATTTGCATGGAATATCTTTTTCAATCCCCTCACTTTCAGCCTGTAAGTGTCCCTAGGTCTGAAGTGGGTCTCTTGTAGACAGCATATATATGGGTCCTGTTTTTGTATCCATTCAGCCAGTCTGTGTCTTTTGGTGGGAGCATTTAATCCATTTACATTTAAGGTAATTATCGATATGTATCTTCCTATTACCATTTACTTAATTGTTTCGGGTTGTTCTTGTAGGTCTTTTCCTTCTCTTATGTTTCTTGCTTAGAGAAGTTCCTTTAGCATTTGTTGTAAAGCTGGTTTGGTGGTGCTGAACTCTCTCAGCTTTTGCTTGTCTGTAAAGGTTTTAATTTCTCCATCAAATCTGAATGAGATCCTTGCTGGGTAGAGTCATCTTGGTTGTAGGTTTTTTTCCTTCATTCCTTTCAATATGTCCTGCCACTCCCTTCTGGCTTGTAGAGTTTCTGCTGAAAGATCAGATGTTAGCCTTATGGGGATTCCCTTGTGTGTTATTTGTTGTTTTTCCCTTGCTGCTTTTTATATGTTTTCTTTGTATTTAATTTTTGACAGTTTGATTATTATGTGTCTCGGCGTGTTTATCCTTGGGTTTATCCTGTATGGGATTCTCTGTGCTTCTTGGACTTGGTTGACTCTTTCCTTTCCTACATTAGGGAAGTTTTCAACTATAATCTCTTCAAATATTTTCTCAGTCCCTTTCTTTTTCTCTTCTTCTTCTGGGACCCCTATGATTCGAATGTTGGTGCGTTTAATGTTGTCCCAGAGGTCTCTGAGACTGTCCTCAGTTCTTTTCATTCTTTTTTCTTTCTTCTGCTCTGCAGTAGTTATTTCCACTATTTTATCTTCCAGGTCATTTATCTGTCCTTCTGCCTCAGTTATTCTTCTACTGATCCCGTCTAGAGTATTTTTCATTTCATTTATTGTGTTGCTCATCGTTACTTGCTTCCTCTTTATTTCTTCTAGGTCCTTGTTAACTGTTTCTTGCAATTTGTCTATTCTATTTCCAAGATTTTGCATCATCTTCACCATCATTATTCTAAATTCTCTTTCAGGTAGATTGGCTATTACCTCTTCATCTGTTAGGTCTGGTGTGTTTTTATCTTGTTCCTTCATCTGCTGTGTGTTTTTCTGTCTTCTCATTTTGCTTATCTTACTGTGTTTGGGGTCTCCCTTTTGCAGGCTGCAGGTTCGTAGTTCTATCTATTTTTGGTGGCTGTCCCCAGTGGCTGAGGTTGGTTCAGTGGGTTGAGCAGGTTTCCTGGTTGGGGGGACCAGTGCCCCTGTTCCGGTGGATGAGGCTGGATCCCGTCTCCCTGGTGGGCAGGTCCACGTCTGGGGGCGTGTATGGGGATGTTGGTAGCCTTACTGTGATTCTAGGCAGCCTCTCTGCTAATGGATGGGGCTGTAGACCTGTCTCTCTCTTTGTTGGGTATAGGGTGTCCAGCACTGTTCGTTGCTGTTCCTTGAGTGAATCTGGGTCTTGGTGTTGAGATGGAGATCTCTGGGAGATTTTCGCCATTTGATATTACATGGAACTGAGAGGTCTCTTGTGGACCAATGTCCTGAGGTTAGTTCTCCCACCTCAGAGACACAGCCTTGACACCTGGCTGGAGTGCCAAGAGCCTTTAATCCACACGGCTCAAAACAAAAGGGAGAAAAAAATAGAAAGGCAGGAAAGGAAGGAAGAAAGGAGGAAGGGAGGGAAGGAAGGAAGAAAGGAAGGGAGGGAGGAAGAAAGCAAGGGAAGAAGGAAGGAGGAAATAAAGGAAGGGAGGGAGGAAGAAAGGAAGGGAGGAAGGAAGGAGGGAATAAAGAAAGGAAGGGAGGGAGGAAGAAAGGAAGGGAGGAAGGAAGGAGGGAATAAAGAAAGGAAGGGATGGAGGAAGAAAGGAAGGGAGGAAGGAAGGAGGGAAGAAAGGAAGAAAGAAAGGGGAGAAGACAAAATAAAGTAGGGTAAAGTACAGTTATTAAAATAACAAAATAATTATTAAGAAGAAAAATTTCTATTAAAGAAAGAAAAAAAAAAATGACCAAAAAAAAAAAATGGTCGGTCTAACCCCAGGACAAATGGTGAAAACAAAGCTACACAGACAAAATCTCACACAGCAGCACCCACATACACACTCACAAAAAGAAAAAAGGGGAAAATAATAGTATATCTTGCTCCCAAAGTCCACTTCCTCATCCTGGGATATTTCGCTGTCTATTCAGGTTTTCCACAGATTCAGGGCACTTCAAGCTGACTGTGGAGCTTTAACCCGCTGTTTCTGAGGCTGCTGGGAGGGACCTCCCCCTCTCTTTGTTTGCACAGCTCCTGGGGCTCAGCCCTGGACCTGGCCCCACCTCTGCGCGCAGGTCATCCGAGGGCGTCTGCCCTTCGCTCAGACAGGGCGGGGTCAAAGGAGCAGCGTTAACGGAGCAGCTGATTCGTGGTCTCTGGCTCACTCAGGCGGGGGGTGCGGGGGTGGGCACGGATGTGGGGCGAGTCCGCGGCGGCAAAGGCCAGCGTTACGCTGCACCGGCCCGAGGCGCACCGCGCGTTTTCCCGGGGAAGCAGTCCCAGGATCCCGGGACCCTGGCTGTGGCGGACTGCACAGGCTCCCGGGAGGGCCGGTGTGGAGAGTGACCTGTGCTCGCACACAGGCCTCTTGGTGGCGGCAGTAGCAACCCTAGGGTCCCACACTCCTCTCTGCTGTCCGTGCCGACAGCCGCAGCTCGCGCCCGTTTCTGGAGCTCCTTTAAGCGGCGCGCTTAAACCCCTCTCCTCGCGCAGCAGGAGGTAAAGAGGGAAGAAAAGGTCTCTTGCCTCTTCGGCAGCTCCAGACTTCTCCCGAACTCCCTCCCGGCCAGCCGTGGTGCGCTAACCCCTTCAGGCTGTTTTCACTCTGCCAACTCCAGACCTTTCCCTGGGATCCATCCGCCCGAGGCTCAGTTCCCAGCCCCGCCCGCCCCGGCGGGTGAGCAGACAAGCCTCTCGGGCTGGTGAGTGCTGATCGGCACCGATCCTCTGTGCGGGAATCTCTCCGCTTTGCCCTCCGCACCCGCTTACCGCGCTCTCCTCCGCGGCTCCGAAGCTTCCCCCTCTGCCACCCGCAGTCTCCACCCACGAAGGGGCTTCTAGTGTGTGGGAACCTTTCCTCCTTTATGGCTCCCTCCCACTGGTGCAGGTCCTGTCCCTATTCTTTTGTCTCTGTTTATTCTTTTTTCTTTTGCCCTACCGAGGTAAGTGGGGAGTTTCTTGCCTTTTGGGAGGTCTGAGGTCTTCTGCCAGCGTTCGGTGGGTGTTCTATAGGAGAAGTTCCACGTGTAGATGTATTTCTGATGTATCTGTGAGGAGGAAGGTGATCCCCGCGTCTTACTCTTCCGCCATCTTCTCGCTCCACCCAAGTTTGACGTATTTTGACAAGACTATGACAAGTTGTAAAAGGTCCCATTCTTTCATTTTTTAAACTTTCATCATCTGGTTTGTCATAAAATCAAGTGTTATTGAAGTTGTGTGCTAGGGTTATTGTGAAAGACTAGTGATATTTATCATATTAAGAACATATTATTTAAATGACATATATAAATAAAAAATAAAGTCAGGGACAGAGAATTTAAGGCCCTGAGGTGGGCTTTGACTAGTGGGAGGAAAGTTATTTGCTGCTATTCGGGGGAGGGGGGGAAGTGAAGTTCAGATGTCAAGCTAACTACTCTGGTTTCTTTGCTGCTTTTTCTTGGAAACAATTTCCCATTTGTAGAACGTGGTTTAGAGGTGGTAATTTTGATATCACATATATGAGTTTTTATTGGAATTCCTTTGTTCAGAAGCAGGAGAGAATTCCTGCCTCTTTTTTTTTTTTTTTTTTTTTTTTTTACCTTTAGGGAAAAAGTACAACAAATAACATTTAGCTGTATGTTAAAAAGATAAGCTGGAGAATTTAAGTGGGGTTGGGGGGACCTTTGACTTCTTACTTTGTGCTTGGGTATTGGTTTACAGTTGTTAAATTCCCAAGTGTAAACTTTGGGAATCCAGAAGGGATTGTTTGTATAAAGTAGCATTACTGTGTTTATGACTATATATTTACTGTCTGGGCCTATTCATACCCTTTAGGAATAGTCAATTTTTATTTTGTATTTATAACCTAGGCTATGTTTTTTATGGTAGAAATACTTGTTTATTTCACTGTTATCTCAGCTGTGACTTAACTAGGTTAAAAGAAAACACCTTTGGTTAAACTGAACTCAAATTTCCCAACAATGTAGTAAAATGAAAATCCTTGGGACAGGCAGAGTTTATCTTTCCAACTTTACTAAATAAGTGAGACTGTCATGTTGGAGGATCTATACCAGCTTTTAACTTATTAATTGATAGAATTAGGCTGAACATTTTGTACATTTGTATTTGCTCCATGCTTTTAGAATGAATGCTTTATTTATTTATTGGCTGCGTTTATTGGGTCTCTGTTGCTGGGTGCAGGTTTTCTCTAGTTGCGGTAAGCGGAGGGTACTCTTAGTTGCCGTGCACGGGCTTCTCATTGCGGTGGCGGGCTTCAGTAGATGCAGCACGTGGGCTCAGTAGTTGTGGCACACAGGCTTAGTTGCTCTGAGGCATGTGGGATCTTCCTGGACCAGGGCTCGAACCCTTGTCCCCTGCATTGGCAGGCGGATTCTTAACCACTGTGCCACCAGGGAAGTCCTGGAGTAATTTTTTATATTTGAAGTTTTGACCATTGCTTTAAAATGTAACAATAATCAGACTTCGGGAACCAGTTAGATCACTTTACTCACCAGCTTTAACCTATAACCTAAAGTATTTTTTAACTTCTTGGTGGGATTTGGTTTTGGCATAGAAATATAGCTCAGTATAATTAACTAAAACTTTCTTTTATGTCTTTGATCCATCTTATGTTTGTAAAAATCAGTACAGAGTTAAAAATTGTTATCCTGATGATTGAAGTTGTGAAAGCCTGGAGTATTTGAATTCAGATAAGACTGATTTTTGTTTTGTTTATGTTAAGTTTACATAGATGCTGTGGGCTTTGTGACTTGCAATGTGATTTAAGGAGCCAGTATTAAGAGGGGCTGTTTAAACTCCTCTAGATAAATGCTTCCAGTTGTGAACCTGTTACATGGGACTAGTGCTGTCCCTTTAATTCTTGTTTTGAAATAGTCTCATTTTGATTTTGTATCAAGTTCAATAACTGGCTTAGATAAATAGTTTGCTCTAAGAGTCTAAATAATATTTTGGGAGAGTAGGGAAGAATTGTTTGGAAGTGCTGAAATTTTTGCTTTCCTTTATTTATTTATTTATTTTTTTGTGATACGCGGGCCTCTCACTGTCGTGGCCTCTCCCGTCGAGGAGCACAGGCTCCGGACACGCAGGCTCAGCGGACATGGCTCACGGGCCCAGCCGCTCCGTGGCATGTGGGATCTTCCCGGACCGGGGCACGAACCTGTGACCCCTGCATCGGCAGGCGGATTCTCAACCACTGCGCCACCAGGGAAGCCCAGTTTTCCTTTATTTTTAAAGAGATCAAATAATCCTCAAAGCATATGTGGCAATTGGAGAAACTTCAGGGACCCTCTGTGCTGTTATAGGTATTAGGGCCTAAAAGAGCCCACAGGTTTGATTCATCCTCCAGCTTATAGTATTAAGAATATAATGGACTTCCAGTAAATGTTTTAATTAATGAATCAATGTCATGTACATTAAAAAATGATTCTTTGGCATCTTTTAGGCAAGTACTTAATTATTTTTCTTCCATTTTTAGGGGTTGTTTTTGGAAATTATGACACATTCTGGTTGTTCCATTTTCTCAAAGTTGGAAAGACATGACCATTTATAGAAATTTTTAGTTTTTATCCAGTGTTGCATGTTCTTGTACTTTTTCGTTGTTGTTAACCAATTGATCATTTAAATGTTTCTTAAATAATTCAAAGATGGAGTGCCTAGTTTCTGATTTCCAAGGTTATTCCTACTGTAAAATATAAGATCACTCTGCCCTGCTCCACCCTTTATTCAACCTAGATAAATCTCTTTTAATAAATTCCCTAGATTTTAAGGTATGGCATAACTTGAGAGTGGTATTTTGGAGTAGACCTGAGTTTACATCTCATTTCCATTGCTAACTGGTTGTGTAGTTCCTGGGTGAGTTACTTAATTCCTTTTTAATCCCAATTAACAAATTAATTAGCAAATATAAAGCTCCTGGCAAAGCAACTGACAATAGTAAAATGGTAAATGCTAATAATAACTATCAGCTTCTGACTGTATGGTAACTAAAGAAAAAGCAGAGTTAATCATGCATATTTAGAATGTGTTTGTAGTTGAGGATGAAGGAAGATTGTACAGTTGATAAAATTGTGGCAGAATAGTAAAAATTTATTTTTAATGTATTGAGGACTTTCTAAATTTGTCTTCTGGATTTAAGCTACTTTTTCTCTTAAACTTACCACTTAAAATTCATTGAAATGGCAAAGTAAAAGGCATTTTAGTTGAGGAATAATAGTTGCTGAACTTTTAAAAATCTAGAGTTTGTTTAGTTGTTCTTGGAGGGATTATGTGAGAAAGAGAAAGAAAAGTATATAGCACAGTGCCTGCTAGGTAATGAGCTTAATGAGTGGCAGTGCATGCATGCATGCCTGTGTATGTGTGTATGTGTGTGTGTGTGTGTGTGTGTGTGTGTGTGTGTGTGTAGTGGTTAAGAATGTGGTCTCTCTGTTCAACTGCCATACTAGTCTTGTGACCTTGGGTAAATCATTTAGCATTCTGTTGTTTCTTCATTTATAAAAATGGATTAATGTTAGCTCTATCTTATATTGTGAGGGTTACATGAAATGGAATGTAAAGTGCATAGTACAAAATAAGCACTCAATAAATGTTAGATGTTATTATTGTATCTGTTTCTTTTGAGAGGTGTCATTTCATAGTGGAAAACACAGTCTTTGGGGTCTGGTTGCGTTGGTTTTGAGTTTTGCCTCAGCTGTATACAAACACTGTCCTCGGGCAGATTACTTAACAGCTATTCTTTTCCTGTTTTCATATCTATAAAGCGAGGATAATAGCTACCTTGTAGAGTTTTTGGAAGTATTATAAATACACAGATACTCAGTAAATGGTAATTATCATAGGCGTGATGCCTGTAATTCATGAAGGTCTGTTGTGTTTTCCTGGGTTGGAAACGTGAGCCAGCTGGCTAGATTTTTCCCCTGACACTGATGGCTGTCTGAATTGAGTACTTAGTCTACAGTGAAGTCAGTTATACTTTTTCTATAAAAATAAACCTTTATAATGAACAGTTTAATATTTACTTATTTATAATATTTTCATATGAAATACAAATTATACCTAATTTGTATTAGATTATACTTTTGGGGGGTTCTCTTATTTATTTTTGTAGAACAGAGGTAAAAGCAGCATCACTTTGGACTCAGGATCAAGAGATGCCATTCTGACTTCCCCTAGCTGCCTTCTGCCCTTTGTGTCCTGGAAAAGAGAAATCTTATGCATATGGGGTTGTCTCTAGGCTCTAAAGGCTTTAGAGAAGTGACAGTTATCTGTCTGAGGTAGACAACCTAGAACTTGTCTTGCTTAGAACACAGAGCTCCTAATCAGAAGTGGCAGGTGTCACATTCTTTATTGTATGAACATAGCTGTAGCTGTCAGTGGGATCAGGCAGCCCGACTCCCAGCTTAGGTCTGCAAACACATGAGCATTTTTCCCACAATAGAGGATCCAGCTATTAGAATTTACTGAGCGTCAGTGACTAATGTGAAAAAAAAACTAGTGACCAACCACTCTAAACTGAAACTATAGCAAGCTCTGACAATGTTCTCTCACATAGAGACTGTTAACAGAGAACGTTAACAAAGGATTTACACGTCCATTCAGATACTCAAATCTTGTAGCTTATTAGGGAGACAAAATATGTACTTGTGCCCCCCCCCCCCTTTTTTTGAGAAGAGAAATCTTGGAACATATAGAAGCTACAGCTTAATAGTAGATTCTTGCTAAACACAAAATTTCTGATGAGTAACATCATTTACATATATTTTCCATATCTTGTTGGAAGGTTTTGCATATAAATGTCAGTTAGACACTGATTTTTTTGTTTTTGAGATATAGTTCACCATTTGAAAGTATACAGTTGAGTGGTTTTTAGTATATTTACAAGGTTGTGCACCATTATCTAATTCCAGGTAGAGTATACATTTTAAAGAAAGACATCTTTTATCATATTTTGATGAACTTACCTTTGATTTTCTTTTCTACCTTAAGGAAAACCTATTTTGTCTTTGGGCTTATCTCTGACCGTTAAGTTCTTTGGAGTTGTACTTTGTTTCAGTTTAGAGTGGTTGATCATCTGTTTTTTTTTAACAGTAGTCACTGGTGGTTCTAGTGGAGTAAAAACTTTTTCACTTCTTCTAGAACCGTTCCATACCCTTTCCCTGACACCTGAGATCTCTGATAAGCCTCATGTCTGTATGGCCATACTGTCCAGAGGGAGGGCAACTTCTTTTTCTTCTCTAGTACATTCTCTTATGGATTCAATGTGATGAGACAGTTAAGTTCTTATATTCTTTCCTGAACCGTTGTCAGGAAAATGCCCTGTTAATTGACTAAAGACTTAGCACCCCTCTTGGAACAGTGTTCAAGTAAAAGTTATTAAGTTAAATGGCCTAGAGTTCATTAGAGACCGCCACCTCCACCCCCCCTCTGCATGCTTACCTCCCTCCTCCGGAGGCTAGGATACAGCTGCTCTACAGTTGGGGAAGAGATAGAATGGATGCTAAAAAACATTTAATAATATATTCATTGTTAATTTGTCTTTTTATGTCCTTTATTTCATTTTTTATTGTAGTATTCATCTTTTTCTTATTTATTTCAAACAGCTTGCTATATATTTAGAATAATACCATTTTGTCATGTTTCAAACTTTTGCCTTTAAATTTTGCTCAGATTATTTGATATGTAGAAGTCTTAAATTTTTATGAATTTAAATTTATCAGTCTTTTTCTTTATGACTTCTTCCTTTGTACTGTGCTTAGTCTTTCCCACCCTGATATCAGAAATAGTCATAGTTGTTTTTTTTTTTTCCTAGTCATGTTAATTTGTTGAACAAAAATCTTTTTAACATTTATTTGGAGTTTGGTTTTAGGTAGGGATCAAATTTAATTTTTTCCCTAGTAGTTGTCCCATCACCTTTTATTGAATAATTCCTCTTTCCACTAATGTTTTGAATAAACTTGTCCTTTCACCAATGGTTTGTAACATGCCACTTTAATCCTATACCAGATTCTTACTTATACTGGTAGGCTCTTGAATTCTCTATTCTGTTTCTTTGATTTCCCTGTGATTTTTTTATACCAGTATTACATAATTTTAATTTATCTATCTTCTACTATGTGGTAATATACCTTCCCTGCTTACCCACATTTTCTTGATTATTTCCCCCCATATTTCCTTCCAAATATTTTTTAAAATTAATTTTTATTGGAGTATAGTTGATTTACAATGTTGTGTTAGATTCCTCTGTACAGCAAAGTGAATCAGTTGATTCCACTTTATATTTACTGAGTGCGTAATGTGGGCAGGTTTTGCTTGTTTGTTTGTTTTTTAATGCATGTATTGGCACATTCAGTCTCCGTAACAACACAGTGATGTTGATGTTATATCACGATTTTAGAGACACAAAAATTGAGATGCTGAAAGGTTTAATACTTAGAGATCACATTAAGCTGAGGGACCAGAATTCAAACCCAGGCAGTCTTCTGGCTTTAGAGCTCATGCCCTTAACCACCATCCTAAAGTTTAGCTTATTTTGTTAAGTTTCACAGGAACTTCTTTTTAAAATTTTGATGCTGGGGCTTCCCTGGTGGCTCAGTGGTTGAGAGTCTGCCTGCTGACGCAGGGGACGCGGGTTTGTGCCCCGGTCCGGGAGGATCCCACGTGCCGTGGAGCGGCTGGGCCCGTGAGCCATGGCCGCTGAGCCTGTGCGTCCGTAGCCTGTGCTCCGCAACGGGAGAGGCCACAACAGTGAGAGGCCCGTGTAACGCAAGAAAAAAAAACATTTTTTGATGTAATTAGACTGAACCTGTAAATCAACTTGGAGAAACTGGCATCTTTACACTATGTAGTTACCTAATGGTTTGTTTTCTGAATTTTACTATCCTGCACCATTGTCTCTATTTGTCAGAATTTTTTTTGGCTTCAGTAGAGTTTACTAGTATTTTTTGTTAAGTCTGTATATTTAAGAAGTTTATTCTTAGACGCTTATTTTATTGATCTCATGAACGGGTTCCTCCCACCTCCTTTTGGACATAGAGTATTGAGATACAGCTGGCCTAAAAGAAAGCTATTGAATTAATGTATTTTATGTCTGGCAGGCTTGCTTAATAATAAAAACAATACTGATTATCTCCTATCTTCACAGAGAATATATTTCAGAAAAAGTTTAAAGATTAAATGTCTAATAGTAACATGATTGATTTATGTTTGTGTGTGGGGTGAATATATTCTATTTATACATAGCTAAGAAAGTGTGAAATCTCTAGATAACAGCTAGATACTGCTTTTAGGCTGAGGAAAATCCTGAGGCTGGTTGAAATTCTTTCCAGAGACTCAGGGTCCCTGGCGAGGGACGCCCACTCACTTTCCCACTACCTGGTTGGCCAAGGAAGCCTTTGGATGGGACCATACACCTGTCCTTGGTAGTGGTGAGGGTAGGGATTTTACTTGATGGGCATTGCTGCAGAGGAAATCTGACCTTTTTCCTCTGGGGCAAATGATGTCACCATACAAGAATAGGAAATAATCTTTGCCCTGTGGATATAAATTACTGCATTTGGCACTTATAATAAAAAGGTAGGCTGAATGTGTCAATATATAAAGTAAAACATTATGAAATGTGTGAAAGTAGAGAAATATCATAATAATAATGACGAGCACTATTTTGTGTACTTAGTGTCCTAAAAGATGTTATTTTTTGAAATCTATTATTAGTTTTTTATTTTCTTTAATTTTTATAATTTTATTTTTTACATTTAGAACCTCTGATGCATTTGGAAGTTAGTTTTGTGTATGATTTGAGGTATAATCCAATTTGATCTTTTTTGGAATGGTTATCTGGCTGTCCTCCCATCATATATTTATTTGCCCCAGAAATTTTAATTTTTTATTATTTTAAATTTTATTTATTTTTGGCTGCGTTGGGTCTTCATTGCTGTGCGCAGCCTTTCTCTAGTTGTGGTGAGCAGGGGCTACTCTTTGTTGCGGTGTTCGGATGTCTCATTGCGGTGGCTTCTCTTGTTGAGGAGCACGGGTTCTAGGTGTGCGGGCTTCAGTAGTTGTGGTGCGTGGGCTTAGTTGCTCCGCGGCATCCGGGATATTCCTGGACCAGGGCTCGAACCCATGTCACCTCATTGGCAGGCGGATTCTTATCCACTGTGCCACCAGGGAAATCTATTATTAGTGTTAATAGTTTTTCAGTTGACACTTTCAGATTGTGGCCATTTGCACAATAATATTACTGTAAAGGTATTGTGGAACAAAGCCAGCAAGATTTTGATATGTAGTATTCTCATTTTTACATTTTGAATAATCTGTGATTGTAGCTTTGATGTGTTTATTGCCCCAAGTGTTCAGTGATTTTTAATTTTGTTAATTCAGTACATATTTGGTGTTTACCATGTGGCAGACACTCAGGTACTTGAGATGTTTTTATATAAGCTCTTATGTAGGTGGTAGCTAACAATCTGGTATTCCTAGAATGTGAAACACATATATCACATCTTACTCTTTGGCAAATTAGCAGAGTAAGTTAGCATAAATAACAGTTCCCCTTCCTGATGGGAAAGTTTTATACCTTTTTGTACTTAGTCCATTAGATTTTTATCTCCAGTTACTTGAATGTGAATTAAAAAACCAACAAACATTTATCTGTACATGAGCTAATGGGTAGCTCTCAATTAGGCTAATATCATTTTACTAGAGTAGATTTAATCAGCTGGGGAGATTGGTGAAACTGCTTCCAGTGGTACAAGTTATGTTTTGAAGAATACAAATTTTATTATATCTAGTTTATATTACCTTAATAGTTCAAAGATTTAAATTTTCTATGTCTTTAAAATTTTTTTGTTTACTTGATCTTTCTGGGATTGAGATAGTGTTTGTTTCCCACTATTTGTTTTCGACTCAATTTGATCTTTGTATTCATTTTTCTGGCTGCACCTCACGGCATGTGGGATCTTGGTTACCCGGACCAGGGATTGAACCCATGCCCCCTGCAGTGGAAGCACAGAGTCTTAACCACTGGACCGCCAGGGAAGTCCTGATCCTTGTATTTCTAATAATTATGCTGCGGTGTTATTTGGTACATAAAATTTCAGCCATGTTCTCTTGTCCTTGTTGATTATATTTTGCATTTACATAAATGACCTTTTTGGAATATAGTGCAATGCCTTTTATCTTGAAAATAGATGAAAAATCTTTTCATTGTGTTCCCCATTCTGTCCCAGTCATCCATATAAATCTGAAGTCACTGTGACCATCACAATGAATGCCATTTTTTTTGACTCTGAAGGAGGGCCTCAGTTTGGTCACTAATTTTTGTTTTAATCTGCTCGTCCTTATGGTAGTTTATAGAAACTATTGTTTAGTTTTGACCTGTACTTTAGCCTTTCATCATTTATTTATTATTTAGGTGCCATGTAATGTGCTAGATGCTAAAGGAAATATAGGCTTTTGTTTTTGTGTTTTTATTTTTTTTAAACTTACTTTCCATATTATTATTACTTTGCTTTTTTCTTCCTTTTATTTTGGCAATTTCCAAACATATGCAAAATCAGGGCAAATGATATGTGTTCCTATGACCTTTTACCAACTTAGCAATTTTCAAATGATGGCAATCTAATTTCCCCTGTGCTTACCCCAGATTATATGAAACAAATCTCAGATATCATATCATTTAATTTGTAAATATTTCACTATGTATTGCTAAAAGATTAGGACTCCCTCAGAACAATACCACTATACTCACACTCTCAAAAATACAACAACGTCTTAATATGACTGACTCCCTAGTCAGTGTTCTCATTATTGTTGCATAAATGGGAAATTCGGTGAGGAGGTCTCTAACATTTTAACTTACTCGGTCTTCTACTTACCTCATTATATTATAAACCCCTGGAAGTTCTGTATAATGTCAAAATGTATGCTGGTTAGTTACCCAATGAAAGAAACCATCAATGTTCTCATCATGTCCCTTTAGAAACAAAGTCCTCATCAGGCAGGAGGGTACTAGATAGCTCTTTGGGTTTTAGGAACTTTAAATTTATTCATCTTGGACATTCATTCATTCATTCAGCAAATATTTACCTCTTTGCTACATGCCAGACATTCTTCTAGGTGCTTGGGTTACATCAAAGACTAAAACAAAGATCCTTGCCTTTGAAGATGCTGCATTCTAGTGGGAGAGAAAGACAATAAATGGTAAATATAATACAAAAGTGGAGTAGATTGTATGTTAGAAATTAAGTGTTCAGGAAAAAGAGTAAGTGGAGCAGGATAAAGGGGGATTGGAAGTTGTTGGTGGGGAAGCAGTGTTAAATAAAGTAATCAGGGTAAGTCAGGAAGATGAGATTTGAATGAAGGTATGAACAGGGGACTGAAAGTGTTAGCCAAGCAGACATCTGGGAGAAGAGTGTTCTGTTTTTGAACAACCAGAGCATGTGTGCCAGGGTTGTTTGAGAGAAAGTAAGGAGATCATTTTAGGTAGAGTTGAGTCAACAAGGTGGAGAATTGTAGGGAATAAGACACAAGGGTAAGGTAAGGTGGGGTGAGGGAAGTAGTGAGAAGGGGTAAGTTTGTAGTACAGGCAGGTAATGACTTTGAAGGTCATTTGGCTTTTATATGAGTGAAATGGGGGAGTGATTGGAGGGTTCTGATTGGAGGGTTCAGAGGACTGGTAAGAGCTAAATTAAAAGGATCATTCTGGCTGCTTTTGAAAATAGACCATAGAGGAGCAAGTAAAGATGCAGGGAGATTAGTTAGGAGGCTTTTAGAATAATCTAGGTAAGAGATGATGGTGCCTAAAACCTGGGTAGTGGCGGGGGAAGTGATGAGAAATGGACGATTCTGGATGTGATTTAAACATAGAGGCAAAGGAATTTGCTGACAGTATAGCTGTGAAATCAGAGGGAGGGAGGAAGAGAGAAAGATTGATGAAGGAGAGAAAGAGAAAGGAGTAGCATGACTCTAATATTTTTGGCTGGAGTAACTAGAAGGATGGAGTTGCCATCAATTAAGATGAGAAAGTCTACAGGAGGGTGGTGTGGGTTGACTGGTAGGTTGGTGGGGGAAAGACTGGAAGTATGATTTTTGAATGTGTTGAGTTTGAAATGTCTCTTGGATATACAGTTGGAGACCATCTTATAACTATGCCTATCACATAATAAGTGTTCAACATCAGTGACAACAATGAAAGTTTGTTAAAAAATTAACTGGGAGACTTCCCTTGTGGTACAGTGGTTATGAATCCGCCTGCCAGTGCAGGGGAAACAAGTTCGAGCCCTGGTCTGGGAAGATCCTGCATGCCACAGAGCAACTAAGCCCACGTGCCACAACTACTGAGCCTGTGCTCTAGAGCCTGCAAGCCACAACTACGGAGCCTGCGTGCCACAACTACTGAAGCCCGCGCGCCTAGAGCCCGTGCTCCACAACAAGAGAAGCCACTGCAGTGAGAAGCCCGAGCACCACAAAGAAGAGTAGCCCTCGCTCGCAGCAACTAGAGAAAGCCTGCACACATCAACGAAGACCCAACGCAGCCAAAAAGTAAATAAATTAATTTAAAAAAATTAACTGGATTCTGTGTGAATGGCATTGGAGACCCTGAGGCTCTAATATTCCATTCTTTACCTTCAGTATGGCAGCAAGTCTATTGTGGCTTGTAACCCAGGATTCAAAGGCATGACAGATATTAAGATGGAGATCGACATGCAGATTTAGCAGATTTAGTCAAATATTGGATTTCTGATGGTTTGTATTTTATCACACTTTTCCTGTTTAAAACATCAGAAAGCATTTTAAAAACATCCTTTAGGGGCTTCCCTGGTGGCGCACTGGTTGAGAGTCCGCCTGTCGATGCAGGGGACACGGGTTCGTGCCCCGGTCCGGGAAGATTCCACATGCCGCAGAGCAGCTAGGCCCGTGAGCCATGGCCGCTGAGCCTGTGCGTCCGGAGCCTGTGCTCTGCAACAGGAGAGGCCACAACAGTGAGAGGCCCGCGTTCCGCAAAAAAAAAAAAAAAAAAAAAAAAAAAAAAAAAAATCCTTTAGGCAGGGTATTCAACAGAAATGGTTATGAAGCCATTGAATAATTTGCTCTTCTAATGATATAAAGTATCCTTGAGTTTTGTTTGCCTTGTGAGAGTGAAAACTTGTAAAGTAGAAACCAGTACTAGAATAGTTTTTACTGTGAATTATTTTTCCATTGAATAGTGACTCAGTTTGTAGTTTACAGTTTCAACTCAGCAAGACCCTCTTCCCCTTTGCTTTAATAGACACATGACATGATATAATTTCATAGAAACTATGTACTTATGAAATTTTAATATTTAGGAAATATTAGCTTCTTCAAATTATTCTCGGTGTTTTATTTTTGTTTTTGTGCAACAGATTTCAAAGTCCTTTTTTTTAGTATTTCAAAACTTTTTTTCCCATTTCTTAACTTTCCCCATAAGCATCCTACTGAATCATTTTACAAAAAATTAGGAAGTAGTATGAAATGTATACTATTCCTTTGTTAGAAATTCTACCAAATCAGGGAAAAATGACTTTTCTTGAAACCTAGTTAATTTGAGGGATTTCCATGAATTCCAACTCTTTTATATGGATGACTAATTCTGTAGAACTAGGCAGATATAAATACCTACACACATACAAACGTACATTCACACTATAAGCCAAGAAGCTTTTGGGTTCTGTACGTTTAAATTTCTTCTCATGAGCTAGAAGGTGTTAAGTCAAGCATATCTTAAAAATACACAGTGTTCTAGTATACGTAGAAAGCTCTGTACTTCCAAAACAGAAGTCAGGTCTTTGCTTGTAAGCTTTAATAGAAAAAACCCACAAATCATTTGACTTAATTTCCTGAGTGGTGTTGATGCTTGGGCAGTGTCTTCTTGGGCAATGACTGAGTCTCCCCTGACTGCTGAGCTTGTGCGGATCAAATAGTCGAAGAGGGCAACAGGGAAACCCTTATTCTTTCCCTTAGCTTCAGGAACCATATCTGGTTGCCAAGTTCATGAAGTTTTGGTTACTACTTTGAGTCTTTGTATACTAGAGGCAACAAATTGGTCACGACCACTTCTTCTGTTAACTTAGTGCCAGTTATGTGGGAAATACATAGTAAACATTAATTCATTCCTTTTCCCTCTTAATTCTGCTTGGTGTTATATTTTGGTATACTTTCATAGAGTATATTATGTGAAGGCAGAAGAGATAATTGGATGAAAATGTTTGTAATAGTGTTATAGTTTCCAGCCCTTGGAAAGGTAATATGCTAGTAAATAGATTTCTTTACTGAGGATTTCTGAATTCTACTTCTGACTCTGTAAATTTTTAGAGAAATTATTTAATTTCTCTGTGCCTCAGGCTTTTCATCTATATTTGATTTATTCTTCATCTACAGATATATACAGAAAATATGGACTTCCCTGGATACAGTGGTTAAGACTTTGCCTTCCAATGCAGGGGGTACCAGTTCGATCCCTGATTGGGCAGCTAAGATCCTACATGTCTGTGGCCAAAAAACCAAAACATAAAACAGAAGCAATATTGTAACAAATTCAATAAAGAGTTTAAAATGGTCCACATCAAAAAAATCTTAAAAAAAAGAAAAGAAATTATGTGTAAATTTTTAGAACTTAAGAGATTTTGGAGATCAACTAGTCAAACCCCTTATTTTTCAGATAAAGAAACCAGTGTGTTCATAGAATTGCCTTTCCCATGGCAAGAAAGAGCTCAAGATTTCTGACTGTTATGTGCTTTGTGCAGCAGCACACAGCATATGAAGTATTAGGTGGTTTTACTAGACCAGCAGAAGGGGGGCTATAGTTAAGTGGACTCTAGTGTAGTTTATCATGTGATGGATTTTTTTCCTCTTGACCATATGTCTGTACCTGCTGGGCATAAAGCTGTTTATTAGTC
This sequence comes from Kogia breviceps, assembly GCF_026419965.1. Classification (NCBI taxonomy): domain Eukaryota; kingdom Metazoa; phylum Chordata; class Mammalia; order Artiodactyla; family Physeteridae; genus Kogia; species Kogia breviceps. The sequence goes on along the minus strand of NC_081310.1, from coordinate 48,640,500 downwards.
TTAAGCCAAGTTTATGGAACACTGAACTGCTTAGCTGATAATCCTTGGTTTTCCAGGCAAAAAGTGACTATATAATGTATATAATTTTATCAGCCTTACTCTTGAATGAATTACATATGTAGTTACGGCAGAAAAACCAAGAGAAAAATCTAGAGTTAAAGTCAGTCTTCATTAGAATTTTTGATTTTATTTATTTTCAAAATATTTTTCATTTATATTGTTGCCTAGGAGATTTTGCTGAGTAGGCTTTTCTAAACTACAGTAGAATGCATGGGTCAAAGTTTTACACAGCTGAGTATACCTGGAGTTGAATATTAGTATTAGATGGGTAGCCTCTTGAAGTACATTTTAATTCAGTGGAATATAAATGATAATTATAGAAACAACTAGATTTTTTAGGTAATAGTTGAAGAAGTATATTCTTTTTTTTTTTTTCAGTACGTGGGCCTCTCACTGTTGTGGCCTCTCCTGTTGCACAGGCTCCAGACCCGCAGGCTCAGCGGCCATGGCTCACGGGCCTAGCCGCTCTGCGGCATGTGGGATATTCCCTGACCGGGGCATGAACCCCTGTCCCCTGCATCAGCAGGTGGACTTTCAACCACTGTGCCACCAGGGAAGCCCTGAAAATAGTATAATAATGCTGAAGAAAGTTAAAAATAGTAGGTCACTGAATTAGCTATTACGATGCTATGGAACAATGCTGGAATGTTTGATGGCTTATGAAAACAAACATTTAGTTTTTAACTCATGGTTCTGTGGGTCTGGGAGGGAGACTCTTCCGGCTGTAGATTGGATCCAGGTCTTTTTCTTACGTTGCATTTTGGGGTCATTGGCTTCGTGGTACATGTTCTTCTCATGATAGATGGCAGAAACTCAGGGGACCAAGCCAAAAAACTCAAGTACGTTTGAAGTCCTGCTCAAATTTTGTTTATTGATATTCATTGACCAAAGCAGTTTACATGGCTAAGCCCAAACTTATTTGGGCAGGGAAATATTTTGCTTCACTTACTCTAACTGGAGATAGTACCAAGTAAACATGTCAAGAGGCATAAATGTACAAGTCTGTAATAGGGAGGAAGTAAAAAATTGGTAACAGTAATCTGATCTACCACAGACACCCACACATCTCACCTTCCTAATATAAATTCTTAAAGATTTTTTCCTATATTGCAGTCTGTTTTTATGACATAGGAATATTATGTAGCAATAATCATAATGTGCTTACCATTTAAAATTCTTCTTTGTCCTATGATGGCTTCCTATTTTGGTTATAAAACATTTTTCTATTGCCTTTTAAACCACGCTTTGACTGTAAGTACTTGTATTATCCTTTTTTTTTCTATAATTATTTCAAGTAATTGTTTTATCTACTTTTTTTTCTTTCTTTCATCACATTCACTGTACTGTTGATCTAGGTAATTATTGTCAGCTTTTCAGATTCTCTTGTCTTCTTCACCTAGATTTCTGTTTTCACAAATACTATATGAAACCATATGGCCATCTGCAACCTATTAAAATATATCTTGTACATCTTTTTGCTAGCGTATAATTATGTTAGGACTTATTAGACTTAACATGACAGAAACGCAATTTAAGCATGCTTATTCAAAAAGAATTTATAGGAAGGGATATGGGTTAATTGGTCTAGTTTGGATTCAGTGCCTACCTTTGGATCTGTTTAGCCAAAGGGTTGAGGTTTCTATAAAAGCCGTGTGATTTGAGTAGAGGGAAAGCATATGCTCAGAAAAAAAGGTTTGGAGAGTATGCTGGACAAATAGAAACAGGTATCCACCAAAGTAAAGTGAACTAATAAGGTCCTTCTGTGCCTTGAATCAGGGCAGGGACACACTTGCATATATACATACATATTGGTGTGGCTCTTGCCTGAGAACTAGAATAGTGGATGGACTATTTAGTAAAAAGAGGTCATGGTAGTTTTTTCTAGGACTGACTCAATTCTTCAAAGCACAGAAGAATTATGGTTGGTAAATGATGTTTTAAATTATTCATGTCTGTTTTCTTTTTGTAAATTAAGCATATTTCCTGTTTCCACTTTTGTAATGGGCCTACTATAGTCATTCTAATTTCCATGCCCTGGTTATCCTCCCAGCATATCCAATTTTGACTCACACTCATATTTTCAGTTTTCTATTTTAGTTTGAGTCACTTGAAAATGAATAGGTACAAGCACATAATCTAAAAGCAAGGAGTAGGCTAACCACATTTGGCACAGAAAGAAATTGGACCATGTATACAGCGATTTTATAGTTTTGAATGTGTTTGGTTATTTTAGGTTTGTTTTGAATGTGTTTGGTTATTTTGGGAAGAAGATAGCTTCCAATTAGACCTTGCTGAATGTTGTTATACTGTTTCTTGTACATGTGAAAATTGTAGTTTTAGGCCACCAAGTTAGATGTTAATTTAGATATCATATTGTTCATTTGACAAAAATGACATGGCATTGAATTAAGAAATAAAAACTATTTTAATAGAATTAATACAATTACTATAGGTGTGGGAGATAAGTGTGTGTTTAAGTGATTTAAGTCAGTTAATTTATTGAGTTCCTTTGGGTTTGGAGCAGGGGAGAAGGAAGATGGATAGAAGAAACATTTATCAGATTTTCTGGAGCACTGCTTAGTTTCCTTATTCTCATATACTGTTAAAATGCTGTAAAAATAAAAATGTTTATGCCTAGACTGTAGTTCCCAGTATTGGTGTTTTTTTTCTTCTTCTGTGCCTGAAGAAACATAAAAATCCTTTGTCAGATTTTACATTATAATTTTTGGGTTATAATAGGGCAGACTTTGAACAAAATGCTTTTAAAAGCAGCTTTGCTTTTGTGCGCTGCTCTGTTTTACATGCTGAGTTGAAATGGATGTATTAGTCTTGAGTTCACAGAACAGTGAGCTCCATGTTATTTAAAAGACTCCTGAAAATTTTTCAACTGCTATTTCTTTTGATTTGATGTAATAGCAGATCCCCATATATAAAGAGAAAGTAACATTTTGCTTAGCATTCTGCGTAATCATAGACTTAGGTTATATTTTGAATTGACTTGTTGGAATGGAATTCTTCTACACATCACATAGAATGAGAATCTTAAGATTAAGTGCCTTTAGAATCCATTCAGTACAACTTCCTACCTGATGCAGGAGTCCAGCCTGCTATGTCCAAAATAATTGACTTGTTTATTGAGCCCATACTGTGTGTAGGCACTGTGCTGGGGATGTGTTGGTGAATAAAATAAAAATAGACATGGTCCCTGTTCTTGTGTAGATAGTTTAGCTTGTAGTTGAGTGCTCAGTCTGTTTATTCAGTCTCAACAAGTAATTTTTTGAATCTAAGTACTGAAATTGGAAAGAATCGACATTCTTAGCAGTATTGAGTTTTCCAATCTGTGAATGTTGAGTATCTCTCCATCTATTTAGATCTTCTTTAATTTCTTTCATTAGTGTTTTGTAGATTTCTACTTACAAATAGATCCTATAGATATTTTGTTAGATTTTTACATAAATATTTCATTTTTTGGTGCTATTGTAAATGCTGTTGCTTTAAAAAAAAAAACCTAAAATTTCTGGGCTTCCCTGGTGGTGCAGAGGTTGCGAGTCTGCCTGCCGATGCAGGGGACACGGGTTTGTGCCCCGGTCTGGGAAGATCCCACATGCCGTGGAGCGGCTGGGTCCGTGAGCCATGGCCGCTGAGCGTGTGCTTCCGGAGCCTGTGCTCCGCAACGGGAGAGGCCACAACAGTGAGAGGCCTGCGTACCACAAAAAAAAAAAAAAGAAAAAGAAAAAAACCCACTAAATTTCCCATTGTTTATTGTTTGTATGTGGGGAAGAGATTGGCTTTTGTGTGTTGCCCTTGTATCTAAGGTTTTTTTTGGTAGATTCTGTGGGATTTTCTGCATAGATAATTATGTAATCTGTGAATAAAGACAGTTTTATTTCTTCCTTTTCAATCTTTATAACCTTTATTTCTTATGATATTGAATCACAGGTGAGAGAGGGGCATCATTGTGTGGTTCCGAGTCTTAAGGGAAAGTGTCCAGTCTCTTCAGTCTCTCACAATTAAGTATAATGTTAGCTATAGGTTTTTTTGTAGATATTCTTTACCAAGTTGAGGAAGTTCCATCAATTGCTAGTTTACTGAGAGTTTTTATAATGAATGGGTGTTGCATTTTGTCAAATGCATTTTCTGCATCAATTGACATGATCATGATTTTACTTTAGCTTATTGATGTTTGATTACATTGATTAATTTTTGAGTCAGTCTTGCATCCCTGGGGTATAATTCTTTTTATACATTGTTGGAGATGATTTTATAATATTTTGTATATAGTTTTCTTGTAATCTGGTTTTGGTATTAGGGTAATGCTGGCCTCATAGAATGAGTTAGGAAGTATTTCCTCTCCTGTTTTCTGGAAGAGATTACGGAGAATTGATACTATTTATTCCTTAAATATTTGGTGGAATTAACCAGTGAAGCCATCGGTGTCTGGTACTTTCTTTTTTGGAAGCTTATTAATTATTGTTGGTTAAATTTATTTAAAAGTATAGAGCTATTCAGGTTATCTATTTTTCCTGGTGTGAAGTTTGGTACTTTATGTCTTTCAAGGGACTGGTCGTGTTCATCTAAGTCACCAAATTTGTGGGCATAGAATTGCTTGTAGTATTCCTTTATTATCCTGTTAATGTCCAGGGGATTGGTAGTGATGACCTTCTTTCATTTTTTATATTGGTAATTTGTGTATTCTCTTTTTCTTGCTTAGCCTGGCTAGACTATTTATCAATTTTATTTATCTTTTTAAAGAACTATCTTTTGGTTTTGATTTTTTAATTTTTGGTATTTTCTTGTTTCAATTTCATTGATTTCTGTTATATTTTTTCTTTCTTTTAATATGCTCTCTTTTTTTTTTTTAGTTTCCTAAGGTTCCTAAGGAAGCATACGTTTTTTAAAATAATTTTAGGTGTTTTTTTCTTTCCTAGTATATGCATTCAATGCAACATATTTCTAAGTACTGCTTTCACTGCATCCCACAACCTTTGATAAACTGTATTTTCATTTTTATTTAGTTCAAAGTATTTAAAAATTTTCCTGAGTCATCTTCTTTGACTCATGATTATTTAGAAGTGTCATTTCATTTCCAAATATTTGGGAATTTCCAAGCTATCTGTTACAGATTCTAGCTTAATTCTACTATGGTTTGACAATATTTATACGGTTTTAATTTTTAAAAATTTACCAAGGTATGTTTTATGGCCCAGAATATGGTCTCCCTTGGTGACTGTTCTCTGTGAGAAAGTATATTCTTTTCTTGTTAGATTAGTATTTTGTAAACGTCAATTAGATCAAGTTGACTGATAGTGCTATTCAGGTCATCTATATCTTTGTTAATTTTCTGCCTGCTTGATCTGTCAATCTCAGATAGGGGTGTTGAAGTCTCCAAGTATAATAGTGGATTTGTCTGTTTCTCCTTTTAGTTCTATCAGTTTTTGCCTCAAGTACTTTAATTCTCTGTTCTTAGGTGGATACTCATTTCAGTTTCTTGTGTTTTCTTGGAAAATTGACCCTCTTATTATTATATAATACCCCTCTTTATCTCTGATCATCTTTCTAGTTCTGAAGTCTGCTTTGTCTAAAATCAATATAGTTATTCCAGCTTTCTCTTTTTTTTGAATTTTGGAAATTTCTTTATTATTACTTATTATTAAGTACCAACTAAATATGCAAAAAATTTGAAGCCACCTTTCCACAACCCACTCTCCCCTCTCACACCCAAATTCCACACTTAGCTTCCAGCAATTTGTCAAAATTATCATTTAAGTGTTTCTTCCAGTTTATGGCTCCAGCAGCTTCTGCTGCAGGTAAACATCTCAGTTGCTGTCTCTCTCTTGCTTGCCCCCCAATTTGGAATGGCAGTTTGTCCTGTGACCTCAGTTCTCTGATGGATCCAAGAAAAGCTATTGATTTTCAGTTTGTCCAACCTTTTCTTGTTGTAGGGAAGGGAGTGATGACTTCCAGGCTCTTTAGCTAATACCAAAAGTTGAATTACTTGTCTTTTTATTAATGACTTGTAAGAGTTCCTCATATAATCTGGATACTAGACCCTCATCAGATATATGACTTGCAAATATTTTCTCATCCTGTGGATTTTATTTTTACTATCTTCATGGTATCATTTTCAGCACATTTTAAGTTTTGGCGTAGTCCAGTTTAACTACTTTTTTCTTTTGCCACTTGTGCTTTTGATGTCATATCAGAAACCATTCTTAACCCAAGGACATGAAGATTTACTCCTATGTTTTCTTCTAACAGTTTTATAGTTTTAGTTCTTATATTTAGGTCTGTGATCCATTTTGATTTAAGTTTTGTGTATGGTGTGAGGTTGGGGTCCAACTTCATTCTTTTGCATGTGGATATCTAATTGTCCCAATACCCTTTATTGAAAAGACTATTCTTTCCATATATTTTTTTTAACATCTTTATTGGAGTATAATTGTTTTACAATAGTGTGTTAGTTTTTCCTTTACAACAAACTGAATCAGTTATACATATACATATGTTCCCATATCTCTTCCCTCTTGCATCACCCTCTCTCCCACCCTCCCTATCCCACCCCTCTAGGTGGTCACAAAGCACAGAGGTGATCTCCCTGTGCTATGCAGCAGCTTCCCACTAGCTATCTAATTTACATTTGATAGTGTGTATATGTCCCTGCCACTCTCTCACTTCGTCTCAGCCCACCCTTCCCCCTCCCCATATCCTCAAGTCCATGCTCGAGTAAGTCTGTGTTTTATTCCCGTCCTACCACTAATCTCTTCATGACATTTTTTTCCCTTAGAGTCCATATATATGTGTTAGCATACGGTATTTGTTTTTCTCCTTCTGACTTACTTCATTCTGAATGACAGACTCCAGGTCCATCCACCTCATTATAAATAACTCAGTTTCATTTCTTTTTATGGCTGAGTAATATTCCATTGTATATATGTGCCACATCTTCTTTATCCATTCATCTGTTGATGGACACTTAGGTTGCTTCCATGTCCTGGCTATTGTAAATAGAGCTGCAATGAACATTTTGGTACATGAGTCTTTCTGAATTATGGTTTTCTCAGGGTATATGCCCAGTAGTGGGATTGCTGGGTCGTATGGTAGTTCTATTTGTAGTTTTTTAAGGAACCTCCATACTGTTCTCCATAGCGGCTGTATCAATTTACATTCCCACCAGCAGTGCAAGAGGGTTCCCTTTTCTCCACACCCTCTCCAGCATTTATTGTTTCTAGAGTTTTTGATGATGGCCAATCTGACCGGTGTGAGATGATATCTCATTGTAGTTTTGATTTGCATTTCTCTAATGATTAATGAGGTTGAGCATTCTTTCATGTGTTTGCTAGCAATCTGTATATCTTCTTGGGAGAAATGTCTATTTAGTTCTTCTGCCCATTTTTGGATTGGGTTGTTTGTTTATTGGTATTGAGCTGCATGAGTTGCTTATAAATTTTGGAAATTAATCCTTTGTCAGTTGCTTCATTTGCAAATATTTTCTCCCATTCTGAGGGTTGTCTTTTGGTCTTGTTTATGGTATCCTTTGCTGTGCAAAAGCTTTTAAGTTTCATTAGGTCCCATTTGTTTATTTGTGTTTTTATTTCCATTTCTCTAGGAGATGGGTCAAAAAGGATCTTGCTGTGATATATGTCATATAGTGTTCTGCCTATGTTTTCCTCTAAGAGTTTGATAGTGTCTGGCCTTACATTTAGGTCTTTAACCCATTTTGAGTTTATTTTTGTGTGTGGTGTTAGGGAGTGTTCTAATTTCATACTTTTACATGTAGCTGTCCAGTTTTCCCAGCACCACTTATTGAAGAGGCTGTCTTTTCTCCACTGTATATCCTTCCCTCCTTTATCAAAGATAAGGGGACCATATGTGTATGGGTTTATCTCTGGGCTCTCTATCCTGTTCCATTGATCTATATTTCTGTTTTTGTGCCAGTACCATATTGTCTTGATTACTGTAGCCTTGTAGTAGAGTCTGAAGTCAGGGAGCCTAATTCCTCCAGCTCCATTTCTCGTTCTCAAGATTGCTTTGGCTATTCGGGGTCTTTTGTGTTTCCATACAAATTGTGAAATTTTTTGTTCTAGTTCTGTAAAAAATGCCAGTGGTAATTTGATAGGGATTGCATTGAATCTGTAGATTGCTTTGGGTAGTATAGTCATTTTCACAATGTTGATTCTTCCAATCCAAGAACATGGTATATTTCTCCACCTATTTGTATCATCTTTAATTTCTTTCATAAGTGTCTTATAGTTTTCTGCATACAAGTCTTTTGTCTCCTTAGGTAGGTTTATTCCTAGATATTTTATTCGTTTTGTTGCAATGGTAAATGGGAGTGTTTTCTTAATTTCACTCTCAGATTTTTCATCATTAGTGTATAAGAATGCCAGAGATGTCTGTGCATTAATTTTGTATCCTGCAACTTTACCAAATTCATTGATTAGCTCTAGTAGTTTTCTGGTAGCATCCTTAGGATTCTCTATGTATAGTATCATGTCATCTGCAAACAGTGACAGCTTTACTTCTTCTTTTCCTATTTGGATTCCTTTTATTTCTTTTTCTTCTCTGATTGCTGTGGCTAGAACTTCCAAAACTATGTTGAATAAGAGTGGTGAGAGTGGGCAACCTTGTCTTGTTCCTGATCTTAGTGGAAATGGTTTCAGTTTTTCACCATTGAGAACGATGCTAGCTGTGGGTTTGTCATATATGGCCTTTATTATGTTGAGGAAACTTCCCTATATGCCTACTTTCTGCATGGTTTTTATCATAAATGAGTGTTGAATTTTGTCAAAAGCTTTCTCTGCATCTATTGAGATGATCATATGTTTTTTCTCCTTCAGTTTGTTGATATGGTGTATCACGTTGATTGATTTGCATATATTGAAGAATCCTTGCATTCCTGGGATAAACCCCACTTGATCATGGTGTATGATCCTTTTAATGTGCTGTTGGATTCTGTTTGCTAATATTTTGTTGAGGATTTTTGCATCTATGTTCATCAGTGATATTGGCCTGTAGTTTTCTTTCTTTGTGACGTCTTTGTCTGGTTTTGGTATCAGGGTGATGTTGGCCTCATAGAATGAGTTTGGGAGTGTTCCTCCCTCTGCTATCTGTTGGAAGAGTTTGAGAAGGATAGGTGTTAGCTCTTCTCTAAATGTTTGATAGAATTCGCCTGTGAAGCCATCTGGTCCTGGGCTTTTGTTTGCTGGAAGATTTTTAATCACAGTTTCAATTTCAGTGCTTGTGATTGGTCTGTTCAAATTTTCTATTTCTTCCTGGTTCAGTCTCGGCAGGTTGTGCATTTCTAAGAATTTGTCCATTTCTTCCAGGTTGTCCATTTTATTGGCATACAGTTGCTTGTAGTAATCTCTAATAATCCTTTGTATTTCTGCAGTGTCAGTTGTTACATCTCCTTTTTCATTTCTAATTCTATTGATTTGAGTCTTCTCCCTTTTATTCTTGATGAGTCTGGCTAATGGTTTATCAATTTTATTTATCTTTTCAAAGAACCAGCTTTTAGTTTTATTGATCTTTGCTATTGTTTCCTTCACTTCTTTTTCATTTATTTCTGATCTGATCTTTATGATTTCTTTCCTTCTGCTAAATTTGGGGTTTTTTTGTTCTTCTTTCTCTAATTGCTTTAAGTGCAAAGTTAGGTTGTTTATTTGAGATGTTTCCTGTTTCTTAAGGTATGATTGTATTGCTATAAACTTGCCTCTTAGAACTGCTTTTGCTGTATCCCATAGGTTCTGGGTCGTTGTGTCTCCATTGTCATTTGTTTCTAAGTATTTTTTGATTTCCTCTTTGATTTCTTCAGTGATCACTTCGTTATTAAGTAGTGTATTGTTTAGCCTCCATGTGTTTGTATTTTTTACAGATCTTTTCCTGTAATTGATATCTAGTCTCATAGCGTTGTGGTCGGAAAAGATACTTGATACGATTTCAATTTTCTTAAATTTGCCAAGGCTAGATTTGTGACCCAATATATGATCCATCCTGGAGAATGTTCCATGAGCACTTGAGAAAAATGTGTATTCTGTTGTTTTTGGATGGAATGTCCTATAAATATCAATTAAGTCCATCTTGTGTAATGTATCATTTAAAGCTTGTGTTTCCTTATTTGTTTTCATTTTGGATGATCTGTCCATTGGTGAAAGTGGGGTGTTAAAGTCCCCCATTATAATTGTGTTACTGTCGATTTCCCCTTTTAAGGCTGTTAGTATTTGCCTTATGTATTGAGGTGCTCCTATGTTGGGTGCATAAATATTTACAATTGTTATATCTTCTTCATGGATCGATCCCTTGATCATTATGTAGTGTCCTTCTTTGTCTCTTGTAATAGTCTTTATTTTAAAGTCTATTTTGTCTGATATGAGAATTGCTACTCCAGCTTTCTTCTGATTTCCATTTGCATGGAATATCTTTTTCCATCCCCTTACTTTCAGTCTGTATGTGTCCCTAGGTCTGAAGTGGGTCTCTTGTAGACAGCATATATACAGGTCTTGTTTTTGTATCCATTCAGCCAGTCTGTGTCTTTTGGTGGGAGCATTTAATCCATTTACATTTAAGGTAATTATCGATATGTATGTTCCTATTACCATTTACTTAATTGTTTCGGGTTGTTCTTGTAGGTCTTTTCCTTCTCTTGTGTTTCTTGCCTAGAGAAGTTCCTTTAGGATTTGTTGTAGAGCTGGTTTGGTGGTGCTGAACTCTCTCAGCTTTTGCTTGTCTGTAAAGGTTTTAATTTCTCCATCAAATCTGAATGAGATCCTTGCTGGGTAGAGTCATCTTGGTTGTAGGTTTTTTTCCTTCATCACTTTAAATATGTCCTGCCACTCCCTTCTGGCTTGTAGAGTTTCTGCTGAAAGATCAGATGTTAGCCTTATGGGGATTCCCTTGTGTGTTATTTGTTGTTTTTCCCTTGCTGCTTTTAATATGTTTTCTTTGTATTTAATTTTTGACAGTTTGATTATTATGTGTCTTGGCGTGTTTCTCTTTGGGTTTATCCTGTATGGAACTCTCTGTGCTTCCTGGACTTGATTGATTATTTCCTTTCCTATATTAGGGAAGTTTTCAACTATAATCTCTTCAAATATTTTCTCAGTCCCTTTCTTTTTCTCTTCTTCTTCTGGGACCCCTATAATTCGAATGTTGGTGCGTTTAATGTTGTCCCAGAGGTCTCTGAGACTGTCCTCAGTTCTTTTCATTCTTTTTTCTTTCTTCTGCTCTGCAGTAGTTATTTCCACTATTTTATCTTCCAGGTCACTTATCTGTCCTTCTGCCTCAGTTATTCTGCTATTGATCCCATCGAGAGTATTTTTAATTTCATTTATTGTGTTGCTCATCGTTTCTTGCTTCCTCTTTATTTCTTCTAGGTCCCTGTTAACTGTTTCTTGCAAATTGTCTATTTTATTTCCAAGATTTTGCATCATCTTCACCATCATTATTCTAAATTCTCTTTCAGGTAGATTGGCTATTACCTCTTCATCTGTTAGGTCTGGTGTGTTTTTATCGTGCTCCTTCATCTGTTGTGTGTTTTTCTGTCTTCTCATTTCGCTTATCTTACTGTGTTTGGGGTATCCTTTTTGCACGCTGCAGGTTTGTAGTTCCTGTTGTTTTTGGTGGCTGTCCCCAGTGGCTAAGGTTGGTTCAGTGGGTTGAGTAGATTCCCTGGTTGGGGGGACTAGTGCCTCTGTTCTGGTGGATGAGGCTGGATCTTGTCTTTCTGATGGGCAGGTCCTCGTCTGGTGGTGTGTTTGGGGATGTTGGTTACCTTATTATGATTTTAGGCAGCCTCTCTGCTAATGGATGGGGCTGTAGACCTGTCTTGCTCTTTGTTGGGGATAGGGTGTCCAGCACTGTTCTTTGCTGGTCCTTGATTGAAGCTGGGTCTTGGTGTTGAGATGGAGATCTCTGGGAGATTTTCGCCATCTGATATTACGTGGAGCTGGGAGGTCTCTTGTGGACTAGTGTCTTGAGGTTGGTTCTCCCACCTCAGGGACACCGCCCTGGTGCCTGGCTGGGGCGCCAAGAACCTTTAATCCACACGGCTCAAAATAAAAGGTAGAATAAATAGAAAGGAAAGAAAAGGAAGGAAGGAGGGAGGGAGGGAAGGAAGGAAGAAAGGAAGGAAGAAATGAAGGAAGGAAGCAAGAAAGGAAGGAAGGAAGGTGCAGAGGAAGAAAGGGAGGAAGGAAGAGAGGAAGGGAGGAAAGAAGGGGGGAAGGAAAGGAGAAAGGAGGGAAGGAGGGAAGAAAGGAAGGAAGAAAGGAAGAAAGAAAGGGAGAAGACAGAGTAGTATAAAGTATAGTTATTAAAATAAAAAATAATTATTAAGAAGAAAAATTTCCTTTTAAAAAAAAACCAAAAAACAACAACAACAAAAAAACAGAAAAATGGGTCGGTCTAACCCTAGGACAAATGGTGAAAGCAAAGCTATACAGACAAAATCTCACACAGCAGCACACACATACACACTCACAAAAAGAAAAAAAAAGGGAAAATAATAGTATACCTTGCTCCCAAAGTCCACCTCCTCAACTTGGGATGATTCGTTGTCTATTCAGGTTTTCAACAGCTGCAGGGCACTTAAAGTTGATTGTGGAGCTTTAATCCGCCGCTTCTGAGGCTGCTGGGAGAGACCTCCCCCTCTCCTCTCTGTTCACACAGCTCCTGGGGTTCAGCTTTGGACTTGGTCCCGCCTCTGCGTGTAGGTTGTCCGAGTGCGACTGCCCTTCGCTCAGACAGGACGATGTTAAAGGAGCAGTTGATTCGGGGGCTCCAGCTCACTCAGGCTGGGGGGAGGGAGTGGCACGGGGGTGGGGCGAGTCCGCGGCGGCAGAGGCCGACGTGACGCTGCACAGGCCCAAGGCGCGCCGTGCGTTCTCCCAGGGAAGCTGTCCCTGGATCCCGGGACCCCGGCAGTGGCGGGCCACACGGGCTCCCGGGAGGGCCGGTGTGGAGAGTGACCTGCACTCGCACACAGGCTTCTTGGTGGTGGCAGCAGCAACCTTAGCGTCCGACACCCGTCTCTACTGTCCGTGCCGACAGACGCGGCTCGCGCCCGTTTCTGGAGTTCCTCTACACGGTGCTCTTAATCCCCTCACCTCACACCCGAGGAAGCAAAGAGGCAAGAAAAAGTCTCTTGTCTCTTCGGCAGCTCCGCGCCCGCCCCTGGGGCTCCTTCAAGCGGCGCACTTAATCCCCTCTCCTCGCGCCCAGGCAGCAAAGAGGGAGGAAAAGGTCTCTTGCCTCTTCTGCAGCTCCAGACTTCTCCCGAACTCCCTCCCGGCCAGCCGTGGCGCACTAGCCCCCTTCAAGCTGTCTTCACTCTGCCAACTCCAGACCTTTCCCTGGGATCCGACTGAAGCCCGAGCCTCAGCTCCCGGCCCCGCCCGCCCCGGCAGGCGAGCAGACAAGCTCTCGGGCTGGTGAGTGCCGGTCGGCACCGATCCTCTGTGCGGGAATCTCTCCGCTTTGCCCTCCGCACCCCTGTGGCTGAGCTGTCCTCTGCGGCTCCGGAGCTTCCCCCTCCGGCGCCCGCAGTCTCCGCCCGCGAAGGGGCCTCTAGTGTGTGGGAGTCTTTCCTCCTTCACGGCTCCCTCCCACTGGCGTAGGTCCCGTCCCTATTCTTTTGTCCCTGTTTATTCTTTTTTCTTTTGCCCTACCCAGATATGTGGGGAGTTTCTTGCCTTTGGGGAGGTCTGAGGTCTTCTGCCAGCGTTCGGTGGGTGTTCTATAGGAGAAGTTCCACGTGTAGATGTATTTCTGATGTCTCTGTGAGGAGGAAGGAGATCTCTGCGTCTTACTCTTCCGCCATCTTTAAGCCGTCTCTAAATTGCTTTTTGTTCTTTCCATATTTAAATCTTATTACTTGCCTGTGGAAATATTTTAAAGTATGACTTCGCATTTTCAGATTTTGTGTTTGTGTGCAAATTTGATAAACATGTCATCTCTATATTGAGGTTCAAAGCAATCTTCAGTCCAATAAAGTAGTATTAGGTAAACTTCTAAAAGTATCCATAAGGCCCTTCAAGGCAGAGTTTTTATGGTTGTATGAGAGCTGTCTTAATTTTGAGTAGAATGAGAAGTGGTGAGCTGTGTTCTGGAGAGGTCACAAAATTACATATGGTAAACTAATAGTTTTCTTGTTAGCATGGCAGAATATCTGACATTCTCTTGGGCTAAAGAAAACCTCTATTATAAATGGACATCTTATTTGAATTGAGCAACCATTAGTATTCATTCACATGCTAATTCAGAATTAACTATAAGTGTAAATATCACTTATCTAAGAAGAATGTTTTGGTTGAAGAGATAGATAAGTTTTGAAGGAGAGGTGTGGGGAAAGTTCAGTACGCAGAGTGATGTTCTATTGATACCAACCCTGGATCTCAAGAACAGATGAGGAGACTTTAAGAGACAGTATAATGTAGTGCTTTAGAGCATGTACTCTGAAGTCAGACTACCTAGTTTGAATACTGGCTCCACATTTGGTAGTTGTGAGAACTTTACCCTGATTGGAGCTTTTAACATTTTTTTCAACACATTTGTTAAATATCTACTATGTACTAGACACTAATGTAGGAATGGGATATTCCCTGGTGAACAAAACAGAGTTGGGATTGGGGAGGGAGTATATTTAGATAGCCTTGACATCAGGGGTGGCCTCAGGCTTCTCTGCCTTTCCTGTCTATATTTCATCTCACACTAACTAGAGTTGACCTTTGAACAACATGGGTTTGAACTGTCTGGGTCTGCTTATACACAGATTTTTTTCAATAAATACTATAATACTACACAATCTGTGGTTGGTTGAAGCCACAGGTGAGGAATCAAGGATATAGAGGGCCAGCTATGGTACTTGAGCATCTGTGGATTTTGGTGTCTGTGGTGGTTCCTAGAACCAATTCTCCATGGATACTGAGGGACAACTGTATTCTTACCCCCATACTCATTGTTATGTAGCTATTATAGCCTCCTTTCTGTTCCTCAGTAAACCTTTTCTTACATCATGGCTTTTGTATTTGCAATTTCTTCTACTTGAAGTTCTTTCTCCCTAATTCTTTCCATGATTTGCTTATTCTTATTAAATCCAAATGTCAACTGAATCCATATTGTTCCCTGCCCCTTCTCATCGTCTTTTCCAGTATGTGATCCTAGTTAATTTTCTTCTGTATTATTTATCACATCCATAAGAATGTTAGTTCTAAGAAGACTGGGCCTACGTTCATCTCACTAATCATTTAGTCTGCAGTTCCCATTACAGTTTCTGTCACATAGTAGGGACTCATTAAATATTTGTTGAGTGGACGAAACAAAGCTGATACCTGTAGGAGTCAGCCATATGAAGGTAGGAGATAAGAGCTAAGACCCTAAAGTGGGAAAAAACTTTCTATGACTAAAGAGCTGTAATGATAAGTGACAGAGGCAAGGGTGTGTCAGGCCTTTAAGTCCTGGCAAGGAGTTTGGATTTTATTTGAATTTTAGTGAAAAGATTTTAGTCTGGAGTTTTAATGTAATCCACATTACTTTCCAAAAGATTTCTTTGGCTGTTCTGTGAAGAATAGATTAGGGAGAAGACTGGAGGTAGGAGATGGGTTAGGAGACTTTTATAGTAGATGAGATCATAGCTTAGATTAGGTTGGTAAAGTGGATGTGGAGAAAGATGGGGATAGATGTGGGATTTATTTTGGAAGTGGGGCTGACATAACTTGGTAATGAGAGGAATGAAGAAGTAGAGATGCATCAAGGATGATAACCAGATTTTTTGTTTGAGCAACTTGGTGGAAGGTGGTGTTCTTTACTGAAATGGGAAATCTGAACAAGGAGCAGCTTTGGAGGGGACATTAGGAATTCCATGTGGGTCACATTTTAAGATACTGATAAGAATTCCACATGGAAACATCAAATAAAGAGTTGGATTCCAAATCAGGAGTTTAGAGGAGACGTTTGGGTTAGGATAGAAATTTGGGAGACTTTCAGCTTATAGATGCTATTTAAATCCATGGCAATGAGAGATATTACTTAGCATGTGTGGCAAGGAATCAGAAAAAAAACGCTCGGGACTTGAACTTGGGGAATTTCCAACATTTAGAGGTCAAGTAGAGGAGTGGCAACTGAGAAAGATTTGGAGGATTGGCCACAGAAAGAACACCTGGAATATGTGATGTCTTGGCAATCAAGGATTCATGGGGTAGCCTGAAGGGTAAAAACATGGCTTCTAACACATACTGCATTTTCAGAAACATATAATATGCAAAATGAGAAAAACCTTTAGAGGACAGATGAATGTGCTTGAAGGGTTTTAAAAAGGAAGGATGTTTATATGCCTAACAAATAAATGAAGGCTAGCTAATTACACCGGCCTTGGAGCATGCAGTAATTATTCTTTGTTTTGATATTATTAGAAACTTTGGTTTTTGATAACGTTAGGAGGTAATTTTTTAAAGTGTAGCTTGAAGGGGGAAGTTATTATTAATTTTTTTTTTCTGAGAGTAATGGTGTTAGTGTCACCTAATGGCAAAATGAGATATTGCAGCCATATTTATATGAGGCAGTGAACAAAATAACCTAATTAGAAAGAGAAAAAGAACACTTCTGGAGGAATTTTTGGCTTGAAGCAGACTTACCTTGGTTACAAGGTCCTGCGTTCTTCAGCACTGGTCTACTTGTCCTACCTCTCTGTCACATTACCCCTTTGGTCACTGAGCAGATTGGTTAATATACAGTTCTTTTTTATCTTCCAGGTTTCAGCTCAAATATTTCCCTTTCAGAGAGTCCTTTCCTACCACCTTACTTAAAGTTGTCCGTGTATTCGTTACAGCTACTCTTTGTTACATTAGGCTTGTTGTATTTTCTTCATAGCCTGAGAATGATTTGGGATTACCTTACTTGCTTGTTTCCTCACTAGACGTAAGCTCCACGAGAGGAGGCAACTTGTTTGCCTTATTTGCTCATGTAACCACAGTTGTGAGTACACTGACTGTTATATAGTGTACATGTTCAGTTAAAATTAGTTGTGTGAATATTTGAATTTCTGGAAGTGATAGAGAATGTTGGGTTTCTATGGTGTAAAGTAGAGATCTATCCAGAAAACAGAATCACACTGTATTTGATTACTGCTGCATGAATGCAATGTGAAAGCTTTGCTCCCCTCACCTCCCCTGCTTTTTTTGCCTCCTGTAGATAAGTGGCTACATGTCTGGAAAAGAAAAGATACCTGGCTTAGGGTGTTGAATTCTATGTTAATCAGTCAACTTAAGTGACACAGAAAAAATATTTTAAGGTACAATACTTAGTCTTGAGGAGATAAGTTTTTGCAGACATTTAGGTTTAGTTATAAAGTAATTTCAGTGAATGTATTTTTGTTTGTGTATGAATTTGTAGATATGTCTAGCTTATTTATTTATTATTTATTTTTCTATTTTTTAAAAAGAACAAAAAGTATTTCTAGGAGAAATATGTAGAGTGCCAAATAGTAGTAAATACTTTTAGTTGAGATATGGTCAGGTTTGTGTTGTTTTTCAGGGAACAATATGGTTCTTTTAGCTTGGAAACTCAGGGTACATTTCCATTATGTGGCCCAGCCCAAGAAGGTAGCCTCCCTAGTTTTGAGATAATTATCGAGCCAGCAGAATTCTTCCTTGCATGAACCAATTTTAAAGGCCAAAGATTGATCAGGTACTTAATAGTTCATGTTTTTATTCACTAATTTTTGTTCTTACTCCTTGTGATTTTGACCAGGTGGATGTGGGAAGAGAGGTTTGCAGCACTGAAATGGAGGTCAGAGCTTCATTACAGAAGATTAGTGGGTCATCGGATTCTGTGACTACACTGAACAGTGAAGAATTTGTTTTGGTTCCTCAGCATGCAGATGATACTTCTACAAAAGATGATGAAAAACCTGAACTGAAGGTATTTTTCCCTTTTCTACAAATGATATTATTTTAAATTATTATTATTATTTTTAACTAGGTGAAACTTAGGAGATATATAAAATCCAAAGGTTTTTCTTGAGTACTGACCTCGAGACTAGAATCAGTGTTTGATTTATCCAGAGGCTAATTATTTGGTTTGTGTATTTTTAAAGTTTTTGCTTTCGGTTTTTTATCTTTTAATTTATAATTCAGAAAGAAGGAATAGGAGGGAAAAAAGAAGAGAAAGGATAATTGGCAAGTTAGACTTAATGGTTAAACCTTACATAAATTTAATTTATCTGGATAATTTTGTCTCTCTTACTGCTGCTGGGTTTTAAAAATTAATTATATAAATATGTAGTTATGTATTATTTTCACTTGAGAGACTTTTCTTTATGATTTTTATGTTTTAAGTCAGCTGGTAACATTCAAGTATGTGATTTAACACTTGTCTGAATATTTTTGAAGTATATGTTTTATAATTTTAGCAGTTGAGTTTTTATTTGGATGTGGTCCTTTTTCATTTTTATGTTGCCTTTCCTAACTAAAAAAGAACCAAACAAACCCAGGTATACATGTATGGGAATTGCATAACCACCCTCTAGAAATAGGAAGAGAGAAATTAGCCAAAAATGCTGTATATTATTTATGACTTTAATATTAATTATATCAAAGGTATGTTAATCTAATAAAATCAATCTAATAAAATTTTATAAAAATTAAATTATTATGTACTCATTTTACATTATGTTGAGGATATATATATTTATAATTTTATTAATCAATGGAGTTCTTTAAATTTATTCAAATATCTGTATTTAAATAAACAGCTATTTAAATTCATTTAACTCTGTATTTTCATATTAATGTGTTTAAGGCATTTATTTACTTAGGCTTTGTGTCTCACTTGCTTTTAAGAAAAAGATGAGTCAACTTAAGTGTAAGGAAATTAGCAATACTCCTTGACAGCTCAAGGAAAATGTTTAAAGGAGTCAGAAATATGTTTATGCTCTGATAGCAAAAAATATGACCTTTTAAATGATATCAATGCTACATGTTATCTATTTAAATGTATCCATTTTCCTCTTTAAAACACATAAATTTAGGTTTACCCAGTTTTTAGAATACGTTTCTAAAAGAGAAAAAGAAAATATCTGTAAATAAGATCTTAGATCAGATATAGTTGGAAACTGCCTGGTTTGTTTCTGAAGAATCCTTTTCTGATACTAATAATCCTCTAATTTAGTTGAGTTTATAACTCAGGATTTTGTATATATATAATGAAATTAGGTACAGCTGTATAAATTCTTGGTATTCAGTAACTATATTTAAATTTAAATATTTAGATTGTTTAAATTTCTTCTAGAAATGAAATATTTTCATTAAGTTCCAGAACCACGTTATGATTGAAATGAATTGTCTTGCTTTGTCTGTAGATAGTTTCTAATGGTGATGAACAACTGGAAAAAGCCATGGAAGAGATTTTGAGAGATTCTGAGAAAGGGCAAAGCAGCTTTCTTGTTGATTGTCCGAGTTCCAGTGAGATTTCAGACCATTCATTTGGAGATGTGGCCAGCCAAATAAATAAGCCATCTCTTCAATTAATTTTGGATCCGTCGAATACAGGTACTGTATTGAACTCTTAGAAACTATAATAGAAATGGGATAAAGTGATAATGAAAATTTTAAGATGAATATTAGAAAATTTTATTAGCTTCATTTTCTAAGATCAAGGCCAGCAGCTTTTCAGTTCCCACTTTGGTTCTTATGTTTCTGTTTGTATCTCCACCTGTAAAATCAGTCTCAGTGTTCTCTGAGAACTGGCTCTATGTCTGGGTATTCATTTTACCCTTAGTACTTGGCATATAGTAGGCCCTCAACAAATACTTACTGAACAAATGAATAAATTCTTGGGTATCAAAGAACAGTGTAATGGACACATTCTTTCATATAATGTGACTTCGTACTCAGTTTGACTAGTTATTTCAAATTCCAATTTGTGAAAATTCTAAGTAAAATAGCATATCAACTCCATCAGTGTAATAATACTGTAAAAGTATTTATTACAGTGTAATAAATAATATGTACGTGCATGAATAAGATTTATAGTAGGAATACCAGCTTGTAAGTCAAAATGGTTTTGGATGAAGGAAAAGCCAAACCAAACCCAACCCAACTCCTACTTCAGCTGGTTTAAACACTGGAGGTGTGGTTTGATCTGGGCTCTGATAGTATTTCTTTGTAAACTGCTCACCTTTGAACTTCTCCATGTCATCTTTCTCCTCAACTGGCTTCCTTTGTGGTCACAAAGTAGGTAGCTACAGAAATTGATAAGTAAGGCTAGGTGATTTGTTCATGTCTGGTGACCGAGAGAAAGGCTCTGATCTTTTACCCATTGAACAAAAGTTGTGAGTTTTATTCTGATTGGACCAACTGAACCATTTCTAGTAGTCAGGGGAATGATATGAACCGATACGTGTAGGCCTTGGTTATATTCAAACTTCTCAGTAAGTCATTCTAACAGAGGAGATGAGATCATCCTGATTGATGTAAGGCACTCATGATCCATTTCTGAATGTTCATGTAGGTTAAGTGTAGATATAGGCCAAAGTGCTACACAGTGGAGACACGGTGGCCCTACCTTACACTGTTCCCCAAATTTATTCCTAGTGAATCAAATATTTAAATGGGAAAAATGAACCTTTAAGAAGAAAATAATGAGAATATTTTTGTGATTGTCAGGGTAGGAAAGGCCAAATCATAAAGGAAAAGCTACTTGCATTTTAATACATAAAAGCTTAAATCTGAATGAGAAAAGTGCCATAATAAATATGGCTAAATGAGGCTCAGAGAAGATATTTGCCATGTGTTGGGGGTCCCCCAAAGTGCCCCTAGTTTAATGTTTCATTATAAAGACTCATAGATTTCAGTGTATATTCATATTCATGGCTAGATTTAAGTTCAAGGGGACTTTATGTGTGTGTGTGTGTGTGTGTGTGTGTGTGTGTGTACACAAGATTGGAAATAAGCCTTACAAAATATTAATTTTTGTAGTTCTTGATTGAGGGAACATGAGAGATTATATTTTTCGTTGTGCTTTTCTTTATCTTTTGAATTTCTTAAATCTCTAGCCTTCCCCCCAAACCCAAAGCATACTGACATCAACATTCCTATAGTTATTTTTTTGGTTAATATATTAATTAAAAGGAAGAAATACCTTTATCTTCTCATGTATTGATAGATCTGATGGGTTATTGGAATCAGTTGTCCTTTGCAATGGCCTAGATAATATTCTTATTTCTGAGCATATTTGATAGGGAGGGACCATGTATAATGTACTTTTGTGTTTTCAACACCCATTATATTAAATGCATTTTTAAAAAAATGTATCTTTCCCTGAAGATCTCAGTGGATAAGAATTTCCACTTTGCTTTACAAGTAAGTTTTAAAAAGCATTCTTTTCTAGTTATATATGTTTTGTGTTCTCCCCAAAATTAATATATTGAAATGCTAGCCCCCAAGGTGATGGTATTAGGACGTCAGGCCTTTGGGAGGTGATTAGGTTATGAGGGCAAAGCCCTCATAATTGGGATTATGTCCTTCTAAAACAGACTCCAGAGAGCTAGCTTGTGCCTTCTACAGTGTGAGGACACAGTGAAAAGATGCTGTTTAGAAAGTGAGCTCTCATGAGACACCAAATCTGCCAGAGCCTCAGTCTTGGACTTCCTAGCATCCAGAGCTGTGAGAAATAAATGTCTGTTGTTTATAAGCCACCCATGTGGTATTTTGTTATATAGCAGCCTGAAAGAACTATGAGAAGGCATTTTAGCTGCCTCTTCATAGTTGCAGTTTTTGTTAACAGAATTGTTGTGGTCGATTAAAATGACACATAACTTCAAAGGTAAGGAACTGTCTGGAAAGTATCTAGATTTTAATGGGCTAAAGTGAATATTAAAGATTTGTAATTTGCCGGTGATAAAATTAGATAGATAAGGGCTTTTGTTTAAACATCATGATAACTTGTTGGTTTTTGTCATTTGGTGATCGTATGTCCTGGCTACTTGGATTCACCTCTACAGGGAATCTACTAATTTACTGTAATGTACTGAAATACTGTGTGGATACATAGATGAGTCTTCTCTCTCATGCTCTTTGTTATTTGCATCTTTCTACTAAGGAAGGGATGATGGAATTGAAAAGTATGACTTGGATAGGACTGAATTTATATTTAGGAGGATATGAATTTCTTACATCGATGTGTGATTTTACGAGATCTAAAAGTGTTGCCTTGCTAAAAATAATTTGCTATTTGCCTGCTTAACTTCGGATTTCCACTAGTCATGAGTTTTGTCTACATGAAAGCTGCAGTTATGATACATTTAATTGTGGATGAGATAGGATCTAAGTGGTACCCAGAGATGATGTGTATTTGCCATTAATTGGTTGATAAAAGGACCACTAGCTCTAAAAAATTTCATTTATTTACTGATTAATTCATTTGGCATATATTGAGTGTCTAGTCTTTTAGACACTTGTTATAAGTGTTGGGAATAAAAAGAGGATAGAACAGTTCCTTCCCTTGAAGAGCTGGTACTCTGTAATTGAGGGCAGAATAAATTTCATTTTGATTTTAATTCATTCTATTTTTGACCTTTCATAGAGGCTAAGACATGATATCTGGAGTTCAGATTTAGATTTGAATCCAGGCTCTGTCTGTGGCTTGGGCAAGTTATTCAACTTCTCTAATGATCAGTTATCTCATCTGTAAAATAGATAAAATGAACCTGTTTCATAGGGATTTAGAAGTTTAAATGATACCACCCATATAAAGTATTTTGTAAAATGCCTGGCACAAAGTAAGTACCAAATAAAATGTTTATCATCATCAATAGTCTTGGAAATCTTGAACCTCAGAATAAAATCACATACAGTTTTAGGTCAAAGCCCAGTAATGATAACATATCACTTAAAATGGGCATGGGGGGACTTCCTTGGTGGTCCAGTGGTTAAGACTCCATGCTTCCACTGCAGGGGGCACGGTGTGATCCCTGGTCAGGGAACCAAGATCCTGCATAGCGTGTGGCTCAGCCAAAAAAAAAAACACACACAAAACAAAGGGCATGGGTCAGGGTGTAGGCCCTTTACCTCCATTGACATACCTAACCCCTGAATTTCTATGGAGCAATGTTCTTTGAATACTCTAAAGATGTTGTCCTGCTGTCTTCTCTTCTCTGTTATTTCTGATGAGAAATCTGCAGTCATTTGAATCACTTATTGTTCCCTTATTTGTAGCATGCTATTTGTCTACTTTCAATATTTTTGTTTTCCAGCAGTTTGATTATATGGGTGTGGTTTTCTTTGAATTTATCTTTGTTGGTGTTCACTGAGATTCTTGAATCTGTAAATTTATATCTTTTATGAAATTTAGGAATTTTTCAGACATTTTTTAGAAAATTTTTTTGTGCGTAGTCTTTTTCTTTTCCCGTGACTCAGACAACAAAACTATTAGATATTTTCATATTGTCCTGCAATTCCTAAGGCACTTTTCATTGTTTTCCAATCTTTTTCTTTTCTCCCTTCTTTAGTTTAGAAAATTTCTGTTGATCTGTATTCCAGTTTACTGGCTCACTATTCTGTTATCTCCTTTCTTTTGAGCCCATCCAGTGAATTTTTAATATTCTATTTTTCTGGTCTTAAATTCACCTTTTTACATTTTCTGTTCCTCCGCCACGGATTTTAATATTTTCACTCATTCCAGGTTTGTTCACCTTTATGTCATAGAGCATGGTTATAATACCAATTTTAAAGTCTTTGATAATTCCAGCAACTGTATCATTTTGTGATTTGTATCTGTTGATTGCTTTTCCCTTGACAATTGGTCACCTTTTTCTATTTTTGTTTTTTGTTTTTTTTTGTTAGTTGAGTAACTGAATTGTTTTCCATACTTTCTGAAACTTACGTTTTGAGATTCTGTTTCCAGATAAAATCCTCTGAAGAATGTTGATTTTGTTTTATTTGAGCAGGCAGTCCACTTGGTTACATCCAGGTGGCAAGTTCTCTCTTGCTTTCTGGTTCCAAAGTCAATCAATTCCAAAACCTTTGCTATGCTTCTTTGGTCTGTTCCACACATGTATAGCATGGTGGTGAACCCAAGACTTGTGTTAGTTCATACACAAAATTAGGGGATTACCTTCTCCAACTCACCTCCTCAGGATTTCCTCCATACTCTCTGGCTTCTTGGGGCCCATTTTCCTTCTTCTCTTGAGTAGAAAGACAGGTTTCTCACTTCAGGACAGAGTGGTGAGAGAAAAGAAAAAAAATAGCAAAGGTTTCCTTTTCCTTTTTGAACCACAAGAGCCAAGCCCCTTTGTTTGGGTGTTCTAACCACTGAGAGGTTCCTTTTCTTTGAGTTGCATATGCTACGGCACTCCATCCTTTCCCCCCAGCCCCACTTCCCACATAGTGGTGCAGCTCCAACACTGGGGCTGGCCTTGTGGTAGAACTGGGAGAGAAAAAAGAGAGAGAAAAAAAAAGTTATAATTCCCCAAAGTTCTCTGGTTTACAGGGACTCTTTTTTTCTGTCCTTTGGCCAGAAAAATTGGATTTCTCTCACAGTTTTGTTGCTCACTGCACAGTTCTGCAACTTGGGCTGCCCTTAGGTCAAATGTGGGATATAAAGGATGAAAAAATGTAAAATGGAATTCAGTACTATACTGGTAGTTCTTCAAGTTTTGACCTCTCTCCAATCTGTCTGTTGTTATTTGCTTTTTAAACAAAAACAATCCTGGGCCTCCCTGGTGGCGCAGTGGTTAAGAATCCGCCTGCCAGTGCAGGGGACACGGGTTCGAGCCCTGGTTCTGGAAGACCCCACATGCCGTGGAGCGGCTAAGCCCGTGCACCACAACTACTGAGCCTGCTCTCTAGAGCCCGTGAACCACAACTACTGAGCCTGCGAGCCACAACTACTGAAGCCCACACGCCTAGAGCCTGTGCTCTGCAACAAGAGAAGCCACCGCCATGAGAAGCCAGTGCACCACAACGAAGAGTAGCCTGCACCACAACGAAGAGTAGCCCCCACTCACTGCAGCTAGAGAAAACCTGCACACAGCAACAGAGACCCAATGCAGCCAAAAATAAATAAAATAAAATTTAAAAATTAAAAACAACAACAGCAAAAACAATCTTAAGGTAGTTACTTTTTATATTCTGCCCAGTGTTTTCAGTTAATACATAGAAGCTATAGCAGACTTGTTACTTCAATTTGACTGGTTCAGTTTGAGGATCTTCAGTTCTGCTAGTTTTTGCTTCAAGTATTTTGAAGCTCTGGTATTAGGGGCATAGCCACTTTTTAAATTATGTTTTCCTTATAAATTGACCCTTTTATCATTGTGAAATGTCTCTTTTTCTCCTGTTACTGTTTGTTGTTTTGAAGTCTGATTTTTCTGATATTAATATAGCCATTCTGGTTTTCTTATAATTAGTGTTTGCGTGGTATATCTACTTATTTCCTCCCTCCCTTCTTCCCTCTCTTTCTTTCATCTTTTTTTGGCATTTTATTTTATTTAGTTATTTATTTTTATAAATAAATTAATTTTTTGGCTGTGTTGGGTCTTCGTAACTGCATGCAGGCTTTCTCTAGTTGCAGCGAGTGGGGGCTACTCTTCGTTCTGGTGCACTGGCTTCTCATGGCGGTGGCTTCTCTTGTTTTGGAGCACAGGCTCTAGGCCCATGGGATTCAGTAGTTGTGGCATGCAGGCTCAGTAGTTGTGGCTTGCAGATTCTAGAGCGCAGGCTCAGTAGTTGTGGTGCACGAGCTTAGTTGCTCCATGGCATGTGGGATCTTCCCAGACCAGGGCTTGAACCCATGTCCCCTGCATTGGCGGGCAGATTCTTTTTTTTTTTCTCGGTACGCGGGCCTCTCACTGTTGTGGCGTCTCCTGTTGTGGAGCACAGGCTCCGGACGCGCAGGCTCAGCGGCCATGGCTCACGGGCCCAGCCGCTCTGCGGCATGTGGGATCTTCCCAGACCGGGGCACGAACCCGTGTCCCCTACATCGGCAGGCGGACTCTCAACCACTGCGCCACCAGGGAAGCCCAAGCGGGCAGATTCTTAACCACTGTGCCGCCAGGGAAGTCCCTCTTTCTTTCATCTTTATGGAAGATCTTGGTGGCTGCAGTGTGGAGAATAAATTGGAGGAAAGAAAGACTGGAGGTTACTGCTGTAGTAATTTGGGTAATGACTATGGGGCCAAAGAAAAGTGGGATGGATTCAAGAGTTATTCAAGGCATGAATAGTTGAGTGAACATCTAATGAATTCAATTCTGGACATACTGATTAATAAGAATTCCAAACGGGGATGACCAGCAGTCTGTTGTATTTTAAAGAAATTAAACGGCAAAGAAAAAGTCGTTCCCTCATATTTATAACTTTTGGTGCTCTTCAGTTTCCCTCTAGTATCATTTTCCTTTATCCCACGGATCTTCTTTAATATTCTTATTTTCGTATGTAAATTAGAATTAGTTGTTATATCCACCCAGGGAATATTTCATTTCAGATCTTGCATTTTTTAGCTCTAGAATTTCTTTTGGTTCTTTTTTCTGTCTTCCGTTTTTCTCCTTCTTTTGTTAGGTGTTTTTCTTTAATTCCTCTATCATATTTATAATAGTTACTTTAACTGTCTTGTCTACAATTTTGTCATCTGTTTTTTTTGGATCCATTTATGTATTGTTTTTGTATTTGGGGTATACAGAGTTTCATGAATCTGTGAGCTACACAGATTTTGTAAAACATTTATTTCTTCAGAAAGCTTTTTCCCCACCTTTTCCTCTTTTGTAGGATTCCAATTACACATACGTTAGACCATTTGAAATACTTGATCTACCGTGTTCATCAGTCACCAAAGCATAGTTTTACTATATGATCTTGCAAATAATTGTTTTTGCATAAGTACTTGCTAAATTAACAAAAATGCACATATGGGCTTCCCTGGTGGCGCAGTGGTTGAGAGTCCGCCTGCCGATGCAGGGGACACGGGTTCGTGCCCTGGTCTGGGAGGATCCCACATGCTGCGGAGCGGCTAGGCCCGTGAGCCATGGCCGCTGAGCCTGCGTGTCCAGAGCTTGTGCTCTGCAACGGGAGAGGCCACAACAGTGAGAGGCCCATGTACTGCAAAAAAAAAAAAAAGCATATATGTATATTCTAAATATGTTTGTATTCGGCCTTAAAATGTATTTGTAGTTTTTTATATTTCCATTTTGAAATATATACATTGAACTGATTCTAAAGGGGAAAAAACATGTTTCAGTGATTGAAGAACATGGTAGATGAAGTACTACATTTGAATAGCTTTAGTTTATCAATAGAAAAAAAGTGGTGAAAGGTGCATGATTTACTATAATATTTGGGAGCTGGAGTGGGGAGGTTGGGAATGGCTTTTGTGAATTATTTATTAATATCCTGTAAGTGTAATCCTGGTAATGAGAATTAGAGCATGTCACAAGGATCTAGTTTGGGTGAGACAGGCTGCTTAATTTTGTACAGCATGGATGTGGGTAGCAGGAAGAGTTGGAGACTAGCTGAATGTGGGTTTTTAGGTGGGGAAGGGGAGAGTGGCAGAGGAGAAGCTTTATACTACTTGATATATGCAGATAAATACTCTCTAACCACAGTTGGGACTTTGCTACATGCATGCTGTGCTTAGAATTAAAGTGGATTTTTTTTAAAAGAATTGGGGGAAGCAATCATGGGATAATTCATTTAAATAATTATTTTGAGGAAAAATTTTTCATTGAAATACGTACATATTTTGTAGAAGCCAGCAAGCTAGGAAGGAGAAAAATAAGGAGCTTGACTTTGTTGGTATTAGTATGAGATGGAACATTTTAACATTGTTGACTTTTGCTGAGGAATTTAGCCTGATTAATAAATTTGGTGCTGTGCAGGATCTTTACCAGAGACACTTTTAACTGATTTTAGTTTTGTTTAATTCTCATTAGTTTTAGGATAATTCACACTGTCTTTAGTGTAGTCTTTTCTCCATATTGTTTTATATCATTTGAACTCCGTATTTTTGATTTTTTAAAATACAAAGCTTAGAATTTTTTTTTCTTTTCCTCTAAAGAAGTTATAGCTAAGTAAGATAATACTTTGAGAGGTCTGAAGTACAAAATTGCCAGTTCCAGAACTCTAAGTTAATATGCAGGATAAACATTAAAAGAAATGAAAACACAGAGAGACCTAAATTTTATTTGCAATTTTTCATTTGTTTTTGGGCAATAGGTGAAATTATACTGTGAAGTTTTATATTAACATTTTTTCTTCAGAAATTTCTGCACCCAGACCATCTTCTCCAAGTGGAATACCTGAAGAAGATAGTGTTTTATTTAACAAACTGACCTACTTAGGATGTATGAAGGTTTCTTCCCCACGTAATGAAGTGGAGGCTTTACGGGCAATGGCAACTATGAAATCTTCCAGTCAGCACCCCTTTCCTGTTACTCTGTATGTGCCAAATGTTCCAGAAGGTTCTGTGAGGTAAGCTCTAATCCTTTCTTACCCCCTTAGACATGTGTGAAGCTTTTTTGGGTAGTGGTGATGATATTTTATCGTGAGGCCTTGGACTTACTCTGAATTCACTTTTACTCTGTAGCCATGCAAAGTAAACATGTTTAGGTTTAGACTGTATTCCTTATTTGCAAGAGGCATTTGTAAAATTTGCTTAGAACATTATAAATGCAACTATAACTGTAAAAATACCTATGATTTGTGTTTCACCTTGTCATGTAACAGTGGTTCAGAAAACTAGAGTGATCCCTAGATTTTAAGCTCTTTACATCAGACTGGAAAGAAGCAAAATGGCTTTTTCTCACATGCTTCACTAGGAATAATATTTAATGTCATCTGAACCTTGAATTTCTTTAAATGTAAATCAGATAACTGTTATTTTTCTACATTCAGCCCTCCAGTAGCCTCCAATCACACTTGTGATTATATTTGAAATTCTTACCATGTCTTGCCCTGATGATCTGCTTTGACCTGATCTTCTTCCCTTCTCCCCTCTCTTCCCTCCCTCCTTTGCTCTCTCACTTCTTTCACTACATTTACTTCATTCATTCATTCACTTCATTCATTTGCTACATTCCAGTCATAGTAGCCTCTTTGCTCTTTCTCAAATGCAGTCATGAATCCTGCCTCAGGGCCTGTCAGTCAGGATTCCTACCTCAGGGCTTTTGTGTAGTCTCTTTACTTTGCCTAAACAGGCTTTCCTTGGTTTTCCAGTGGCTTTTTCACTTCTCTCTGGTTTCACTTCAAGAAACCTTTTTATCAAAAGAAGGCTTCTTTTTCTTCCTCCCTGTTTTTCTTAATAGGGTTTATTTTTTAGATCACTTTTAGGTTCACAGCAAAATTGAGCACAAACTACAGAGATTTCCCATATCCCAGATGCGCACCCCCCCACCTCCCCCAAACACACCTCTCACCATCAACATCCTCTTCCACGTGGTACATTTGTTACATTTTTAAATTTATTTTTAATTAATTAATTAATTTATTTTTGGCTGTGTTGGGTCTTAGTTGCAGCACACAGGATCTTTCATTGAGGTGCGTGGGCTCTTTGTTGCAGTGTGCAGGCTCTCTAGTTGTGGTGCACGGACTCCAGAGTGCGTGGGCTCTGTAGTTGTGCGCGGACTCCAGAGTGCACACGTGGGCTTTGTAGTTGCAGCGCGCTGGGTTAGTTGCCCCGCGGCACGTGGGATCTTAGTTCCTGGACCAGGGATCAAACCCACGTCCCCTGCATTGGAAGGTGGATTCTTAACCACTGGACCACTGGGGAAGTCCCTACATTTGTTACAGTTGATGAACCTACATTGACATAATTTTCCAAAGTCCGTAATTTACCTTAGGGTTCACTCTTGGTGTTGTACATTCTATGGGTTTGGAGAAATATATAATGACATGTATCCACCAGTAGACTATCATGCAGAGTACTTTCACTGTTGGAAAATTCCTGCCTTCTGCCTGATCATCTGTCCCTCCCTGCAACCGCCGGCAACCACTGATCTTTTTACTGTCTCCATAGTTTTGCCTTTTCCAGTAAATTATATAGTTGGAATCATGTAATAAGTAGCCCTTTCAGATTGGCTTCTTTTACTTAATAGGCATTTAAGGTTCCTACATGTCTTTTTGTGGCTTGATAGCTCATTTCTTTTTACTGCTGAATAATACATTATTGTCTGGGTGTACCACAGTTTATTTTTCCATTTGCCTATGGAAGGACATTCTGATTGCATCCAAGTTTTGGCGATTATGAATAAAGCTTCTGTAAACATCTGTGTGTGGGGTTTTGTGTAGACGTAAGTTTTTAACTCATTTGAATAAACACCAAGGAGTGTAATTGCTAGATCCTATAGTATGGGTATATTTAGTTTTGTAAGAAACTGCCAAATTGTCAAAAGAAGCCTCCTTTGATCGTATCATAACTATCCCTCTTTCTTTTTACTGGGCTTTTTTTCCTTCATAGAACTTTTCTTTGATTTGATATTATATATTTATTTGCTTATTTGTTTATTGTCTATCTTTCTCACTAGAATATAAGTTCCATGGGGGCAGTTTATTGGTATTTTTTCCTGCTACAGCTTCTGTCTGATAGTACGGTCTAGAGCAGCATCAGTCCATAGCAGGTTTTTAGTAAATATTTGCTGAATGAACAAATAAATGAACCAGGTCTGGGAAATTAGGTTGAATGTGTCTTGAACCTATACTATTCTCTGAAGACTGATTTAATCTTTTCCAAACCCTTTCTGATTTGCCTCATTCTCTAAAGTTTAGAATGTGAGAAAAGTTTTAAGTACCAAAATAATAGCCATATAAATTTACAAGGTTTTGGTAAAAATGCTTTGACTTTTTCAGGAAAGCGTTTTGTAGGTATATTGTTTGTATGATATCTCTTAACACTAAAAGGCATTTTGATATTTGTATCTATTGAGTTTCAAAGTACCAAACATACATTAACAAAGACTTAGTGTTTTGATTTGCCTCTCTATTCCTAGTAGGTCCCCCTCAGTTCTACAATTTGAGATCCTGAGGTGGTCTTGAGGTTTTGGATCAAACTAGGGCTTAGGATTTGTACAGGGAAAGTCAGAGAAATATTTGCTCCTAAGTCCAACAAACTCCTTTTACCTCTTAAATTCCATTGTTAAGTTTATCTTTGGAACCACTCTGACCTTTTTTAGGGTAAGAGAAGTCTTTGTTGAACGATGAATGACCTGGACTTGGATAAACTTACAGGTGCTGTTTTAAATAGAAATGAACTCTCCAGAGATGGTCTGTGCTGTTTTTTACTGGCATTCCTTTTGCCATAACAGAACAAGACTAGCATTTAGGGATGCGTGACATCGATTTTACCAGGCAGTGTATACTTGGCTTTGAAAGTAAATGAATTTGATCATAGGACACAAAAATGAAGTAATTGTCAAAAGAAGGTGAAGAATTTGTGTGTTTGTTTGTGCGTATAGCAAAAATATGAAGATAATTGTTTTCTTGCTTTATTAGTACCAGTTTATTTTTGTGATTTTAAAATAATTATTTTATATGTTATTGGCATAGTAAAACTGTTTGCCTTTGTTCTTTGCTAGTTAATATTTTATCTCATTTTTCATCACCGTTCTGCAGAATCATAGACCAATCCAACAACATGGAGATAGCATCTTTTCCAATTTATAAGGTGTTATTCTGTGCACGTGGACATGATGGGACAGTAGAGAGCAATTGCTTTGCATTTACAGAGAGTTCCCATGGTTCAGAAGAATTCCAGATACATGTTTTCTCCTGTGAAATTAAAGAGGCAGTAAGTATAATATGTTCTAGCAATTCGCTATTGAGATGAATTAGGGTAATATTTTCAAACTCTAATTTCACTGTCATATAATTTAGTATGTATGACCATATACCATATTACATAAATTTGGAGAATCTTTCTGAAGAGAAAGTTAATATTTATAATGGCATAGAGCCGCATATGGAAAGCTAATCCTGATAACTCTGTGCACTAAAGTGGTTCTCTCAGTTTAACATATGTAACAGAAAAATCCCCCTTGATAAACTTTCCTCCCACCCCATCATGGTAGTAATTGCTCAGACTTAGAAAAGAAGAATATTTTTGCCCCTCTTTTATTGTTTTGCCTAAGTTGGTTGGTCTATGTGACTTTAAAAAATGTCTGTAACAATACCTGTTTCTCTGTTGGGCCTTTCACTTATATACTGCAGTAAGATTGTTTCATAGATGTCTGTGATTTTCACTGGTGATCATTTATTATGTGCATTCAATCAGAGGCTGGCTTTTGCTCTATATAACTGGTATTAATTATAAATACAAATGCTCCCATACAGCAGGATTGTCAACTTGTAGTCCTTTGAAGATGCCAGGGAGTTCCTCTTACCAATTATTAAACGGTAGTTTATTTTTAGACTCAGAATCAAATGGCTGTTACATACATGGAGAAATTGCCTTCTTTTCTGTATCTATTGATTTCTCCCCAAATTAAAAATAATTTGCACTTTTAGAACTTTAGTACTTATACAACCATTTCAAAGGCATTATTAAATGGATTTGGATGGGCAAGGTCTCAGGTGTGTTTGCTTTTGGAAATATAAATTGTCAGCAGAAAATGCTGAAAGTAGCAGTTGTTCTATTTTCTCTTTATTATGAAACATAAATAAACCATTGTATTAACAGGAGTTCTGAGAGTTTATTTCTGGCCACAACATGGGAACTCATAGAAATGTAGATTTCTGTGTGTCTGATACTAAGCATGAGGGGTATGTCGGTTGTTATTATGCCCTGGTGATTAATTTTTTTTTCCACTACAATGAACATGTATAGACATAGAAGTTCTCTGTCAGAACTGTGCCTGTGTAAGAAGTTCAAATTTGTTTCTTTTTGTTTGTTTTTTATATAGTTCTGAATTGATATTTCAACCCAATGTGTGTATGTATATATACCTACACACACATACATAATACCTATACATATACCTATACTGACTACTTGGCCAAGTGTGTGATAGGTAGAGTGAATGAGTGCAAGTATGCCTGGCACATAGGAGGCAGTGGATATAAATAAGTTGAAAGAATGTGTGTGTGTGTTTGTAAATTGGGGGGTCTATTTCTGATCCTTACAACTCCACTACAGAGGTGGGGAAGCAGATGGTAGAGTCCTGGCATTTCATGTTGGCAACCATCATTTAATATACCTGTGTGGATTCTGGATAACTGGTGCTCAACAGAAGAAAGAGAACTTTGAAGAATTGGAGAACATGCTGCTTGGAGAGGCAGAAACACTACTGTGGAAGGAAATTGAAAGGCACCTGGTTGCAAGCATTTTTCATAACTGTGATGGTATGAAACTCTCTTTTTGGATTATAGCATCCACTTGTTTATGGGGGGGTATTTGTCATTTTTGAGAGCTTTAACAGTGGGTAAGCAGTGGATAAAACTGGGGGGGAATTCTCGGCCTGACCATTTTGGATATAGTATTAAATAGTATTAATTGTATTTCTGGAGAGGATATTTGGTACATTGTAGGTTGTGATAAAGTGATGTCCATTTATTATTTAAATTTTTTGAGAAAATTTTTCAAAGTGTTACATTCTGGGACATTGGTGGTAAAATTCATTGTTTAAAGGAGAAATAAATGACAGTTTTCATTGAACTTTATTATGAGAGATCATTTCTGTAACAACCCAGTATAAATATAGGGCTTATGCCTGGCACTGTGCTAAGCATTTACTTGATACTCATGACAGTTCCATAACATAGATGGTATTTATTTAGACTAGTGACCTTATGTTCCTCTTTGCCTGGAGCAGTCCTAGTTTATGCCTGTTGTACAAGTATATTATTAAAGCACTTCATTTTATTCTCAAAAGTGCTCTGGTTTGGCTGACAAATTTTATGGTTACCCTTTCCTTATCTAAAGGCTGAGAGAATAGATGATAAAGCTGGTTTCCTAAGGAAGTTTATGACTCTGAAGACCCATTTAATTTTCAGTCGCAGCTTTCCTGTTGCTTTATTATAAAAAGTAAATATAGATTTTTACCTTTCCGTTATGCTTTATAAAGGGATTTCTTGGTCATATAGCTTGCATTCCAGCAACCTTTGGGTTTTACTCATGCCTTTTATAGAATGTCTGACATCTTCCTCTCTCCCCTCAAAAAATAATTACTTGTCTTTTTGTTGCATTTACTGGTTGTCTAGTTATCTAGTTCCTGGAAGTTTCTTGTTGTGTGGTGAAGGGACAACATTAGTCCTTAGTATTTGGGTCCCTCTTAATGGACACAGACAATTGGCAAAGATAGCTCAGGAACAGATGACAGACATTCTTATTGCTTAAATATGTACCATGCAGCAGTGGCACTAATTTGTTTTCCATTGTTTGCAGAGTCCCTGGATGAGATTTGAAGAAGTTTGTCAGTTAAAGGCAAGAAGACATCTTCTCAAGAGGTAGTAGCAGCATGGCTGCCACTACCAATTATCACTGTGATGTGCTCTTATTTCACCATAATATCCCACAATCAGCAGACACCAACAGTGGTAGAGGGGAAGCCCAGTGAGGGTGATGGCTTTGTTGGACCTGTGACACAAGGATTAGAGGTTCCCACAGAAGGGTTAGGACACATTTGATTTATTGCCCTGGCTGTTCTTCTGTGGGAATCTGCTGGAGTGGATCTTGATTATCTATGGCAAAAGAGTTGGGGAATCCAGCCAGAAGTATCTTGATGCTGATGATCTTTGTACAGGGAGAATGATGTGCTAGAGTTCTGCTGAAGAATTACAGACAGAGCAGAGTATCAGAAAGCACAGTGCAAAAACCCAGAGAGGTACCTATTCTTGTTGCATCTTTATTAATATATTACACAAAACTGTTTTTAAAGATAATTAGTTGACTCTCTTTAAGAATTCCTATTTCTACTACTCAGTGTAACCATTTTCTTCAAAACAGATTTTGCTGTTTGTTTGTATGTTATGACATACTTACCATTACTAGCAATTCTCAGTGTTGTGTTTTAGAAGCAGGTTTTTATCAGCTGGTGTTACAGGCATTCAGAGGTATTTCATAATACCAAGGGTATCATTAGGAACATCTTTACTTTTAATGCATTGGTTTTTCGTAGGGTTGCTGATACACTACTATATAAAAGAAAACCTAATTCCTTGTATGAGAAAATATTATTGCTAAACAAATATTTATTGAGATGGTATTTTAGCAAAATGCCTTATTTTGGAAATTAATTTGGAAGTTATATTGTTTTTCTCAAATAAATTGATTTTTGTAATTAAAAAAATTCTTGTAGGATTGCCTCTTGTTTTAGCTCCTTTCAATTAGTAATATATTTGAGCAAGTTGTTTTTAAAATTTTAACACATATTTTTCTGGATATCTTTTATATGATGACTTTTCTATATTTACTTTTTGGGGTGAACATTTTCTTGATAAATGTTTTTAAAAGAGTGACTCCTTTTTCACCAATATTAGTAGAAAGGCTTTATCTTAGAAGAATTTGCTATGTTATTTTATTTTAAATTTATTTATTTTTAAATATTTATTTATTTGGCTGCGTCGGATCTTAGTTGCGGCACATGGGATCTTTTGTTGTGGTATGCGGGCTGTTTGTTGTGGTGCGTGAGCTTCTCTCTAGTTGCGACACGCGGGGTCAGTAGTTGTTGCATACAAGCTGTCTAGTTGTGGTGCAGGCTTTAGAGTGCACAGGCTTAGTTGCCCCTCTGCATGTGGGATTTTAGTTCCCTGACCAGGGGTCGAACCTGCGTCCCCTGCATTGGAAGGAGGATTCTTAACCACTGGACCACCAGGGAAGTCCCCCTGTATTACTTATTTTAAGAAAATATTTCATTTAATAGCATTTCTTGGACTGTTAATGTGTAATACATAATTGAGAATTTGCAAAATACTGAAATACAAAAGAAAATAAAAGTTACTCAGAATTCCATAAGAATTAAGATTTTGGTGTGTCTCCTTTCCACATATCTACATGTGTCCTCCTGCCCACCTCTTCAAAAACAACAACAACAACTCTAAGAGATAGTTTTGTGTTTAACTAATGCTTTCTGTAGGTAGGAACTGCCTCTGGGGAAAAATTGTACTGTATTATTTGTCAATAAACCTTTTGACTTCTGCAAAGAAAACGCCTGTTCTAGATTACTGTGTGTGCGTGTGTGTTTGTGTGTGTGGATTTAATAGTGTGACATGTATAGAAATGTTTTCCATGGTATTATGTTTTAAATTTTTTCATGATGAAATTGGTTACCCAATTTGTTCCAATAACTGTAGACATTGATAATCATTGTTTTTGAAGCTACTCTACCTTACCAATTCTTGGATCATCATTTCAGCTTATTCACAGACTCTAGAAGTAACAAATGATTTTAACCTTGTTGTTGGAGATAGCAACTTCTAAGACATGGTCAGGATTAAATGCAGTTTGATTGCTGTTAATGTACTGTTGTGTCCTTCCTCCAAGAAGAGAGAAAGGTGTAGCCTGATTTTCCCCCCATCATTCTCTACCGCTCTGACTCAGCCCCATATGCTTATCCTTTTTAAAAAGAAATTCCTGAGCCTTGCCCATCTACTTTAGAATTTGCCAAGTTCTTTGACTTTTTTTTTTGGTGTGGCCTGATGTGTAGGCTTGTGGACAGCTTTGATACAAAGAAAATGAAATAGAATAATATAGGAGAGAAGAAAAAATAATAAATAGGGTTGGGGTTTAACTTTACTAATGTATCAAAAACTAAGTACAGGTATTCTGTGTTCACATATAATGTTTTCTTAAAAATATGCTTAAAAATGTTTTATTAAATACACATAAAATGTAAATAAGAAATGTCACATTTTATTTGGAGTTAGGAAGTGGGGAGTACTCAAAGTACTGAAAATAGTTTAAAGTCCCTGTTTACACTTTACTGTGTAGGCATAATCTTCAGTGACTTATTTCTAGCATGTTCTTTGATTCTGTTTTCCTCTATAACATTTAAATTATTGAGCTAAGTCCAATAAGGGTCCAGTTGAGGCTGAACATATCTGTTTTTGCCTTACCTAATGATTCCTCCCATTTACCCCAAGCACATTCACCTTACATGTGCTGAAATGAAAGCTCCATGTACACAGCTGTATCCCTCTCTCTTAGAATAATACTTAGCACACAGAAGGCACTCAGAAAGTATTGGTTGGGGCTTCCCTGGTGGTGCAGTGGTTGAGAATACACCTGCCGATGCAGGGGACACGGGTTCGTGCCCTGGTCCAGGAAGATCCCACATGCCGCGGAGCAGCTGGGCCCATGAGCCATGGCCACTGAGCCTGCGCGTCTGGAGCCTGTGCTCAGCAACGGGAGAGGCCACAGCAGTGAGGCCCGTGTACCACACACACACACACACAAAAATTGGTTGAATGAATGAATGTACTTATCATTGTCTTAATTGTATAAGATTTGAGGTCTACGGTTATTATTAATATGAATCCTTTGCTGCTTTGTTGTTTTTAACTCATTTATATAAATTTATAATGAGATAACTAACATATTAAAAATTTTATGAATGCTGTGATACAAATATGATGCTATTGATTGAAGTTGAACTTTAGGCTGGCAGGCAGCATTCTTATATAGTTAACCTGTGTAAGTCAGTTAATTTAGAAAACTATTGATTTGGCACTGGAAAGGCAGTTTAGGGTAATCATTGATTACTAGATGTAAGTGTGGCCATTGGAAGTTTGAGGACCATTGAATGTGTTAGAGTATGTGTGTGTGAGAAAAGGTAGAATGTATGAATATAATAAAAATAGAATATTGAGGAAAGACCCCCATACTTGAAGAAATTCTACTGTTAAAGAGAGTGCTCTTATTTCAAGTAAATTATAAAATGTTATAATCCTAGATTAATACAAAGAATAATTTGAATTCACTTTATCTAAAGTGAAGGATTTAATATTCAGATAAGTTTCTTTACTAGTACCTCCTAGTGTGAGATTTTGAAAATATGACCTTTGTTCAAACCCTTCTTATTTCATCTTGTTTTTATTTGTTCAACCCATGAGGTGCCTGAGAGATTTGGAAGGTCTTTTGTGTTTGGAGCTGACAAGTTTGAGATGGTATGATGCTTCTTTTGGAACCAAGGAAGATAATACCATCTGGAAGAGTGTGGGATGTAGAGTACTCCTCCACTTCAGGGGAGGAGCAAAAGCCATGCATATATATACACACACACACACATACATATATTTATGTATGTGTGTGTGTATATAAAGTCACCAGGGTGGCTTAATACTAATAAATTAGATAAGAACATTTCAGGATTCATTCATTCTACGACACATTTATACAACAACAACGTTGAGTAACAATACTGGAAGCTCTTTAAATCGTGCTACCATGTTTTCTTTTTGCAGAAAACAGTATTTATTCTATGCCTCAGGATCTAGCCCTCTCAAGCTGAGAGAAGTGAAAAGAGAAGTTGACACCTTGGGCTAAAACCTTGGGTGTTCATTGAGAAAGTTTAGATGCCAGTATCATTCTAGTAATTATCTTAGGATTCATTCATTGCAATATAGTATCTTAGAGGTCATAGAAACATCTATACATACATACAGCTTCTTTTGTGGCTTTCAATTAAACGTCTTTATTTTGGTGTTTAAAATGCCAGATTGAAAGAAGCAAACTACAGTTAACCCTTGAACAGTGCACTGGGGTTGGGGGGTGGCGTGTGGTAGGGGCACTGACCCTCTGCCCAGTCAAAAAGTCATGTATAATTTATAGTTGGCCCTCCATATGAGCGGTTCCTCCTTATCCACTGTTCTGCATCTGCCACTTCAACCAACCGCGGCTTGTATACTACTGTAGTATTTACTATTGAAAAAAATCTGCATATAAGGGGACCCGTGCAGTTCAAACCCATGTTGTTTAGGGGTCAACTGTGTGTGTGTATATATGCTTATACTATGTATATATACACACTGTATATTACAAACTCTGTGTGTGTGTGTGTGTGTGTGTGTGTGTGTGTGTGTATATATGCTTAGACTATATCTACTTTATCTGCTAAAGAGCATTGTGACCATGGGAAATTATAGATTCAAGAATTAGGAAAGAAGTTTATCAAAATGCAGTTAAATCTTTGTCTAATATTGTTTCCATTTTTATCCTTTTAGGTAAGCAGAATTTTGTATAGTTTCTGTACAGCTTTCAAACGATCTTCTAGACAAGTATCTGATGTTAAAGACTCAGTTATTCCTACCCCTGACAGTGATGTATTTACCTTCAGTGTCTCCTTGGAGGTAAAAGAAGATGATGGAAAAGGAAACTTTAGGTGAGGTTGTTTGGAAAGATTAAAAATTGGTATTGTGTCTGAAATATAATATTGGCTAAAGTTTCCAGAATATACAATGTTGGTATAAAGCTTTAGGATGATAAAGAAATATTTCACTGGTGAATGTATGGTTCACTTTTGTCATGCTTTTCAGATATTTTATGTAAATTATTTTCTTAATATTTAAAAATACTGATATTTACTGTAGAAAATTTAGTAAAATAATAAAATTAGAATAAAAAGCTATGGTTTTGTCAGCCACAATCCCTTTTTTTTTTTTTTTTTTTTTTTGCGGTACGTGGGCCTCTCACTGTTGTGGCTTCTCCTGTTGCGGAGCACAGGCTCCGGACACACAGGCTCAGCGGCCATGACTCATGGGCCCAGCCGCTCGGCGGCATGTGGGATCTTCCCGCCCGGACTGGGGCATGAACCTACGTCCCCTGCATCAGCAGGCGGATTCTCAACCACTGCGCCACCAGGGAAGTCCCCACAATCACTTTTAATATTTGATTTCTAGGGTGTATTTTTATACAGTTGTGTATATATATATATATATATATATATATATATATATATATATATATAGTTTTTTCTTTTAACTTCATGATATAAGAATTTTTAATTAAAATATTCTTAAAATCATTTTTAATGGTTACCGGTAGTGTATTGTACGGTTTGAGCATCATTTAATTAACCATTTCCTTCTGCTGTGTATTTGGAATGTTCTTCTTTAGTTCAAAAATAGGCAGATAATAGGAAACAGTTATACTCTTTAATGATCAGTTATGGGCCTTTACTTTGCCTTTGTTTCTAACCATAATTGTTAGTTAGGTATTTTACCTGTTTTTTACAGATACAGAAATTGAGTCTTAGGTCAAATAAGTTGCTAAAGGTATTTTTCCTTTTCAGATAAGGCAACCTATATTTTAGACACTTAACTGTTTTTATTTTGTTTCTTTTAGACACATTGTTTTAATGAACTAATTCTTGAGAATTGTCAGTCTGGCCTAGGCTAGAATTTAACTTGCCCTGATCTGTACCTCTTTGTTCATCTTTTATTTATATTTACTTGGATTTGTCACAGTCATCTCAAATTGTAGATGTTTAAAAGTAAGCTCTTCTTCTCAGTTTTTGCCTTGGGTTTCACTGTGTTAAAGGCATACATGCAACCAGCTAAACCAGAAATGTGACAGTCTTAAAAGTAATTAAATAAACCATGTTCCTAAATTTGTTAAAATTTTAAAACTAAAATTTGAAATGATGTCATTTAAAAAGTTTTGATTTTAATCTCGTTAGGGATAAATTATAAGGCTCTTGTAAACCCAGTTTAAAAATTAGTAACTGTTTTGCTGACTGTAAAGTTTGTAGTTACTCTGTGTCAAGATGAGAGTTAGGATATCTTAGAATAAGGGTGTTGTTGCTTAAATAGTTTGTTGGCTCATTCTAACCTTGAAAGAGAGATTTCCTTTATTGTTTTTAATTATTGTTAATTCCTGTTCTTTTTGCATATTTCAGTCCTGTGCCTAAGGATAGAGATAAATTTTATTTCAAACTAAAACAAGGAATAGAGAAGAAGGTTGTGATTACAGTGCAGCAACTTTCTAACAAAGAATTAGCTATTGAAAGGTAAGCAGCTTGCTCCTAAATGCTACCAAAACTTGTATTGACATTGTTACTGTGTTTCAAGAGACATACTATTGAATCTCAGCTGTATTACTTACTGTGGCTTTTCACCATGCTTCAGTTTCTCCATTTAAAAATGAGAATGAGAAACCTAATGCTTTCCCCACTTAAGTAAGTTAAATATAACTGGTTCATTGAAAATGTCAATTGATGGGGAAAATAAACATGAAATGGCTTTGTTTTATCAGTAATAACTGCTTCTACCCTATTTGGGCTTTTTCTGTCTCTCCCTTATTTACATATAGGAAAAATACCTTAACTTCTCAATCATTTTGATAATTAAAAAGTCCATTTAGTTACGAGATATCAGAATCTTTAAGAGATACATCTTTAAAATATATAAACACACATGCGCATATATACACACGTGTGTCTGCATACATTTGTATATTTATGTTTATATTTTAATTTTTTTGTTAGCAGTAGACATAGCAATATTTTAATCTTTTTATTTAGAGGTAATTTCAAACTTACAGAAGATTTTTTTAAAAAGATAAAAATACCTAGTACAGAGAACACGTGCATGCTCTTTACTCAGAATCACTTATTAATAACATTTTATCTCATTTGCTTTGCACCCACTTTCTCAATCTCTCTCTCTCTCTGTCTCTCAGTCTTTCTCTCCCTCCCTCCCCCCGGCACACATGCGCACACACGTGATTGTTTTTCTAAACAATTTAAGAGTAAGTTACATACATAATGGTGTTTTATCCCTATCTACTTCCTTAGGATATCTATATTTCCTAAAAATAGGGATACTAATATCTCTTATTTAACCACATTATTTTTATCAACCTCAGTAAATTTAGCTTTTCATACAATACTTTTTATCTAACCTACTATTCGTCTCTAATTTTGTCAGTTAACCCAATACCATCCTTTCCCCCTATCCAATTTGGGATTTACATTAGGGTCAGATATTACATTTAGCTGCCATATGTCTTTAGGTTTCTTTAATTTGGAAAGATTTCCACATTCTTTCTCTCTCTTTTAAAACATGGACATTTTTAAAAAATAAATAAATTTATTTATTTATTATTTTTGGCTGCATTGGGTCTTTGTTGCTGCATGCAGGCTTTATCTAGTTGTGGTGAGCAGGGACTACTCTTTGTGGTGGTGTGCGGGATTCTCATTGCGTTGGCTTCTCTAGTTGTGGAGCACGGGCTCTAGGTGCGCGGGCTTCAGTAGTTGTGGCTTGCGGGCTCTAGAGTGCAGGCTTAGTAGTTGTGGCACACGGGCTTAGTTGCTCCACGGCATGTGGGGTCTTCCCAGACCACAGATCAAACCAGTGTCCCCTGCATTGGCAGGCAGGTTCTTAACCACTTTGCCACCAGGGAAGTCCCATCAACATGGACATTTTTGAAGAAGACATCCCTTTCCCTCTTTTTATTTTTCTTATTTCATTTTATTTTTTATACTATATTTATTTTTTGCATCTTTATTGGAGTATAATTGCTTTACAATGTTGTGTTAGTTTCTGCTGTACAACAAAGTGAATCGGCTATATATATATACATATATCCCCATATCCCCTTCCTCTTGAGCCTCCCTTCCATCCTCCCTATCCCAGCCCTCTAGGTTGTCACAAAGTGTCGAGCTGATCTCCACATGCTATGCAGCAGCTTCCCACTAGCCATCCATTTTACATTTGGTAGTGTATATATGTCAGTGATACTCTCTCACTTAGTCCCAGCTTCCCCTTCACCCGCTGTGTCCTCAAGTCTGTCCTATACATCTGCATCTTTATTCCTGCCCTGCCACTAGGTTCATCAGTACCGTTTTCTTAGATTCCATATATATGTGTTAGCATATGGTATTTGTTTTTCTGACTTACTTCACTCTTATAACAGTCTCTAGGTCCATCCACGTCTCTACAAATGACCCAATTTCGTTCCTTTTAATGGCTGAGTAATATTCCATTGTATATATGTGCCACATCTTCTTTATCCATTCATCTGTCAATAGACATTTAGGTTGTTTCCATGACCTGGCTGTTGTAAGTAGTGCCGCAATGAACATTGTGGTACATGTATCTTTTTGAATTATGGCTTTCTTAGGGTATATACCCAGTAGTGGGATTGCTGGGTCATATGGTAGTTCTATTTGTAGTTTAAGGAACCTCCATGCTGTTCTCCATAGTGGCCTGTATCAATTTACGTTCCCACCAACAGTGTAGGAGGGTTCTCTTTTCTCCACACCCTCTCCAGCATTTATTGTTTCTAGAGTTTTTGATGATGGCCAATCTGACCGGTGTGAGATGATATCTCATTGTAGTTTTGATTTGCATTTCTCTAATGATTAATGATGTTGAGCATTCTTTCATGTGTTTGTTGGAAATCTGTATATCTTCTTTGGAGAAACGTCTATTTAATTCTTCTGCCCATTTTTGGATTAGATTGTTTGTTTTTTTGTTATTGAGCTCCCGAGTTGCTTATAAATTTTGGATATTAATCCTTTGTCAGTTGCTTCATTTGCAACTATTTTCTCCCATTCTTTGGGTTGTCTTTTGGTCTTGTTTATGGTATCCTTTGCTGTGCAAAAGCTTTTAAGTTTCATTAGATCCCATTTGTTTATTTTTGTTTTTATTTCCATTTCTCTAGGGGATGGGTCAAAAAGGATCTTGCTGTGATTTATGTCAGAGAGTGTTCTGCCTATGTTTTCCGCTAAGAGTTTTATAGTGTCTGATCTTACATTTAGGTCTGTAATCCATTTTGAGTTTATTTTTGTGTATGGTGTTAGGGAGTGTTCTAATTTCATACTTGTACATGTAGCTGTCCAGTTTTCCCAGCACCACTTATTGAAGACGCTGTCTTTTCTCCATTGTATATTCTTGCCTCCTTTGTCAAAGATAATGTGACCAGAGTTGCATGAGCTTATCTCTGGGCTTTCTATCCTGTTCCATTGATCTGTGTTTCTGTTTTTATGCCAGTACCATACTGTCTTGATTACTGTAGCTTTGTAGTATAGTCTGAAGTCTGGGAGCCTTAATTCTGCACATTAATTTTGTATCCTGCTACTTTACCAAATTCACTGATTAGCTCTGGTAGTTTTCATGTCATCTGCAAATAGTGAGGGTTTTATTTCTTCTTTTCTAATTTGGATTCCTTTTATTTCTTTTTCTTCTCTGATTGCTGTGGCTAAAACTTCCAAGACTATGTTGAATAATAGTGGTGAGAGTGGGCACCCTTGTCTTGCTCCTGATCTTAGAGGAAATGGTTTCAGTTTTTCAGCATTGAGAATGATGTTCACTGTGGATTTGTCATATGTGGCTTTTATTATGTCATGTAGGTTCCCTCTGTGCCCACTTTCTGTAGAGTTTTTATCATAAATGTATGTTGAATTTTGTCAAAAGCTTTCTCTGCATCTGTTGAGATGATCATATGGTTTTTCTCCTTCAGTTTGTTAATGTTGTGTATCACATTGTTTGATTTGTGTATATTGAAGCATCCTTGCATTCCTGGGATAAACCGCAGTTGATCATGGTGTATGATCCTTTTAATGTGCTGTTGGATTCTGTTTGCTAGTACTTTGTTGAGGATTTTTGCATCTATGTTCATCAGTGATATTGGCCTGTAGCTTTCTTTTTCTGTGACATCTTTGTCTGGTTTGGATATCAAGGTGATGGTGGC
Source organism: Kogia breviceps (assembly GCF_026419965.1). Classification (NCBI taxonomy): domain Eukaryota; kingdom Metazoa; phylum Chordata; class Mammalia; order Artiodactyla; family Physeteridae; genus Kogia; species Kogia breviceps. The sequence continues at coordinate 48,595,845 of NC_081310.1, read as the reverse complement.
CTTGTAGAATGAGTTTGGGAGTGTTCCTCCCTCTGCTATCTTTTGGAAGAGTTTGAGAAGGATAGGTGTTAGCTCTTCTCTAAATGCTTGGTAGAATTTGCCTGTGAAGCCATCTGGTCCTGGACTTTTGTTTGTTGGAAGATTTTTAATTACAGTTTCAATTTCAGTGCTTTTGATTGGTTGTTTATATTTTCTTTTTCTCCTGGTTCAGTTTCGGAAGGTTTTACTTTTCAAAGAATTTGTCCATTTCTTCCAGGTTGTCCATATTATTGGCATATAGTTGCTTGTAGTAGTCTGTCATGATCCTTTGTATTTCTGAGGTGTCAGTTGTTACTTCTTTTTCATTTCTAATTTTGTTGATTTGAGTCTTCATTTTTTTCCTGATGAGTCTGGCTAATGGTTTATCAATTCTGTTTATTTTTTCAAAGAACCAGCTTTTAGTTTTATTGATCTTTGCTGTTGTTTCTGTTATTTCTTTTTTCATTTATTTCTGGTCTGATCTTTATGATTTCTTTCCTTCTGCTAACTTTGGGGTTTTTTGTTCTTCTTTCTCTAATTGGTTTAGGTGTAAGGTTAGGTTGTTTACTTGAGGTGTTTCTTGTTTCTTGAGGTAGGATTGTATTGCTGTAAACTTCCCTCTTAAAACTTCTTTTGCTTCATCCAGTATGTTTTGTGTCATCGTGTTTTCATTGTCATTTGTTTCTAGGTATTCTTTGATTTCCTCTTTGATTTCTTCATTGATCTCTTGGTTGTTTAACAGCATATTGTTTAACCTCCATGTGTTTGTATTTTTTTACACTTTTTTTCCTGTAATTGATATCTAGTCTCATAGCGTTGTGGTTGGAAAAGATGCTTGATATGATTTCAATTTTCTTAAATTTACCAAGGCTTGATTTATGACCCAAGATGAGATCTGTCCTGGAGAATGTTCCATGTGCACTTGAGAAGAAAGTGTATTCTGTTATTTTAAAAATTTATTTATTTATTTTTTGGCTGCATTGGGTATTCGTTGCTGCGCGTGGGCTTTTGTAGTTGTGGTGAGCAGTGGCTATTCTTCCTTGTGGTGCATGGTTTTCTCATTGTGGTGGCTTCTCCTTGTTGTGGAACGCGAGCTCTAGGCTTGCGGGTTTCGGTAGTTGTGGCAAGTGGGCTGTAGAATGCAGGCCCAGTTGTTGAAGTGCATGGGTTTCATTGCTCCGCGGCATGTGGGATCTTCCCAGACCACAGCTCAAACCCATGTCTCCTGCATTGGCAGGTGGATTCTTAACCAGTGTGACACCAGGGAAGTCCTATTCTGTTGTTTTTGGATGGAATATCCTATAAATATCAATTAAGTCTATCTGGTCTAATATGTCATTTAAAGCTTGTGTTTCCTTATTTATTTTCTGCTTGGGTAATCTATCCATTGGTGTAAATGGGTGTTAAAGTCCCCTACTATTATTGTGTTACTGTCGATTTCCCCTCTTATAGCATTTGTCTTATGTATTGAGGTGCTCCTATGTTGGGTGCATAGATATTTACAGTTGTTATATCTTCTTCTTCGATTGATCTCTCGATCATTATGTAGTATCCTTCTTTGTCTCTTAGAATAGTCTTTATTTTAAAGACTATTTTGTTTGATGTGAATATTGCTACTCCAGCTTTGTTTTGATTTCCATTTTTATGGACTGTCTTTTTCCACCCCCTCACTTTCAGTCTGTATGTGTCCCTAGGTCTGAAGTGGTTCTCTTGTAGACAGTGTATGTACAGGTCTTGTTTTTGTATCCATTCAGCCAGTCTTTTGGTTGGAGCATTTAATCCATTTACATTTAAAGTAATTATTGATATGTATGTTCCTATTACCATTTTCTTAATTGTTTTGGGTTTATTTTTGTAGGTTTTTTCCTTCACTTGTGTTTCCTGTCTAGAGAAGTTCCTTTAGCATTTGTTGTAAAGCTGGTTTGCTGGTGCTGAATTCTCTTAACTTTTGCTTGTCTGTAAACCTTTGATTTCTCTGTCGAATATGAATGAGATCCTTTCTGGGTAGAGTAATCTTGGTTGTAGATTTTTCCCTTTCATCACTTTAAGTATATCTTGCCCCTCCCTTCTGGGCTGTAGAGCTTCTGCTGAAAGATCAGCTGTTTACCTTATGGGGATTCCCTTGTATGTTATTTGTTGCTTTACCCTTGCTGCTTTTAATATTTTTTCTTTGTGTGTATTTAATTTTTGTTAGTTTGATTAATATGTGTCTTGGTGTGTTTCTCCTTGGGTTTATCCTCTATGGTACTCTCTGCACTTCCTGGAGTTAATTGACTATTTCCTTTCCCATATTGGGGAAGTTTTCAACTATAATCTCTTCAAATATTTCCTCAGACCCTTTCTTTTTTTCTTCTTCTTCTGGGACGCCTATAATTCAAATGTTGGTGTGCTTGATGTTGTCCCAGAGGTCTCTAAGACTGTCCTCCATTATTTTCATTCTTTTTTCTTTACTCTGCTTTGTGGCAGTTATTTCCACCATTCTATCTTCCTGCTCACTTATCTGTTCTTCTGCCTCAGTTGTTCTGCTATTGATTCCTTTTGGAGTATTTTTAATTTCAGTTATTGTATTGTCCATTACTGTTTGTTTGCTCTTTAGTTCTTCTAGGTCCTTGTTAAACATTTCTTGTATTCTCTCTATTCTATTTCTGAGATTTTGTGTCATCTTTACTGTCATTACTCTGAATTCTTTTTCAGGTAGTTTGCCTATTTCCTCTTTGTTGATTCAGTCTTGTGCGTTTTTAACTTTCTCCTTTGCCTGAAAGATATTTCTCTGTCTTCTCATTTTGTCTGACTTACAGTATTTGAGGTTTCCTTTCCCTAGGCTGCAGGGTCATAGTTCCTCTTGCTTCTGTTAGCTCTGCTCCCAGTGGTGACGTTGGTCCAGTGGCTTGCGTAGGCTTCGTGTTGGGAAGGACTTGTGCCTACGTTCTGGTGGGTGGAGTTGAGTCTTTTCCCCCTGTTGAACAGGGCCGTGTCAGGTGGTGTGTTTTGGGGTTTCTGTGAGCTTACTATGACTTTAGTTAGTCTGTGTACTGATGGGTGGGTTTGTGTTCCTGTCTTTGTTGTTTTATCTGAGGCATCCAGTGCTGGAGGCTGCCGGCAGTTTGGTGGAGCCGGGTCTTGGATTCAGATAGATGCCTCTGTGAGAGGTCTTGGTGGTTAATCTTCCCTGCAGCCAGGAATTCTCTAGTGGTCCAGTGTCCTGGACTTGGTGTTCCCACCTCAGAGCCTGAGGCCCAACTTCCAGTCAAGGAACCAAGACCCCACAAGTTGTTCGTACCAGTTATGCAGGGATTTTTACAGTCCTGTCTGGTGTCCAAGGTCTTCTGCTAGTGTTCAGCTGGTGTTCTATGAGAGTTGTTGCATTTATAGATGTATTCCTGATGCATCTGTGGAGAGAGATGAACTCCACGTCCTCCTACTCCGCCTTTTTAATATAACTCTTTTTAATATAACATTGCTCAGTTTATCTAATATTTCCTCATGATTAGATTCAAATAGTTTATTGCTGCATAGGTGATGTTCTCTCCTTCACAGTGTATCACATTTGGAGATGCTTGATAACCATCTGTCCCTTTCTGATGATGTTAAATTTGATTACCAGTCAAGATGTCTGGTTTCTCCATTGTAATTCCTTTTTTTCCCCCTCCCTTGCAGCTAGTAAGCAGTTTGTGGGGAGACCCATGAAAATATCTTGCTTCTCATCAAAATGTCCTCCTTGGTTTAGCTTTCATTCATAATTCTTGTATGATCCAGTCTTGGATTAACTTAAATATAGAAACCTTGGCGAATATAGGTGAAATAGTCAGATACCTAATTATGTTTTCTTTGTTAACTTAGATAAACATTTACGCATACATTTAAAATATACATAATAACTTAGAAATGCTGCTTTTTGCCCAGTCTCATGTTCATAAGACAAATTTATTCAGTCTCTCCTCAATAATATTTGACATCAGTGTCTTCATCATCACTTAAGCTACTTTTTGAATAATTTTAAGGCATTTTTCCAGAGCACATTATCTCAACTTCTACCTAAGTTGTTTGAGATAAAGCACTTTTTGAATCAGTATATATCATTAACATTAGAAATTCTACCTAAGCCAGAATTTTAGCTACCATTTGTATAACATTAAGATAGCTAAAAAAATTCATACCATATATAACCACTTAACATATTGCTTTTATTTTAATATAATTAATGTCGATGATAATATTTAACAACTATGGGTTCATATGCTCAGCAGTAATTACCAAATCTTTTAAGTGTTTTTTGCCTCCTTTTTCACACATTCTGTCAGATGACCTCTAAACATCCAAACTAAAATTAACTTGAGATTGCTTCAGGCTAATGGGTCTTCCCCAAAGAATACTTTGTTCAACATAGCAGACAGAATTTCCTGTGATATGGGGTAGTTTTAAAATACTTCGATTTATCTTTTTTTCTAAAAAAAGAAACTCTTGCTTTTTATTGGATTATATGTGGTACTTAATGTGTTTAAATCACAAAATGTAAGTAGTGGAATTTAAGGTAATCCAGTAGGTGGCAATCTTGTCAAGAGAATTCTTAACCTCTGAGTTGTTTTTTTTTTTTTTTTTTAAAGCATTGCTGCTGACAAAGTTCATTTATAGTATAAAGACGTCAGTGTGAAAGTAAATCCTTCAAATTACATAATTTTGGCTTACTTTCTGAGAAAATGATTTTTAAAAACAACTTCCCATTATGTGAAATTTCCAACATATACACAAGTAGAAAGAATAATATATTGAACGACAGTGTACCCATCAGCCATTCTGAATGCTAAATTTCAGTATTTTGGTTTTTAAAAATATTAGTTTTCATCATGAAAAAAATCTGTTTCTCTGTGCATTCAAGTGTTCAAGCATTCCTCATGCGTAGATATTTGACAAATTATACTGTGATTATTGGTCTCAACCCCTTTGAAGGCAAGTACTGTGTCATTTATCTCAGAATCTCCAATATGTAGCCCTGTGCTAGGAACCAGAGCTTTGTAGTTACTTAGTCCTTACTTAGCACTTTCTCTGTGCTGAGCACTGTTCTAGGTGCTACTTATGAGGTATAGGTCCTATTATCTTCATTGTACAGTCAGGGAAACTGAGGCACAGAGAGGTTAAATAGTTTTCTCAAGGTCATACAATTAAATACCAAGTCTACCTGGTACAGAATAAATATTCTTACTCTCTACTTCATTTTATAAACTTGTTGAGTAAATGAATAAAAAGTATATAAAAATTTTATAAAGTTAAGAGTATTGACTACATTCACTGTAATATGCAGAGAGTAATAGAACATTGCACCTAATAGAATCCTAACCTGTTTAGAGGGTATGTGAAAACTGCTCTCATATTTTGAAAATTTCTAATGTTCTTTTGCTTTTCTCAGTCACCTGTGTTAGATTTTACAAGTTAAGCTTTATTTAGGAACTGGACATAAGAAAGAAAATAATATTAACATTTTTGTGTGATGGCCGTTGTAAAATTTAATTGTCATAACAACATGTGAAGAAAACATTTTAATTATTACCCTATTTTCTTTTGCAGAAGATGAGACAGAGGCTTAATGAGATTAAGTAACTTGGTCACTTGGCCAGGAACTGGTAGAGCCAGGGTTTAAACCAAGGCCATCTGCCTTCTGAGTGTATACTTTTAGAGACTGTACCCAATTAAATTTTGATTATGTGCTAAGTTTAAAATTAATCAAACCAGTTAGAAAATAAATGGATTAGCATTCTTTGGTGTATTTCCAGCAGAATTTGAAAGTGAGAGTATAGATGGGCATCCAAGTGATTGTTCAGTGACTTCAAACCCAGGGGCACCATGCTCTGGGAGAAAAGCTGATAGATTTGTAGAAGAGAAGACCAGCAATAAGAGCTGAGAGGAGAAAGCAAGATGATTGTAATCTGAAATGTGTGAGAAGAGCAGCCTAAGCCTAATTATTGAGAGGCTCCAGTTAAAATGTTAAAGCAGATCTGATCAGGTCAGTCTCTTTCTGGTGTTTCCAAAGTGGAGATAGCAATCTTTGTCCCTCTCCAGCTGGCATTTTCATGGGTTTTGGTTTCATCATGTGTAGAAATACTGCAAAAGATTTTCTTACATACTACTAAATTGATACGGATTTTTAAAGCTTTATTTAGTATTTAAAATACCCTAACACTATTATATAGCACCCACATTAATGCTTTGAATAGATTGCTGTTTTTGTTAGATGCCCTAAAAGCGAGGGGGAAATTTTTCATTTTTTGCTGTATTAATTTTCTGACTAGTTGATTTTTGCCAAGTATTACTTCTTAATTTGTCGTAGAATAATTCAGGGAAAATAATACCATATACATTTGGAAAATGGGTCTCTTTACAGTTCCCTAACAAGAAGTGGAGTTCTAATGATAGTAATTCCAGACCTTTTGGAGGGTTAGTTGGGAAGAGAATTTTGGCTTCAGGGTTTTATGTCTGTCAGATCACTTTGTTCCCAGGAATCTGCCCTGATGCTTGATGTGTGAGCCAGAATGAAGTATTGATACATCAAGCAGAGTATAATTACTAGATTTGTTTTAAGTATACAGCTTTGTTTGTAGTGAGTAACATGGGCCATTACTGCTAGGAAGAAAGAATTTCCATGAATCACTTTTATCTGATCCTAATTTTGGGGAGTACAATCATTACATATACATTAAAGTATATATATATATATATAAAACACATCATTACTAGAAGGCAGTTTGATCATTTGTAGAGTGATTCAGAGATGTGCCTGTTTTGATAATAAATTCTGCTTCAGTTCTTAATTTGTGCTTTCTGACTTGCAGCAAAAACTACATAGTGAGAAGTTGAAGTGTTAAGTACCATACCTCATAGCATGAGTGATTGACAGGTACCTTTCCTTATGTTATTTTCTTGAGGAAAAGATTTCCAAGCCATGGAGTACTGAAAAAAAAAAAAATCACCTAGGGCTCTTTTCTTCTCACAGAATAAGCAATTTTCTAATATGATTTGATATCACTAAAGTGATAAAGATAGATAGTAGAACCTGAACTGTTAATTATTTTGGGGCTGATATAATTGGATGTTAGACCCTTCTGAGGGTCTTTTGCTTAATTTATGTAGCACTTATTTTTGCCTTCACCCTAGCAAGTTGTTAAATAGTTTTATTTAGAAAGGAGCTCAAGTCACTGACTTTAAGTTGCCTAGAGGTAAAATCAAGAGTTTTAGATGTCTTAATAATTTTTCTTAATGGACGTCATTTTTCTCCATCCTGAAAATGAGAAAAAGTTAGTGGGGTGACCCAAAGTCTGAATAATATATATTTCTTAAATTAATTAGTTTATTTATTGTTTATTTTTGGCTACATTGGGTCTTTGTTGTTGCACATGGCTTTCTCTAGTTGTGGTGAGTGGGGGCTACTCTTCGTTGTGGTGCGCAGGCTTCTTATTGTGGTGGCTTCTCTTGTTGTGGAGCATGGGCTCTAGGCACACGGGCTTCAGTAGTTGTGGCACACAGGCTCAATAGTTGTGGCTCGTGGTCTCTAGAGTGCAGGCTCAGTAGTTGTGGTGCTCGGGCTTAGTTGCTCTGTGACATGTGGGATCTTCCTGGACCAGGGCTTGAACCCGTGTTGGCTGGCTGCATTGGCAGGCAGATTCTTAACCACTGTGCCACCAGGGAAGCCCCTGCATAATATTTTACAAGCTGTTTTTGAACTTACTTATTTGTCCTCTTTGAGTTTTCATATAAGGCAGTAGAAAGGTAACTCTCTTTTACCTTAGAAAAACAGGATATATTTATACAAAATACTTTCATTGTTCTCTGATAGTTATTTCAAGTGACAATTGATAAAGAGTTATCGACATCATCAGGTGCTTTGGAGAATGAGAAATTGGAAGCTTCTATCTTCTCTCAGCTTTTGGACTGGAACTTGTAATTAGGACAGAATTTTCAGTGTCTTCCATTGCTGGCTTTCACTGGCACTCAGTGGTGGGTGGTGGTGGCACTCCAGAGGTATATATATATAATACTATTACCTTTTTAGCATCGTATCTTAAGAACTACTTTTTAAATATTAGCAATGAAAACATACATTGCTTTTTGTCAAAAGTTTTTCTAAGTTTATTCTAGATGTCTTGGGGCTCATTTTTAAATGAACTTTTAAATGTGAAATAATTACAGACTCACAGGAAGTTAAGATAATAGTATAGAGAGGCCCCATGTACACTTACCCCAGCTTCCCCCAATGGTAACATCTTACGTAACTATAGTATAATGTACAAACTAGGAAATTGACATTGGTACAATCGATAGACCTCTACTGGAGCTCTTTTTGAATCCTTTTGTAAATCATAGTATGCTTCTATAATATAATGATAATTTCTTAATTAATTAATTGTTTTTCCAGTGGCAAAAGATCTTTACTTAGCTTTATTTAACTTAAGGTGACTAATCAAGATAGTTATGGACAAAAGGGCTACCAGGTCCTAGAAGAGGAGAGAGTTCCAAGTTGTTCAAATGTAGTAGTTTGTTGTTTTTTAAACTGAAATATATTTGACATATAACATTGTGTAAACTTAAGGTATACAATATGTTGATTTGATACATTTATATATTGTAATATGATTGCCATTGTAGCAGTAGTTAACAGCTCTGTCACATCATATAATTATCAATTATTTCTTCTTTGTGGTTGGAATAATTAAGATCTAGTCTATTAGAAAGTTTGATTATATACAGTGTTGTTGTCTATATTCACTATACTGTGTGTTAGATCTCTAGGACTTATTTACTACTAGTTGCAAGTCTGTACTCTTAAACAACATCTCTCCTGTTCCCCCACTCCCCAGTAAACACCAGTTTACTCTTTGTTTTTACAAGTTTGATGTTTTTAGATTCCACACATAAGTAATATCATACAGTTTTATCTGTCTCTGTCTGGCTTATCTCACTTAGCATAATGTCATCAAGATCCACTTTTGTTGTTGCAAATGGTGGGATGTCCTTTTTTCTCATGGTTGAATAATATCCACTGTATATACCACATCCTCTTTATGTATTCATCTACTGCCAGGCCCTTAGGGTGTTTCCATATCATGGCTGTTGCAAGTAATGCTGCGATAAACATGAGAGTGCATTTATCTCTTTGATATCCTGTTTTCATTTCCTTTGGGTATATACCCAGAAGTGGAATTGCTAGATCATATGGTAGATCTATTTTTAACTTTTTGATCAATATTCATATTGTTTTCCATAGTGGCTATAATAATTTACATTCTTGATTTACATTAAGAAAATAACTTCTTAATTTATTGGTTTAAGAAATTTTGATTTCTAACCCGGCTGTTAAGTTATTAGAAGCGATGAGGTATTTTAACTGTATCCTATGCCAATTATCAATTTATTGCCTCTTGGTTCCCTATCTACCCTCTTCCTTGATCTGCATTAGTGCAACTTTATGCATCTTCTTTGCAGCAAGCACAATATTAAATTGTGCCAGTAGAGGGTGCTGGAGAGATATCGCAGGAGGGAGGGACTTTTCTTGGTTCTGGTGTGCTGTGATTGTTTCTTGCTACAAGATTCTGGGACATCCAGTGCTGCTATGCTCCAGCTGTGCACACGGTACATGCATTCCCCCTGTGAACTCATAGTCCTGGTCCTGGCTCAGCGCGATCTTCCTGCAGCCCTCCAGATACAGGCACTGTGGGCCTCAGGCTTTGTACCACTCTGCCTCTGAGCTGCCTCCGAGAGTCCTGATTTCCTTTGTTCACCTGCCGGCCACCCTTGGCTACCTGCACCCTAGAGGGTTGTTTCCTGTTTGCTTGTGGTCCAACTTTGCCTGGGCAGTCCAGAAAACTTCTTTGTCATCCACTGGGCTGCAGTCATATCTTCTACAGTGAGATCAGAATACCAGCTTTAGGGAGAGGATCTTCTTTCCAAGTTTGCTCTTCTTTGGGGTACTCTTCCTCAGCCTTAGGTTGTTCTTTAGAATTCTCTTTATAGTCACTCTCCTATTACAGAGAATAATTTTTTATAATAAACTTTTCCTGTTCAAATTATTTCTGTGCTCTCTCTCCTATTTGGACCTATACTGACAGTATCTAATTGAACTAGTATCTAATGAAATTAACCAGTCCCACAGATAAAGTTTCTGATACATTTCTGGGGGAAAAAAGTGTTTATTTTAGATAGACTTTTTAACTGATAATCTTTTAATTGTCATAATAATGGCAAGGATAATAACCATTAATTAATGATTTCTACCATATGTTGACATCCATCCCAAGTGTTTATTGCATAATGTTTTTCATACTAAAGCAAGGAATCCTATAAAGTAAATTATCTTTTTATTTACTTTTTTTTTTGGCAGAGGGAGGAAACTAAAGCATGTTATTTTGCCTGCTAAGAAACAGCTAAGAAGAGGCAACATGAGGATTTGAATCCAGGGCTTTTTGCTAGTCTTCCTAAAGTCTTTGTCTCTTTTGTGTAACTTTTTTTGGGGGAGGGATGAAGGGAGGTATTAAGTATCTATAGATATGATATAATTATTTTATATCACTAGTAAACACTGCTTAGTTACTAATATTTTGTTCTTATTTATAATGGCAGCATAGTTTTTTTTTTTTTTTTAAAAGATCGTGGCTGATTTGAAGGGAAGTGGGAGGAATGACTACATAAAATGTTATTTTTATTTAGTAGGACTTTTGGCAGTTAATTAATAAAAGTGAAATAACAGGGGGTACAGGTTCAATCCCTGGTCGGAGAACTAAGATCCCACATTCTGTGCAACCAAAAAAAAAAAAAAAAAAGTCAACAAAAGTTAAATAAGTCTTATGTGTGAATATTGTATTTGTGCTTTAAATATTAATTTGATTTTTTCTATTTTTAATATATTTTAATATGTTTACCCATCCTCTTTATTCTCATATTATTTTTTAATTATTCTTTACCTGTTTTCTTTAAGGTTTATATATTTAGGTAAATTATTCCATTATTCCATTGTACCATAGAAAATCGTTATGCTTTTGATAATTGATCAAAGCTTTATATGGCTTGATTCAACTGTTTTAAATGGAATCGAGCTTCTGAGGAATCCATATTATTTTACAGACGGATGATATTGTTTTGTATTAAATTTTTTTTTTTACTTAAAATGTAAATACCAAAATAGGGCTGTACAGAAAAGAGTTAACATAGGAGGATTGACACTGCTATTCCTAAAAGGTCTGCTTATAAGGTTGGTTCTTGGCTGGCATTTGGAAACTTGCCTTTCGGGAGGGTTTCCACCATTCCCAGAACTGAGAATAGTGGCTCACCGTGCCTAAACTTTTAGCACAAGCAATGTGGTTTGTGCTGAACACCAGCTTTCCTTCTGGAGTCTGGAGTTTTGGTACATGCTAGGCAGAGGATGCCTGTGTGACCAGCCCTGAGAAAAACTGAGTCTCTATAAGCGTGTTGCATATGTGACATGTGACATTTCATCTTTATTTTTCCATCAATTAAGCCTAAATCCATGCAAGATATGCAGAATTTTTGGTGTCTGTATGGATGCTAACTTGGTGTTAAAAGCTGTTTACAGCTTTGAGTAAAGACTCACTGGGCAGTATGGAAGGTCAAACTTCTCTTCTAAATAATAGTGGCAGTTGTAATAATAATTTATAATCGGCAACAGCTCTAGAATTTACAGTGTACTTTCCCTGTGAGTTTTTTCATTTCAGCTTTTCATTAACGTAGTCAACCTATAAGCAAGTAATATTTGTGTTTCAGAAATGTGGAAAGTGAGACTTTGAAGTGTGTGACTTGCCCAGGATCACACAGGGAATTTATAATCTTTTCTACTGATAGGCTAGGGAGGTGGCAGAGTATAATGTGTAAAAGACTGCAGTTTTGGAGTCATAGTCAACGGGCTTAATAGCTATGTGGTTTGGACAAATCACCTCTACTTTCTGGAAACCAGTTTTATTATTTGTTATATGAAGGTTGTTTTGAAATGTAAATGCAACAATATAGTAATGTCTGACAAAGCATTCAATAAACAGCTGCTATAATTAATATGATAATTATTATTAATATGATAACACCATCATCCCATTCTTAGGTTTGATTTCAAATTTTGGGTCAAGTTAGCTATTTGCTATATTATAAATAATGTTGGGTGTGTCTTCTCTCTGCTTTGTTAACATTCTGTACTTACACAGCTATCGTAGAACTTACCGTACAGGTTGTAATTATCTGTTTACTTATTTTCCTCCCCTACTAGACTGTGACATCCTTGAGAAAATAGGTGTAATAGCAGTTTGCTTTCTACATTATTTATGGAGTTAATAAGAGAAGATTGAACACTTTGAACTCCCCAATGAAACACTTAATATTTGCATTAGGTGCTTGTGGTGCTAATAATATCTATCTAATTTCTGACATGTTATTCTTAATAGACCTTGCTTGTCTCTATAGGAAACCTTATATGCTTTAATGAAATATAATTTTGGAAATGACTAATACAGCTTGATAGAAAAAAAATACGCAGTTTTAGTGCTGGAAGAATCCTTAGAGTTCATGTATTGTTACCTATCCCATTTTCTAGAAGAGGAAGCAGAGAGGCCCAAGGGGGTTAGGTGCTTTCTCTAGGGTCGCACTGTTGGTTGGTTGCAGGATTTTTTATTTATAACCCAGGAAAAAAGCAGTGCATCAAAGATCATCAAAATAAGGTGATGTGTGTTCCCATTTAAAGAAAACCTAAATTTCCTTTTGCAGTGGAGTTTAAGATAGGATATTATATCAGGAAAATTGTACCCATTTTGCCACTTACCTGTGAGTGCTTGACAAACAATATAAAACTTTAAATTTTCAAAAAGAGCAAAAGAAAGGTAGGGAGGGTGCATACTAAACTCTTAGTATTGGTTCCAAAGGGTCTGAGATTAGAGAAAGAAAGGAGAAATTATTTTTTCCCTATACACTTTGGTATTCATTAGCTTTTTACAATGAATATATATAATAGTTTTATAACTTAAAAACCATAATATAGAAAATAGTATTCTAAAACCCATGAGAGGTGCAAGCTGAGGCAAAGTATGTAGGGAATGTGAGAGAAGTCTTCTGTCCTCATTGACCCGACTTTTAAGTTGAGGGAACTAAATTTTATATCTGATAAAGAATTAACTCTTTTATTCTTATAAGGAATTTAAGGCAAACTTAGAAGAAATAGTACAATAAAGTACATGATTAATTAGCATTTAATTTGTATAGACAGTGTTTATTATAGGAGTTCATAGAGAGTTCATAGTTTAATGGAATCATATTAAAATTATGAATATTATATTATAATAATTTCTATTTTAGTAAGTTATATTTTGTTCACTGGTACAATAATATGTTTGGAATTTCCTCAGAACTTACTGACTTTATCTTTGTTATATACTTGATCTTTTTGGATGCCTTGTGCAAGGTATCCTCAAATGTTTGTAGGAAGTATTATATATATATATATTTTTACTACTTACTAAGCTCATATTTGGACAGGACTAATCTCTTGACTTGTTATGGAAAAAAAAAGCCATGCTACTAGAAAACTAAACCTTTGGAAAACAAGGATCAGATTAAGTATTTACTGCTCAGCTGCCGCTATTTTGAAACTTAAAAAAGGTATATTTAATTTGTTTATAGTCTTCTTGTATAAAATGCCCCATAGCATACTTTTAAATTTTGGAAAGCTACAATAAAAACACTCTATTCTAGTAAGTGTGGGTATGCATTGTTGGCAGAGAGAGGCACACTGTGGACAGATCACATTGTCTCTCAAGTACAAGACGTACTTAATAGCCACATAAATTTGAGTAAAATAACTTTTCTGGACTTTACGTTTCTTACCTATAAAGAAGAAATAACAATAATATCCTAACAAATATTTTAAAATATTCGAATTAGCTGAATTTTAGAGTTTATGAAAATCCTTTACAAAGTGGTAGTGTTGATGGGATTCCTAAAGCTTCCCTAGCTAGGAAGCACAGAATAAAGTAGTTAATAGTATATTAGTATGTTGGATAATATCTTCACTAATATAATAGCATTTTTAGTAATGAGTTTCATATAACTTTTTTTTTTTTTTTTCAAACTGAGGATATGGTATTTCAAACTGAGAATATAGGCTACTCAGTGAACATGACTGTTGAGGGTCAGGGTGACTGTTTCTATTAATCTGGCTTGATGCAAAGAGAGAGTACAGTGTCTTATTCTAATTTTTTTAAAAAATTTCTTTCTTTTAATTTAACTAGGTTAGTTGATCTTGACCAATATGTTTGGAGTAACTCTAAAGCAAATACAATCTCATTTTTACCTGGAAGTTAATTTATATGTCACTACTGTATTTTGTTTCAGTTAACAATTGATGGCTATTTTTATCACAGTTTCTGATCATTGGTAATCTTTTACATGCAAAACTAAAGATCTGGTAATTTAGGTAACTTATTTCTATGTGATTTTATTATGTATCTTAATTAATTCTTATTTATGATGTTTCTCTAAAAAATGAAAGCTATTTGTAAGTACAGAGCTCAGATTGTATCGTTACTATCGAGGCTTTTGCTCACTGGGCTTCTATATATTCTTGATACCTTATTTCTCCTTTTTTTTCCCCCCTGATATTTTCAGATGTTTTGGAATGTTATTAAGCCCAGGTCGAAACGTGAAGAACAGTGACATGCATTTACTGGATATGGTAATGAAAATCTTAACAAAGCACCTTAACCAAGTATAGATGATAGTTATTTTATATTTTTAAAATATTTTCTATTTTGAAATTTTGTCATTTTGTCAAAATTGTTTCTAACTTTCAGCTATCAATTACTATGATAGTAGTAATTTAATTTGGAACCCCAAACTTAAAATTACTTATGAGGGAGAGATTTAGGAAAACATTCATAAAAAAGCATATGCAAGTGGGAAGCAAATAAAAGGATAGTGTAATGAAAATATCCATCTATTCATCTGTTTGGCTTCTTAGGAATGTGTCTCTTCTTTGAGCCCAAATAACAAATAACATGATTATAACAGGCACGATGTTATAAGTGAATATGGTGCATTTCTTTTTTTTTAATGCAATATTATTAATTTGAGTACCGTGATGGATGCTTTTGTTTTCTTTAAAGTGTTTCCCTTTCTGAATTTTTCCTTCTTGATTACCTTTCATTAGCAAAGTATATTTACTGTAGGAGTGGTACTTATTTAAAGAATGCCCTTGAAGGTTAATATATATTTAAGAGTTGGTATTTGATGTAAAAATAGCAAGCCATCTTAACTTTTAAAGAGAAATACCTGCTAATATTGCAGTTAATGAAAACATTTACTTTGTGGTTTAGAAATGTTATAGGAAATAGTTATCTTAGTATAATGTTTTTTACTTACTTAACTGAGATTTTTTTAGGTAGCACTACATGTTTTCTTCCTTTCAGCTGTATTTTGCAAATGTCAGTTAAATATCACAAATTATATCAACTTTTTCTTTGAGTTATTTCATGGTAACATCACATGGATTTTCTACTGGTAGTAGAATGGTTTATTTAGCCTTTTTGAGGACCTAATTTTGTGCCAAGTATTGTGTGAAGTGCTGGTGTTATAGACATGGTAAAACAGTTCTTACCATCTGTGGGTTCATAATCTTGTGATGGAAATAGATCTTTTAAGTATGTAATGACAGCAGTGGGTTAAGTGCTCTCATAGAGTTGGTACAATGAGCCACAGAAATATAGAGGAAGTACTGCATGGGTAGGTAAGGTAAGGACAACCAATTACTTTAAATGTGAAAATGAATTAGGTATTGGTTCATCTCTCTTCCCTCTCTCTTTATAGCATATCAGTAATGCAAGTGGTTTTACTTAAGGCAAGACATAGCATTTTGGAGCCCTGAAAATTCCGTGAGGAGGTAGTTTCAGGGACATTAAACACTTATAAGCTTCTAGATCCTAATTAGTAATGATTTTTCAGAGTTTAAAAGATTAAGATGAATCACTGGCAAAGATTTTTCTATTAAACCTAAGTTTAGATTATAGAGTTACAGACCTGGCATGAACTTCTGATCCCCCTTAGTCTTAGTGTCTTGCTTGTGGTGCAGCCCTCCACCTTTAAGAGTCCATATTGAGGGCTTCCCTGGTGGCACGGTGGTTGAGAATCCGCCTGCCAATGCACGGGACACGGGTTCATGCCCTGGTCCGGGAAGATCCCACATGCCGCGGAGTGGCTGGGCCTGTGAGCCATGGCTGCTGAGCCTGTGCATCCGGAGCCTGTGCTCCACAACGGGAGAGGCCACAACAGTGAGAGGCCCGGGTACCACAAAAAAAAAAAAAAAAAAAAAGTACATATTGAAATCAAAAGACTTGTCAGCGCTGAAGCTCCTGGAAAGAGCAGTGGGCTTACCTGTGCCACAAATAGTTGGTCAAGTTGGAGAGTTTATATGTACAATTATCAGCAATTGTGATTTGTTATTACCAATGCTGTTAATCTTCATGCTATCTTTAATACACGGTTATTGAGCTTTAGCTAGATTACATCTAATAAAAAGGAACTTGTTACCTTATAATGAAGACTATGGGACAGTTCTGGTTATTACAGGTTATACCTTTGTAATCACCTGAAATCATATTCCTTGTAACTTTGCCTAATTAGTCTTAGTTCTGCCCTCTAGACCCAGATGTTAATACTTTTTCTTCTATGACATCCAAATACGTGTATGCTTTGAAAACAAATTTCACCTTGCACTTTATTCTGACAAACTTTAAAAGTGTTTAATTATATTTATTTATTTATTTATTTTTGTGGTACGCGGGCCTCTCACTGTTGTGGCCTCTCCCGTTGCGGAGCACAGGCTCCGGAAGCACAGGCTCAGCGGCCATGGCTCATGGGCCCAGCCGCTCTGTGGCATGTGGGATCTTCCCAGACCGGGACACAAACGCGTGTCCCCTGCATCGGCAGGCGGATTCTCAACCACTGCGCCACCAGGGAAGCCCATTTAATTATATTTAATTTCAGAATTTGTGAGACTTTTCTATTTGACTTGAATAATTTTTAAGCAATGCTGACTTTCTTCCCTGAATGCTAAATAAGCAAGATGAACTGAGACTTTTCTATAAATGTATAAATTTTGTTTAATATAAAAATCTACATGAAAGAGAAAGTTATAAATGAAATGTATTTTTTAGTCAAATAGCCAAATTACTTATATATATTATATATAGTATGTAAATAAAATCATATCTAAATAAGATTAGTTAGGTTTTTTGTGGGTACAGATAACAGACTCTCAATTTTCTCCCAGTAGTGAGTGAGAATAGTTTGGTGAAGATACTTGTAGTAGGAATAAGGAAATGAGAATTTTTGATTCATAGCCATTGATACCTAGGAGAAGCCTAACAGGAATGTACCAAAAAGCTGAAAACTAGGTAGAGTCAGATTTCATGGAACTGGAGCACAACTTAAAGTTGTATACAGCAGAAACTAACACAACACTGTAAAGCAATTATACTCCAGTAAAGATGTTAAAAAAAAAAATCAAGTCACAGAAGACTAAAAACAATGTAATACCATTTTAATAAAAACTCAGAAGCAGGTAAAATAAAATAATATTTTTTTAAAAAGTCCTAGAGACGCCACAGAAAGTTTGTGGATCTTCACAATTAACTATTTATTGACATTAGGCTAGTAGCTGGACTCAGAGAAATAAAATTTACATTGTAATCCAATATACTTGTAATCTTTATATATAAAAAAGCTAAAGTAAAATTTTTATGAAACAATCTTAACCCTTACATGTGTGATGAAATCTGCAAATTTTTCCCTCTACTTGATTAAAAAGTCTGGTCATAATCCACTAAATTGATTTTATGATCCACAAATGGGTCACAAACTGCTGTTTGGAAATCATTAGCCTGTCAGCTCCATAAAGTCAGGACCATTTTGTTTTGTTTTCCTTGCTGGATACTCACAGGTATAGAGCATGACTCACAGTAGGCTCATATTTGTTTAATGAATGGATGGATTAGCATGAACTTACATTTTTTATTTTTACTTTTTTGTGTTATCTCCTCCTTCTGATGCCATCTGTGTGCTTTACCATGCTGTCTGCCTACTTGACCTCATAGCTTCAGCTTAACTCATAACTTGACAGCAGTTCATTCATGGCTTAGTATGACTTAGCATGATTCTTCAGCTTATGTTTCCATTGCAAAGTGCCATATTCTCATTATATTTCCAAGTTTATTTTCTTAAGAAGAAGGCATCTGGTGGTTCCAGCCTGGCCTAGTTTGGGCAGAGGCTTTTGTTGTCCAGATGTCCTTTACCTGATGTCCCTGATCTTGTCAGCCTTCTTGGTGGAGCCAGGGCATGCAGAGGAGTCAGGAAAGAACTCTAGATCAAAGATTGTGACAGTATCTTCATAAGGGGATGGGAGCAAGCCAGGCTATGTAATAGAAATATCTAGTTCAATATCAAAAATGACTTGATAAAGAGAAACTTTTATTAAGGGCTTTTGATGTGTAAGACAGTATTATTGTGGTTCTATGTTGTGAGGACTAAAAAGAAATAAAAATATGCTTAGTTTGGTTAGGCTGTTTTGGTTACAAGAAACAAAGATTCACTTAGAGCACCTTAAAGGCAAAAGAGGTTATTGATCTTCATGAAATTGTACCTAAACCTGCAAAGTGGTCTCTATCTGGTCTCTTCCTGTCTGCCTCTCCTCCTGCCATGGGCTTACTCTTTCTGTGAGACTCTTTATTGCTGCCCCTGTTCTCTCAGCCTCTGGTGCTCTGCCCCCCCTTTCTGTCTTTCTGCACCTTCTCCTCTCTCCCCCTCCCTGCCTCCCTTCCTCCCTCCATTCCCCCCTTCTTTCCTTCTCTTCCCTCTTTCTCCCTGTCCTCTCCTTCTCCCTCCTTGCCCTTTTCTCTCCCTCCCTGCCTCTTCTCTGCCCTTCTCTTTCCTCCCCTTCAGCTTGCCTCCTTTGTATCTGCCTTTGTTTTTTGACTACAGGATTAATTATTTTTAAGGATTTTTTTTGGTGTTTGTTTTCTCCATTTCTCTCTTACCACTTAGCAGTTTCCTAGTACTCTGCTGTTCTTTATATATTTTCCCTACATTAAATTCTGTTATAACTTCATTTTGTATGTGGCCTGACATCACCTGACTTCTTATCAAACCTTTCAGCCCCACTGCTAACTGCCCACTTTCCTTGGTATTTGTTAATTGAAAGAAAGAATTTGACTGGTCTAGCTCATTTTTTTGGACTCAAGCATAGCACGAGCTCTTGTCCAGAAATGGACTAGATTTTTTTGGGTCAGGTGCTCATTCTTGTTCTGAACTTCTAATTAGACAGTAGAGAGAGAGGATAGGCACATGGAAGGGAGTGAGGGAGAGAGAGAGAGAAAGATATGAATATATAAGTGTGTTGGAGGTACTGAGTGGGTTTCCTTTACATGGCCTTGAGTGTATATTTCACCTCTGGAATTCAGGGTCCCTGCACTTAAGCTATACAATCTGATTAGTGAAATATCATGAGTGCACTAGAAAAATGTACATAGTAATTGCCAAACGACTACAGTAATTTCATATGGATTCAGAGAAGCATCTGTGTGGGGGAAATATTGAAAAAAAAGGTTTTTCTCTTTTAGTCTGACCCTTTTCGCACTCTCCATTTATAATATAAGGAAATCAGTACAGAAAATTGAAAGTACTGTGGATAATATTTTGCACGTGCACATATTTGTATGCATGTGCTGTTCTCCCACGGGACAACCTCTAAGCTCCCCCACACTACACACACACACACACACACACACACACACACACACACACACACATATACAAACTACGTGTGGCCTTGCTTTCAAGGCCACATGTAGTTGTGGAGTTGCTGCTTTAGCGAGAGTCAAGAGCTGGCTTGGTAAAAGTCTTAAGGAGTGGAGGAAATGAAGAAGAAGAGGAGAAGGAGAGAACAGAAGAAGGAGAATAAGTATGAGGGTACATAGAGATACTTAATTACCTTGAGTGCTGATTACAAACCAGTATTAGTCTCCTAATATTGATTTATGATTGTTAGAAAGTGTACCTATATCTGGCATATAGGCAATAATAAGTATTAACTTTAAAGGTATTCATTGTGATAAAGTACATTAATACTTTAAGAATATATTAAAAATTAGAACATTAGAAGAAAAATCCTAACTTATTTTCCTGTGATTAGCTATTAATTCAGTTTAACTATCTTCAGTGAGATCCGTAATATAGTTTTAATAGAAACTTCCTATATCCTGTATGTGTAGGTATGTGAGATTTTGACAACCAGACTAAGATAAAGTTAAATATAACTTCATACCAGTATTATGTTTTTGTGAGTCAGCATGTAAGGATATACCTCCTTTTATCCAAGAGTATGTGTCTCTAAATAGAAACTCTGGAGAAAGCTGTAGGAGAATTTAATATTTAAAGAAATGCTTCTGTGGGATGAAAAAACTTTACAAAGAAAATAAGTCCCCTGTTTGACTGTAAATTCAAATTTTAATAAAATGGATTGCTTAAAGTAAGATATAATTTAAAATGATGATTTTTTGATGTATATATTCTCAGTGATTCCTGTTTGAACTTTTATAGGAATCCATGGGAAAGAGCTATGATGGGAGAGCTTATGTTATCACCGGCATGTGGAACCCCAATGCACCAATATTTCTGGCACTTAATGAAGAAACTCCAAAAGGTGAATTTTCTTAAAAAATTCCTTATTATTTACTTTAAAATTTACATTATGGACAATATTGTTTTGCCATGTTTAATAAAATTCTGGTGCTCATTTTAAATGGAATTATTCTTGTTTTCATGCTTTAAACATCTATGGGGAAAACCTCCACTATTCAAAAGAAAGCCCCCTGATGATATGTGGATTAATTTTATTACATTATGTAAGAAAGTATTTGGGCTTTGTGTTTCATATGTCATTATAGAGTTGTTTTATTTAAGGGGGAAATGATGGAAGAATATGAAAGAAATGATGAAGCAAATTCTGGAATTTTTGCATATCTGATAAATATTTTAACTTTTTTCTCTATATTACAGATTACTTATATCTTTTCATTTACTATTATTCATTTCAGTCTTTTGATCTTCGGGAGTTTAGTAATGTATATTTAGGATTTCATTCGTGGAAAATACTTTTTTCTAAGTTGTTTACCTTTTCATTTTGTTTAATATGTTAGTGTTGAACAGAATTTATAGATGGTAAGTAGGCTCATTTGTCATTTTTCCCATTGTATTTATTTTATTCCTACTTTATCCAGATATCTGTTAATTGCCCATGTGGTTGTTTTTTTTTTCCCCTCCACCATCTGCCTTTAAACTAAAATTTAGTTTTATCTCATGAGTTATAATCTTCTACTAAATGCTTTACTGTGATTCAACCAATAATTTTTTTTTTTTTTTTTTTTTTGTGGTATGCGGGCCTCACTGTTGTGGCCTCTCCCATTGCGGAGCACAGGCTCCGGACGCGCAGGCTCAGCAGCCATGGCTCACGGGCCCAGCCGCTCCGCGGCATGTGGGATCCTCCCAGACCGGGGCACGAACCCGTGTCCCCCGCATTGGCAGGCGGATTCTCAACCACTGCGCCACCAGGGAAGCCCTCAACCAATAATTTATATTGAGAAAATAATGGATCAGCTTGTTTGATCTTTAGTTTTATATTATTTACTTTATACCCACAATAGACTTTTGGTTAAAGACAGGAGCATTAGTGAATACTGATATGGAAATATATTAATGAAGAATATTAAATGATAATTATTTTTTAATTTCCTTAATAAAAGTATTTACCAGTTCCATAAATTGCATGCATTTGATCACACATCAAGCTATTTCAAAATGAGGGCTAAAAGAGAGAAAAATAATGATGATTATGTAAAATTTAGCTTTTCATATATTAGGAATAAATAATTTTTACACCACAGTTTGTTATTTCTGGATGCAGGCTTGTGAATACTAGTCTGTAAACTTCTTCCTTATAATCATTCAGAAAATCAACGTGAAAATGGAAAAAATAAGCCAGTTGATAATTCTGAAGTAAAATATAGAAATTTCAAATAATAATTTATAAAAGCACTTCTTACCTGTTCTTAATGTAACACATAGTTCAGTTTCATTTTGTATTTTAATACCTATTTGGTCCTAAATTAAAAATAATATATTTTAGGGACTTTCCTGGTGGTCCAGTGGTTAAGGCTCTGCCTTCCAATGCAGTGGGTGCAGGTTCGATCCCTGGTTGGGGAACTAAGATCCCACATGTCGTGCAGTGTGGCTCAAAAATAATAATAATAGTAAAAAGATAAAAAAGAATTATATATTTTAAAAAATACATATTTTAAAATTTATTTGTTCAATTAAAAGAAATTACATAGTACTATATTACAGTAATATTCTAATGCAAAAGATAATGTATTTTAAATTTAAAATCATTTCATATGCCACACAAAAATGTTGACCTAATTTCTTAAATTTTTAAATGGTGTTCTTGAAATTATAAATTACTCAGAGGAGTCATGAATCAAAATTACAAAAGTTGAAGCCCTGAGAGATGAAATAAATGTCTTGGATCTTTTTGCTACGTGAAGTTGTATATTGTATTCTGCGTTTTGTTATTTTCCCTAACCCCTCTACTTTACTCCCCTGAGACTTTATAAGGTCCTTAGGTCAAGTACAATGTCTAGAGAATCCTAGTTCCTCTTGAATTGGCAGATAGGATGCTTGTATTTAGTACGAATGTAATACATTTTTTGTTGAGTTTAATGATATTAATAGAAGTGTAGTTGATGAGTATAAATGTTGTATAATGGTTAAAAAGACACTATCGAAGGTTTCTTCTAATGGTAGGCTTGGTTATTTGAACTT
This sequence comes from Kogia breviceps, assembly GCF_026419965.1. Taxonomy (NCBI): domain Eukaryota; kingdom Metazoa; phylum Chordata; class Mammalia; order Artiodactyla; family Physeteridae; genus Kogia; species Kogia breviceps. The sequence goes on along the minus strand of NC_081310.1, from coordinate 48,572,922 downwards.
TCCTTTAACTGAGAACTGAAAATGGTAGACAATATAAATTTAAAAAATATTTTAAAAATAATGAATAAATGACAAAATGATATGGAATAAACAAACCACAGTTTCAAAAATCCCAATGAATTTCAAGCAGGGTAAATAGAATAAAATGAAATCCATATTTCAACCTATCATAGCGAAACTAAAGAAAACCAATAGACACTGGTCTAGAAAGTCTAGATTCAAATTAGAGGAAGGCTATGGTGAAGAAAACATTTTAAATAGTAACTGAAATTTTGACTGATAACAGTATACTGTTGTCTAAAAGCACTTGCCAGGACTCTGATATATATATTTTATGTATATAAAATATATATACATACTATAAATATGTAGTGTGTATATATACTCTCTATATGTAGAGTGTATATATGTGTATGTATATATGTTATATATAGAGTATATATAGCATATTTTATATGTTATATATAGAGTATATATATGAAAATTACACATTAGAGCTTTGGTCAATGATTTTCCTGAGGTTAATATGTATTATGGACAATGAGGGTACTGACAAATCTCTGGGGACTTCCCTTAAAGCATACAACATTGAAATATTAATAACATTTTCCCAAACAAATTTAACATAATGAAGGTTGAGCATCTCTTCTGATTTGGCAGTCCTTCCCATGCAACTCATCAAACAGACCTAGTAATTTCCAGTATCTCTTTTTATAAAATGAAAGGGTAGATCTTTGTGATTTTCCAGGTTTTTTTAAAAAACCCGAAAGATCGTTTTAGTGTAAAAGACATTCTGAAATTTCTATTTTATTTATTTATTTTTATATTAAGGGCCTGATTTTGAGAAGGAAAAATTAAAGTTGTCAGAGAAGATTTGGACATTTGATTAAGGTGGGATCAGGAGTGTTGAGAAACATACTTGGGCAACTTGGTTACCTATTTAATCTAAGTGACAATAAAACATTTAAAATTAAACATAGCAGGTAACAGGAGTATAAAGAACCTTAATCCTTTAACTTTGTTTTCTTAAATAAGTAATAATAAAGCTGGCATAAAACACAGAAAATTTCTACTGCAGATAAACGAGTGTACATGACTGTGGCGGTGGATATGGTAGTCACGGAGGTGGTGGAGCCTGTCCGCTTTCTCCTGGAGACAGTAGTACGCGTGTACCCTGCAAACGAGCGATTTTGGTATTTCAGCAGAAAGACTTTCACGGAGACTTTCTTCATGAGGTTGAAACAGGTAGGACCTTTGTGTTCTTTTCACATAATACATTTTTTCCACCATTTTTTCTTTAATGCCAACATAATTTCTTAAATAGCAATAAAAAGCAATATTCTTCAGATAATCAAATGATATTTAGAGTCAACCAACAGAGTATTTGAAAAATCCATATGTAGGTAATGTCAGTTGAAAAAAAACAACTAGTAATAATTATGTAGAAATTTGTTTTAGAAACCTGTAATGTGTACCTGTAAAGTATCAACATACTTAATAGAAATAATGAATCTATATCTAAAACAGCTTTTCTTCCTTTTATATACAATTACATAAAACCAAAAAGAAAGGGCACAGAAACATCATATCTTCATGTAATAGTGAAAAAGTTATGAAGTATTATATGACTAATTGTTATAGTTATTTCTACCTATATAATATTATGTGAAGGTGGTGTTTGACTTATTAGTAAGGTTTTAAAATTATGTTAATATTAAATGAACAAAATTAGGGTTTCTGTGAAGTTCTTAAATTAGGCAGTATTAGTAGCTAAAATACACTTTTTGTTATGTAATGAAGGAAGGAGGTAACAGTGAAAAATAATTTGAATTCTGGTAGTGTCCATTTTATGAAATCAGAGTAAAATATTCTATTTGAGTGATGGAAATCCTTTTCATCCTGTTTAGTGCTCCCTCTCTCCCAAGTTTAAAAAATGCTTATTGCTTCATATACTATAATATGCAAAATGTAATGTGGTAATAGCAAGCATCAGTTCAGTGAACAAATATAGAAGCCACTTAACCATTTTCATATTAAAAAAAACTTACCATTGCTCAGTTAGGCTTCATATATTAGATGCTTTGAAATCGTTGTGGTTTTCATCTTTCATAAAATTATTAGAGCTGTGGTTTGATACAGCTTTTATTACTGTGTAGACTTTTTTTCTTTTAGTTTTTGTAGCATATTCTGATGAAGATAATATGAACAATATTTAAAATTTTAGTGTCCTGAGCATATTTTCATATATTTTAAAAATATTTTCATATTTTATTCTGAGATATTTTTCTCCCTTCTTTCTTTCTTTTCTTTTCTTTTTTTTTGGTAGCTTAATTGTTAATGACTATCAAAGAATTCATTTGTCAATTTGAGCCAAAGGATTATTCAGAGTTGCATAAGAGTGAATAAAGGAGCTGTATACAGAGTGGTTGTCATCATTTTAGTGACAATTAATTAATGATTATGCTGTGAATTTTTCTTCCTTGAGACTTGATAAAAAGTTCGCTTCCCCCCTCCTGCACTGCCTCCCCAAATTAGCTTTATATATATATTTTATATGTATATATATATGTGTGTGTGTATATATATAATATATATATAAAATATATATATAATATATATGGCAAGATAAACAAGAGTACCGGAATTTATATATTTATATAAATTTCAAGAATGTATATATTAGAGTAGATTTTTATTAAATGTTATTTTCGTATTTTTATTTTTTAATTTTTAAAATTTTTTTAACATCTTTATTTGAGTATAACAGTTTTACAATAGTGCGTTAGTTTCTCCTTTACAACAAAGTGAATCAGTTATACGTATACATATGTTCCCATATCTCTTCCCTCTGACATCACCCTCCCTCCCACCCTCCCTATCCCACCCCTCTAGGTGGTCACAAAGCACTGAGCTGATCTCCCTGTGCTATGCGGCAGCTTCCCACTAGCTATCTAATTTACATTTGGTAGTGTGTATATGTCCCTGCCACTCTCTCACATCGTCACCGCTTACCCTTCCCCCTCCCCATATCCTCAAGTCCATGCTCTAGTAGGTGTTTTATTCCCATCCGACCACTAATCTCTTCATGACATTTTTTTCCCTTAGATTCCATATATATGTGTTAGCATACGGTATTTGTTTTTCTCCTTCTGACTTACTTCACTCTGTATGACAGACTCCAGGTCTATCCACCTCATTACAAATAACTCAGTTTCATTTCTTTTTATGGCTGAGTAATATTCCATTGTATATATGTGCCACATCTTCTTTATCCATTCATCTGTTGATGGACACTTAGGTTGCTTCCATGTCCTGGCTATCGTAAATAGAGCTTCAATGAACATTTTGGTACATGACTCTTTTTGACTTATGGTTTTCTCAGGGTATATGCCTAGTAGTGGGATTGTGGGGTCATATGGTAATTCTATTTGTAGTTTTCTAAGGAACCTCCATACTGTTCTCCATAGTGGCTGTATCAATTGACATTCCTATCAGCAGTGCAAGAGTGTTCCCTTTTCTCCACACCCTCTTCAGCATTTATTGTTTCTAGAGTTTTTGATGATGGCCAATCTGACCAGTGTGAGATGATATCTCATTGTAGTTTTGATTTGCATTTCTCTAATGATTAATGAGGTTGAGCATTCTTTCATGTGTTTGTTGGAAATCTGTATATCTTCTTTGGAGAAATGTCTATTTATTCTGCCCATTTTTGGATTGGGTTGTTTGTTTTTTTGTTATTGAGCTGCCTGAGTTGCTTATAAATTTTGGATATTAATCCTTTGTCAGTTGCCTCATTTGCAACTATTTTCTCCCATTCTGAGGGTTGTCTTTTGGTCTTGTTTATGGTATCCTTTGCTGTGCAAAAGCTTTTAAGTTTCATTAGGTCCCATTTGTTTATTTTTGTTTTTATTTCCATTTCTCTAGGAGATGGGTCAAAAAGGATCTTGTTGTGATTTATGTCAGAGAGTGTTCTTCCTATGTTTACCTCTAAGAGTTTGATAGTGTCTGGCCTTACATTTAGGTCTTTAACACATTTTGAGTTTATTTTTGTGTGTGGTGTTAGGGAGTGTTCTAATTTCATACTTTTACAGGTAGCTGTCCAGTTTTCCCAGCACCACTTATTGAAGAGGCTGTCTTTTCTCCACTGTATATCCTTCCCTCCTTTATCAAAGATAAGGTGACCATATGTGTGTGAGTTTATCTCTGGGCTTTCTATCCTGTTCCATTGACCTATATTTCTGTTTTTATGCCAGTACCATAGTGTCTTGATTACTGTAGCCTTGTAGTATAGTCTGAAGTCAGGGAGCCTGATTCCTCCAGCTCCATTTTTCGTTCTCAAGATTGCTTTGGCTATTTGGGGTCTTTTGTGTTTCCATACAAATTGTGAAATTTTTTGTTCTAGTTCTGTAAAAAATGCCAGTGGTAATTTGATAGGGATTGCATTGAATCTGTAGATTGCTTTGGGTAGTAGAGTCATTTTCACAATGTTGATTCTTCCAATCCAAGAACATGGTATATTTCTCCACCTATTTGTATCATCTTTAATTTCTTTCATCAGTGTCTTATAGTTTTCTGCATACAAGTCTTTTGTCTCCTTAGGTAGGTTTATTCCTAGATATTTTATTCTTTTTGTTGCAATGGTAAATGGGAGTGTTTTCTTAATTTCCCTCTCAGATTTTTCATCATTACTGTATAAGAATGCCAGAGATTTCTGTGCATTAATTTTGTATCCTGCTACTTTACCAAATTCATTGATTAGTTCTAGTAGTTTTCTGGTAGCATCCTTAGTATTCTCTATGTATAGTATCATGTCATCTGAAAACACTGACAGCTTTACTTCTTCTTTTCCTATTTGGATTCCTTTTTTTTCTCTGATTGCTGTGGCTAGAACTTCCAAAACTAGGTTGAATAAGAGTGGTGAGAGTGGGCAACCTTGTCTTGTTCCTGATCTTAGTGGAAATGGTTTCAGTTTTTCACCATTGAGAACAATGCTGGCTGTGGGTTTGTCATATATGGCCTTTATTATGTTGAGGAAAGTTCCCTGTATGCCTACTTTCTGCAGGGTTTTTGTCATAAATGGGTGTTGAATTTTGTCGAAAGCTTTCTCTGCATCTATTGAGATGATCATATGGTTTTTCTCCTTCAGTTTGTTGATATGGTGTATCACGTTGATTGATTTGCGTATATTGAAGAATCCTTGCATTCCTGGAATAAACCCCACCTGATCATGGTGTATGATCCTTTTAATGTGCTGTTGGATTCTGTTTGCTAGTATTTTGTTGAGGATTTTTGCATCTATGTTCATCAGTGTTATTGGCCTGTAGTTTTCTTTCTTTGTGACGTCTTTGTCTGGTTTTGGTATCAGGGTGATGGTGGCCTTTTAGAATGAGTTTGGGAGTGTTCCTCCCTCTGCTATATTTTGGAAGAGTTTACGAAGGATAGGTGTTAGCTCTTCTCTAAATGTTTGATAGAATTCACTTGTGAAGCCATCTGGTCCTGGGCTTTTGTTTGATGGAAGATTTTTAATCACAGTTTCAGTTTCAGTGCTTGTGATTGGTCTGTTCATATTTTCTATTTCTTCCTGGTTCAGTCTCGGCTGCTTGTGCATTTCTAAGAATTTGTCCATTTCTTCCAGGTTGTCCATTTTATTGGCATAGAGTTGCTTGTAGTAATCTCTAATAATCTTTTGTATTTCTGCAGTGTCAGTTGTTACATCTCCTTTTTCATTTCTAATTCTATTGATTTGAGTCTTCTCCCTTTTTTTCTTGATGAGTGTGGCTAATGGTTTATCAATTTTATTTATCTTTTCAAAGAACCAGCTTTTACTTTTATTGATCTTTGCTATTGTTTCCTTCATTTCTTTTTCATTTATTTCTGATCTGATCTTTATGATTTCTTTCCTTCTGCTAAATTTGGGGTTTTTTTGTTCTTCTTTCTCTAATTGCTTTAGGTGCAAAGTTAGGTTGTTTATTTGAGATGTTTCCTGTTTCTTAAGGTATGATTGTATTGCTATAAACTTCCCTCTTAGAACTGCTTTTGCTGTATCCCATAGGTTTTGGGTCGTCGTGTCTCCATTGTCATTTGTTCCTAAGTACTTTTTGATTTCCTCTTTGATTTCTTCAGTGATCACTTCATTATTAAGTAGTGTATTGTTTAGCCTCCATGTGTTTGTATTTTTTACAGATCTTTTCCTGTAATTGATATCTAGTCTCATAGCATTGTGGTCAGAAAAGATACTTGATACGATTTCAATTTTCTTAAATTTGCCAAGGCTAGATTTGTGACCCAAGATATGATCTATCCTGGAGAATGTTCCATGAGCACTTGAGAAAAATGTGTATTCTGTTGTTTTTGGATGGAATGTCCTATAAATATCAAGTAAATCCATCTTTTGCAATGTATCATTTAAAGCTTGTGTTTCTTTACTTATTTTCATTTTGGATGATCTATCCATTGGTGAAAGTGGGGTGTTAAAGTCCCCTACTATGATTGTGTTACTGTCGATTTCCCCTTTTATGGCTGTTAGTATTTGCCTTATGTATTGAGGTGCTCCTATGTTGGGTGCATAAATATTTACAATTGTTATATCTTCTTCATGGACCGATCCCTTGATCATTATGTAGTGTCCTTCTTTGTCTCTTGTAATAGTCTTTATTTTAAAGTCTATTTTGTCTGATATGAGAATTGCTACTCCAGCTTTCTTCTGATTTCCATTTGCATGGAATATCTTTTTCCATCCCCTCACTTTCAGCCTGTAAGTGTCCCTAGGTCTGAAGTGGGTCTCTTGTAGACAGCATATATATGGGTCCTGTTTTTGTATCCATTCAGCCAGTCTGTGTCTTTTGGTGGGAGCATTTAATCCATTTACATTTAAGGAAATTATTTATATGTATGTTCCTATTACCATTTACTTAATTGCTTTGGGTTGTTCTTGTAGGTCTTTTCCTTCTCTTGTGTTTCTTGCCTAGAGAAGTTCCTTTAGCATTTGTTGTAAAGCTGGTTTGGTGGTGCTGAACTCTCTCAGCTTTTGCTTGTCTGTAAAGGTTTTAATTTCTCCATCAAATCTGAATGAGATCCTTGCTGGGTAGAGTCATCTTGGTTGTAGGTTTTTTTCCTTCATCACTTTAAATATGTCCTGCCACTCCCTTCTGGCTTGTAGAGTTTCTGCTGAAAGATGAGATGTTAACCTTATGGGGATTCCCTTGTGTGTTATTTGTTGTTTTTCCCTTGCTGCTTTTAATATGTTTTCTTTGTATTTAATTTTTGACAGTTTGATTATTATGTGTCTTGGCGTGTTTCTCCTTGGGTTTATCCTGTATTGGACTCTCTGTGCTTCCTGGACTTGATTGACTATTTCATTTCCTATATTAGGGAAGTTTTCAACTATAATCTCTTCAAATATTTTCTCAGTCCCTTTCTTTTTCTCTTCTTCTTCTGGGACCGGTATAATTCGAATGCTGGTGCGTTTAATGTTGTCCCAGAGGTCTCTGAGACTGTCCTCAGTTCTTTTCATTCTTTTTTCTTTCTTCTGCTCTGCAGTAGTTATTTCCACTATTTTATCTTCCAGGTCACTTATCTGTCCTTCTGCCTCAGTTATTCTGCTATTGATCCCATCGAGAGTATTTTTCATTTCATTTATTGTGTTGCTCATTGTTGCTTGCTTCCTCTTTATTTCTTCTAGGTCCTTGTTAACTGTTTCTTGCAATTTGTCTATGCTGTTGCCAAGATTTTGAATCATCTTTACTATCATTATTCTGAATTCTTTTTCTGGTAGACTGGCTATTACCTCTTCATTTGTTAGGTCTGGTATGTTTTTATCTTGCTCCTTCATGTGCTGTGTGTTTTTGTGTCTTCTCATTTTGCCTATCTTACTGTGTTTGGGGTCTCATTTTTTCAGGCTGCAGGTTCGTATTTCTATTTATTTTTGGTGGCTGTCCCCAGTGGCTGAGGTTGTTTCAGTGGGTTGAGCAGGTTTCCTGGTTGGGGGGACTAGTGCCTCTGTTCTGGTGGATGAGGCTGGCTCTTGTCTTTCTGGTGGGCAGGTCCACGTCTGGTGGTGTGTTTTGGGATGTCGGTAGCCTTATTATGATTTTAGGCAGCCTCTCTGCTAATGGATGGGGTGTAGACCTGTCTTGCTCTTTGTTGGGCATAGGGTGTCCAGCACTGTTCATTGCTGTTCCTTGAGTGAAGCTGGGTCTTGGTGTTGAGATGGAGGTCTCTGGGAGATTTTTGCCATTTGATATTACGTGTAGCTGGGAGGTCTCTTGTGGACCAGTGTCCTGAGGTTGGTTCTCCCACCTTAGAGACACAGCCTTGACACCTGGCTGGAGTGCCAAGAGCCTTTAATCCATATGGCCAGGTACGTGGGGATTATCTTGCCTTTGGGGAGGTCTGAGGTCTTCTGCCAGCGTTCGGTGGGTGTTCTATAGGAGAATTTCCACGTGTAGATGTATTTCTGATGTATCTGTGAGGAGGAAGGTGATCCCCGCGTGTTACTCTTCCGCCATCTTCTCGCTCCCCTTCTATTTTCGTATTTTTAAAACTACTGATGTTGAATGACTGAGTGGTAAGTGCCATAAGTTAAGAATTTCTTAGTACTAAAACATTAAAAATACTATATGAGGCCATTTCATGTGAAATAAAAAGATTAATTTAGATACACTGTAATATTCAGCTCCAATAAATGTGAGACTGATTTAAATGAATATCAAATAAGAACATGCTTTCTAATTTCAGTGGTATAATTTAATTTCTTTAGTAGATATCGTGTTATTCTGTTTATTATTATTTTTATTTATTCTTGAGTCAATTTTGGTGATTTGTGTCTTTCAAGGAATTTTCAGTTTAATCAAGGATATTTAATTTACTGCTTAAAATATTACCTTTTTATTTTTAATGTTTTTAGGATGTGTAGGATCTGCTTTTATTTCTGATATTGCTAATTTATATATTCTCTCTTGTTTTTTGTTTTATCAGCCTAGCTAGAGGTCTATTAATTTTACAGATTTTATTCCCCCCCAAAGAACCAGATTTTGGGTTCATTGATTTCCTTATTGTTTTTCTGTTTTATCTTCTGTTGATTCCTTTTGCTTTCTTTTTTATTTCCTTTTTTTTTCTGCTTTGGATTTAACTTGTTTTTCTAGTTTCTTCATATGAAGATTATATCACTGATTTTTTTTTAAACTTTTTTTCCTAATATCTTTTAATTTTTTAGGTTATAACTTTGTCTCTAACTTCTCCGAGTTGTTAAAAGAAAACTCTCTTTCCTTTACTGCTATTCACAACACTTCATTTCTGACACCAGATGGGTGAGTGTTTTTCCTATAGCAATTAATTCTCCAATTGGACACCAATTGGATGACCTATAATACAATTATGACACTAACTACCTGGAGTAGGCACAGACCCCACAGGTTAAGGGCTCAGTTCCACAAGACTGTGCCCCTCCTCCTTACTTCAGACACCAGTTGCAGGTTCAGGTTATCACCTGTGTTTCTGACCAACCAGCTATAACTTGGAGGTTCCCACAACCTCCTCCTCAGTTTTGATAGTTTGCTAGAATGACTCACAGAACTCAGGAAAACAGTTTACTTAGTAGATTACCAGTTTATTATAAAAGGATACAGCTCTAGAACAGCCAGCTAGAAGAGATGCACAGGGCAAGGTATGGGGGAAGGTGTATGGAGTTTCCATGCTCTTTACAGGCTTGCCACCCTCTCAGTACCTCCATGTGTTCACCAACCCAGAAGTTCTCTGAACACCTAAGTTAGGGTTTTTTATGGATGCTTCATTCTTTAGGCACAATTGAGTAAATCATTGGCTATTAGTGATTAACTCAAGTACCAGCTCCTTTCCCTTCCCTGGAGGTTGAGGGAGTGGGGCTCTAAGTTCCAACCCTCTATCATGTGATTGATTCCTCTAGCATCCATCTTCCCCCCCACCCCATATCCTCAGGGGCTTTCCAAAAAAGTCACCTCATTAACATAAATTCAAGTGTGGTTGAAAGAAGCTCATTAGGAATAACAAAAGATGCTCCTTTTACCTTTATTGCTCTGGAACTATTTCAGAAATGGGATAAAAACCAAATATTATAACAAAAGATGTTTCTTTCACCTTTATCTCTATGGCAGTGTTTCAGAAGCCAGGATGAATACCAAAATATATATTTCTTATTATATCACAGTACCACGGTTGTCATGATGAATAAATATGAATTCACGTAAGGCCCTTTAGGACAGTGCTTGTCACCTGGTGCATGTTCAGTAAATGTTAGCTATTATTTTTTTATTAATGTTAATTAATACTTGTTTTTCTTTTATCTAGTCTCTATTCTTTTTGGGCAGAATCCTTTGTTTCTTAAGCCTAAAATAAATGAATGAATAAATGAACCAATAAATGAATAACTAACTCTGGTAGAAAGGTCAGGATTTTGGAGTGTGGTAAGGCAGAGGAGGGCATTTCAGTCAGAGACAAGAGTTGAGTCAGGTCATAGAACTCTGATGTAACATGATATGTTCAAGATCTGTAGGAAATTAGATATTGCCGAAGCATCAGTGGGCATGGTGGGTAATTATTCCGAATAGGTAGGTCATTACCATGCTTAGTCTGTTATACTCAGGTTGAGAGAATTTTAAGCTGTGAATAACACTATATTTAGAATTGGGAAAGGTCACTCTGACAGCAGTGAAAAAGATATTGATATTGGAGGCAATAAATATGAAGTAAGAAGGCTATTGTGGCCAAGATGAGAAATGATGGTGTGAAGAAAGGTGGTGGCAGTGGGGATAATAGAAAAGATGAATTTGAGAGGCCTTAGGGAAGTAAGAATCAAGATCTGGTGTTTGATGTGACGTGAGGTTGAGTGAAAACAAGGGGTCTAGGATTACTTTCAGGTGACTGGGTGGTTGTTGAACCTTTTGATTGAGATGTTACGGAGTCCAAGCTTGCTCTGCTCGCTGCAGTGAATCGGGGACGAGGTGTTGAGGCAAGGAATACTTTATTCAGAAAGCCGGCAGATGGAGAAGATGCCAGGCTAGTGTCTCTGATAAACCATCTTATAGGGGTTTGGATGCCAGCTTCTTTTATAGCACAGAGAAGGGGAGGAGATGAGTAAGTAAGTAAGTTTTGCAAATAACCTGTGGAATGGCCAGCCTCCATGAGGGGATGTGTTAATTTCTTCTTTCTTGAGACATCCACAGGTGGGTGGGGTGAGGTTGTCTCCCTGTGAACTGAACAGAGGCACTTTAGTTTAACTTTCAGGCAGAGGGGCAGGGTTCCCTGAGGCAGGCCATTATGTATGATTATAATAACAAAAGCAACAAAAAACAAAGGTTAAAGTCAAAGAAACAGATTGAACCTGGAGTCCAATGTAGCTTTTCCCTGTTACAGAAATAGACTTTCAAGGAGAAATGTTTCGAGGCTCATGAGGAAAGCTATTGGAGTTTCAGATATGCTGAATTTCACATTTCTGTGGAACTTTTAGGTTTAGTAAGCAGTTGGATATTTGTATCCTAAGCTTGGGAAATAAGGATTTTAAAAGTGGTTAAAGCTTGAGAATTGTGACTAGGAGTAGGTAAATTACCCTGTGGCCAAGTGTTGAATGGGGAGACATTGAAAAGATTGGTATAGGAAGAGGATTGAGCCAAGTGAATGTAGAAGGATAAGCACAGATTACGGGTAAAATCTCAAGAGCACGAGGCCAGGAAAGGTGAGGGAGGAAATTGTTTCCAGCAGGAGAGAATGCCTGCAGCATCAGGTACTTCAGGAAGGTTAGCTAAGGATTTGATTGGTAAAAAAGGCAAAGATCTTAGACTGTAAAACTTGGACAATTTCAGAGGAGTAGTGGGGCAGAAGTTAAACTGCAGTTGATTGAGGCTTGAATGGGAGACAAAATGTCATATTTCACTCTGCAACTGGGAACAAAAGAGAAGCTGGGTACAAATCCAAAGTATTAGGGTATACTTTATTTTATATACAACTTTTATATACAAAGTTAGAATTTTAGAAAATTCAGTCTCTCTATTTTTCCTGGGTTTGGAAGTCAAACCCCTCTGCTAGTGATTTTGCTGAATGAATACCCATCAAAATATGGAGTCAAATGCTGAAAACCTTTTGTTGCCAACATTTAGAGGACTGGCATAGCAGATATTTTGAAAGTGAACTCATTTCTTTCTTCAGAAATAGTATAGTTAAGAAATTATGTACAAACTGTCAACTGACAGATAAAAAAGTTCTGGAGGTCTAATGCACAGCTTAGTGATTGTAGTCAGCAGTCTAGTGTGCCCTTTTTCCACGGGTTCCTCAGGGGTGGATTCAGTCAACCATTAATCAGTCTGTGGATCAGTCCATGGATCAGTTCCTGGTTGGTTGAATCTGTGGATGCAGAACCTGCAGATACATAGGGCCAACTGTACTATGTCATTTTATATAAGGGACACAAGCATCCGTAGATTTTTGTGTCCATGGAGGGGTCCTGAATCCAATCTTTCCATAGATACCAAGGAATGACTGTACTGTATTATAAATTTTAAAGTTGCTAATAGATGAGATCATAATTATTCTCACCACAAAAAAGAAATGATAATGATGTGAAATGATAGAGATGTTAGCTAATGCTACAGTGGTATTCGTATTGCAGTATATAAATGTATCAACACGTTGTACATTTTACACAATGTTATATGTCAGTTATATCTCAATAAAAAGAAATTATGTATCACTTGATATTTTCTTTTTTAAAAAAATTTATTAATTTATGGGAGGACTTTCAAAACAGCTGAAAGCAAAATTAGAATTTTGGAAGGTTCTGCTGCTTCAAATTTTATGTGCTTATTATTCTGTCATTTCAAAGTGATTTTTAAATGACAGTTTTGAAGTACCCCAAAATAGAATTCATATTGAAGATACTCATAACTTTAAACTATAGTGACATCACCTGTTGCTACACTCATAAATTGCCTAAGAAGTAATTTGATGAATTATTATTTCTTCCTTTTCCTATTACTGAAAATAAATGCTGTGAGTCCCATCATAAGATGTTTATTGGCAGGATTCTTTGATAGGAAAGTTGTAACCTTTGTAGTAGTGGTTTTTTTTGTTTTATAATTTTTAAAATCATAGAATAATTTTATATTCTTCTGGTTGTATTTTGCCTAAAGAACGATAAGACATTTAGGTGTTACCACTTACTTTCAGATTTGCTTTTTATTGTACTATAGAAGTGTATCTTACTATGAGACTACATCAAAGGAAATAAAATTGAATAAATCAGTATTTCATTCTGGGTACTGAAATGAGAATAGGTCAGTTATTATAGGCCTTCATTGAAAACTTGAGGAGTTATTAGTTGATTGAGAGAATTTATTCTGAAGTATTAGTATGTAAAGACTTGAAATCGTAAGCCAGAAAGGAGAGAATCCTTACGTACATATACTCTTTTGCAGTGCATTTAAAAAGTAATATGCCAGTTAAGAAAAGCAAGATGGCAAGCACAGTGACTTGGGATCCTTTCCTTAAGTATTAGCATTCCTTTCCCTTGTCTTTCATTTGTGGAGTTTAAGAAATTACACATTACTACATTACCGAGGCCACATTACCAAGTGGCCTATTAGTGAGGAATAAATGATCCTCGTATCTAAAGACTTTTAGTGTGTTGAAGATTTAATAAATAAAACAAAAGGCTTATCACCTGGAGAAAAATGTGACAAGGAAGAGCTACTTGGGTAAGATGGGGAAGTAGCAACCTAATTGATATTTAATAATGAAATTTTGCTTATTTCATAGTCAGATATACTTACTTTAGGTCCAGATAATATTCTTGTACTTAAGACTATGGTCTTACTCTTAAAATACTACTTGTGTGAAATTTTGAAATGAAATTAATTTCTATGGACAGAGGTACCTGCTTTTGTTCACAGTAATGGTGTGCACCATTTTTAGCTGTGTTGTTCTTCATAAAAATATTTTCTACTTTTTGCTTGTGCCAAAATGTAGTAAAAATTGATAATAGCAGTTATGTTAGGCATAAAAGAGTGGAAGCGTATGGAGATGGGAGCTTGGAAAATGCAGCACTTAACTTCATTGAACTCAGTGATCTTTTATTTTATAAATTAGGCATTTATGAATACTATAGAGTTTCAAGAAAAATAGCATATTTAGCTGCTTAGATGAAGTTAGTGTAAAATAGAGTTCAGTTGTCAAGGGGTCAGCTGAGTCAGCAGCATTGAAAACATGTAGGGGGTGGTTCTTGAATTCTTGCTTAATTTGGGGATGTGTGATAAACTACAAAGGACAGTTTGAGGCAATTATAGAGAAGAAACAGTGTTATGAAGAAAGAAATGCTTATATAATATTCATTTTAAAGATACTCTTAAGATATGTTGTTTACCTTAGATTAGTTTAGGAAATCCAGAACATTTTGAGGCCAGCACATGTTTCAGTGTAGACTGACATTTCTTCAGATACAAAGCACATGTTGTAGAACTAGTAAGGTTTAAATAATTTAAATAATTTCTATTAGCATATCTGATTATCATGATGAACAAATTTTCTGAAAAAACATGTGTCGCTGCTTATTATGGAGATTTTTAAACTCTAATAATAATAACAAATAAAGTTACGTTTAGTTATTGGAACATCTGGCCTAAAAAGACATAGTGAAATTTACATTTGATTGAGAAGGAATCACCTATTCCAGTGTAGATATGTAGTGTATGTGGGTTAATAGTATTCCTGAATTTTATTTTCATCTCTAAAATTCTATGCCATTTGAATTAGTGAATTATATAAAGTTTTTAGCACAAATAATTCCATGACTGTTGTAGTCAAGTTAATTCAAAGTTAATTTATAATATCTATTGTAGTGGCACAGCAAGGATAAATATTTAAAATACAATCTTATCCCCAAAGGAACTTTGTGTCACCTCCTATTAATAAGGAAATATATAAAAATTACCATTTTACAAGGAGGGCTATGATAAATACTAGGTGAAAATAATGTACAGGATGCTGTGGGGTTTAGAGAAAGGAGGGACAATAGTAGTAGAATGACACAAATTGGTGGTTAAAAGGAGTTCCTTTGAGGGTATATGTGAGTCGTTTTCTGTAATCACAGCAGAGAGGGAATATTGTAGGGGTGGAAAAACTTTCCCTTCTTCCCTTTTAGATTCTTTGACTTGTCTAATATTTAAATAAATATAAGACAGATTAACAGGAGGAAAATTTAATTATGTACATATGGGAGCACCATAAAGATATAAAGACACAGAAGGTTGCTGGTAATTGAAACTTATATACCATCCTGAGCCAAAGAAAGGGGAGGGATCTATGGATACAAAGGGGAGGAAGGCCATTCACAGGAAGGGAGAGGAGATGTTTGGAAAACAAAGGTTGCCCTGTTATACAGTAAAGTAAAAAGGTATCTCTGGTAGTAGCTCTCTTCCTTTGCTCTATAAATTTAGGCAATTGAGGGAGAGGTAAAAGAGCTTTCCTGAATCTGCTAGGTTTTGATTGCCTTTAGCTCAAAATAGTAATCCTTATGCTTGTCACTGAACTCATGTTTGGCTGCTCGCCACTCGCTGCTCGAAAGCTAATACTCACTCGAAAGGCAATACTCGTTGTTTAGAAAGGAAAGGTGCTTTATGCAGGAGGCCGGCAACCTGGAGAGAAGACAGACTCATGTCCAAGAACCAACTCCTAAGATTCTGCTTGACCATGAAAGTTTTTTAAAGGGAGAAAGGGGAAGTTAATCACATTTAATCATTTGGGGAGGGGATCAAAGTCTGTGTTACCTTCCACTGTGTCCAGACTTTCTTCTGATTGGTTGGTGGTGAGGTAACAGGGTGGTGTTCCAGGAATCTGGTGCTCTACTTGGGTGGGGGGCCTTAGTTCCTGCTGAAGAACTTAAAGATATGTTGTTATGTATATTCCTTGAGGAGGAACCACGTCTCTGTCCCATGCTGCACTGTTGTTTCTTGACTGTTCCTCATTTGTTTCTGTATCCCGCCCTTCCGTAATCAGTAACTGTTTGAATCTTCCCTTTGGTACTCAGGGAAGATCTGGGAGGCTGAATGAAGCTTATTTCCTACAAACAAGAAATGGGGAACACGGAAAGGACTTGTACCCTGGAGCAGTGGTCCCCAACCTTTTTGGCACCCAGGACCAGTTTCGTGGAAGACAATTTTTCCACGAACCTGGGTGGGGGTGGGGTATGGTTCAGGCGGTAATGAAAGCGATGGGGAGCGATGGGGAGGGACAGAGGAAGCTTCCCTCACTCACCCACTGCTCACCTCCTGCTGTGCGGCCCGGATCCTGACAGGCTGCGGACTAGTACGGGGATTGGAGACCCCTGCCCTAGAGGGCCCCACAGGGTCCTGCTTGGTTTCATGTGAATGTGGCATATTTTGGGGTGACAAATTCTGTTCCCCTGCAGTATATTTTAGTATGTAAGATACTGTCTGTGCTATCACTTTGTAGATGTAAAGTGACACAAAAGGGTAACTCCAAATATTAATGATTTGATTTTGATAGTAGGTATGAGGCTAGTTCCCCATTCTGTCATTTGGTAGTTGTGTCCATGAGCTTCAGCTTCTTCGTATGGAAAATGGAGGTAAAAATAATACCTACCATGTAGCATTGTTTGCTCATTTACTTATTAATTAAATAAACATTTATTAAGTGCCTGCTCTGACCGATTACTATTGTAGACATTGGGGATATAGTGGTAAATGCTGCAGATGAAGTCCCTGCTTCATGAAGCTTACATTCTATGTATGGAGGATACATGGAGGGGACAGACGGGCAGGCAAACAAATGGCAAGATAGCAGATAGTAACAGAGTGCTATGATGACTTGGTGGATATTGGGTGGTCAAGGAAGGCCTCTGTAAGGAAGTGACATTTAAATGTCTAGGGTCTGAGTGACAAGAGGGGACTTACCAAATGAAGATCTGGGGAAAAAGACCTTTCAAGGGATGAGCTTGGGTTGTTGCCAGGATTGAATGCTTGCTATCCTTATTGTTATTAACATAATTATTTGCCTAGAAAGAATTCTAGAAGAGCACTAGAATAGGATGTGGAAGCCACTTTTGCTTCTTAGTTATTGTGCATATTGCACCACAGGTTAGACTATGTCTTGCCTCAAAGTGTTATATCATTTAACAGCACAAAACAATAACCAGAAATAACACTTCCATAGCACTTACTGTGTGCTGAGCACTGTTCCAAGTACTTTACCTGTTTTTTTTTGTTTTTTTTGTTTTTTTTTGCATCTGCTAGGAATAAAATTTACCTTCAGAAAAGATAAGTCTCATGAAACAGGAGACAAGGGTGTTAGGGTGGAAGAAATTTTCCTCTACTCTTTTAGCTTCTTCTGACTGACCTAAGAATTACATTGACATGAGCTAGATTAACAGGAGAAAATCAAACAAAAGTTTAGTAACATGTATACATGGTAGAGACCCAGGAAAACTGAGTAATTCTCCAAAATGGCTGAAGCCCTTCCTTCAATACCATCTTCAGTTGAAGACGAAAGAGGATGTTGGGGGTAGTGTTTTGGAACTTCAAAGGGAGAAAAAGGCAGTTCACACGGAGATGGAAAAGCAAATATTTGGTAAATAGATGTTTGCTGGGCCATGCAGAGACAGTGGGACACAGAATGGACTGTGATCTCTAGGCCCTGCTGAGTTTCCCCCATCACACCTAGCCTATATCCTTTGCAGACATCTCTTATTGCAGCTCTGTTCCAGGAACAGGCCCTCTATCTAAATTTAGGGAGTTAGGGGGAAGGTCAGAGATTTTTCCTGAGTCTTTTTGGCCTTGATTTGTTCCATCTCTAAATAATTTGCATGCCAAAGAGATATTTTGGGGTGGCAAATTTTGCCCCCCTACAAGGGGAAGTTATAGAGAAATGAGAGGCAGAGTCATAATGTCCAGGAGACCTAAAGTAAGACTGGAGGTCAAGTGTTAAGGGGGAGGAAAAGCTTCTCTCTTGACAAGTCTGTTCTCCAAAGATCATCATCCTGTTTTGTGTTTTCAGTCAAGAGATAGTTTAGAGGGAGGAGGCTTGTCTGAAGAAAAGGGTAAGTTTTAGGGAATGACAAAAGTTCATCACAGTCTTATCTGCTCTCAGAAGGTCCTGTGGCTTGGCCCTTAATAGCAGAAAGTGAGCCACCTCTTCTTTCCTCTCTAGGAGAGCATGAGCCAGGCTGGAAGTAGAAGTAGCTGCCCTTTCTTAGATCTTTTTCCTAGCACAGGCCTCATTTAGGCTTTTTATGGGCTCTGGGCTAAATACAGGTTTAATGTTAAAATAACTTTTTTTTTGGTCCTCCTCCAAAATCTCTTCTTTGCTTTCAGGTGCCTTAACATTCCTTTCAGTTGGAGGCAAAGTCTTTTATCAGTTATTAGAGTTAAAAAGCATAAAAGGAAAATTCCCTTTTGAAGATGCATGTTGATTTGAACCTATTTAAATCAAAGTGTAATCAGTTGGGATGGATAAATTGGGAATTTGGGATTAGCAGATACACACTACTATATAAATTAGATAAAAACAAGGACCTACTATATAGCACAGGGAACTATGTTCAATATCTTGTAACAATGTATAATGGAAAGAAATTTGGAAAAGAATATATATATATACACACACACACACACACACACACACACACACACACATGCATATAAAACTGAATCACTTTGCTATATACCTGAAACATTGTAAATCAACTGTACTTCAATTGAAAAAAAATATATAATCAGTAAATTACCAAGAGTATGTGAGGTGAAGTATGTTACTGTGGTAGTTATTTTGCAATATGTATTGATATAGTGTATCAGATCATTGTGCTGTACACCTTGAACTTGGTGCATTTTTTCTAAGTTGACCAATTAATATGCATAGGGCCATTTGCAGTATTTATTTATTATCCATTTGATGTCATGGTGTCTGTAGTGATATACACTCTTTTGTTCCTGGTATTGGTAATTTGTATCTTCTTTCTTTTGCTTTGTGAATTTAGCTAGAGGTTTATCAATTTATTGGTCCTTATAAAGAACTACCTTTTGGTTTCATTGATTTTTAATTTTTTCTGCCCCCAGTTTTATTGATTTGTGCTGTTATCTTTATTTTCTCACTTCTGCTAGTTTTAGATTATTTTGCACTTCTTTTCCTAGTTTCTTAAAGTGGAAGTTTAGGTTATTGATTTTTGGATGCCTCACTTGAAATACTTATAAGCATTTATAGCTCTAAATCTCCCTATGTACACTGTTTAGATGTATCCCACTAATTTTGATTTATTGTATTTTCATTTTTGTTCAGTACAAAATATTTTCTAATTTGAGCCTTCCTCTTTGGCTTAGATCCATGGAGTATTTAGAAGTGTGTTATTTTATTCCCAAGTATTTGGGGATTTTTCAGATGTATTTCTGTTGTTGATTTCCAGTTTACTTGTATCACAGTCACTAAACATATTATTTCATGTTTAAAAATTTTCTTAAAGTTTGTCTTATAATCCAGGAAATGGTTTGTTTTGGTGAATGTTCCATGTGCATTTGAAAAGAATGTGTACTCTGCTGTTATTTGGTGGAGTGGTATATAAATATCAGATCCTGCTGTTGATAGTGTTCAGTTCTTCTATAACATTGCTGAATTTTTGTAAACTTCTTTTCATTACTGTGAGAGGAATGTTGACGTCTCCAATTATAAATGTGAATTGGTCCATCTCCTTTCATTTCTATGAATTTTTTGCTTCATATATTTGAAAGCCTGTTATTAGGTGCATACACTTACAAGATTCTTATGTGTTCTTGTTGAATTGATCCTTTTAACATGGTGCAGTGTCCTTCTTTATATGCAGTTATTTTTTTTTTCTTGCTTGGTAATCTGCTTTGTCTTTTATTAATATAGTCTTTTCAGCTTTCTTTTGATTAGTGTTTTCATGGTATGTCTTCTAAGCTAGTTTTACCTTCAACTTGCCTATGTTACTATATTTAAAGTGGGTTTTTTTGTAGACAGAAAATAGTCTTTTTTTAAACATAATCTGAGAATTTTGTTTTTTAATTGTTTAGGCAGTTTATATTTAACAAAAATATTGATATGTTTAAATTTACCATTTTATTATTTGTTTCCTACTTGTTTCTTATTTTACATTTCTTTATTTCTCCTTTGCTGTCATCTGTTGGATTATTTGAACAGTTAGTATTTCATATTTATTATATTTCTTTATATAATTATTTTAATGGTTGCTCTAGGGGTTGAGGTCTTTGTTTCTTAAATATAGCAAAAATGCAATAAAAATTTGGTTGGTTTGAACCTAACCAGTTAACTTTTCATGGCTGTCTTCTTTTTTTTTTTTTCTATGTTTAATGTAGTAGACAGTTTT
Source organism: Kogia breviceps (assembly GCF_026419965.1). NCBI lineage: Eukaryota > Metazoa > Chordata > Mammalia > Artiodactyla > Physeteridae > Kogia > Kogia breviceps. The sequence continues at coordinate 48,552,545 of NC_081310.1, read as the reverse complement.
ACATTTTATTATTTGCTGAATGATTTGAAAATGCACCCGAAATTTGATTTATGGTTCAAAAGTAATTCTTGAAAACAGTGAATAATTAAAGTAGTTTTATTTTTATAATTTAAATGGATTACAGTACAGGTAGATATTAGAGATATTATTTCTCTATGCCTATATTATTTTTTTTATTTTTAGAATTTTATTTTTTTTATACAGCAGGTTCTCATTAGTTATCCATTTTATACATATTAGTGTATACATGTCAATCCCAATCTCCCAATTCATCCCACCCCCAACCCCCACCCCTGCCACTTTCCCCCCTTTGTGTCCATACCTTTGTTCTCTACATCTGTGTCCCTATTTCTGCCCTGCAGACTGGTTCATCTGTACCACTTTTCTAGATTCCACATATATGCATTAATATAGGATATTTGTTTTTCTCTTTCTGACTTACTTCACTCTGTATGACAGTGTCTAGATCCATCCATGTCTCTACAAATGACCCAATTTCGTTCCATTTATGGCTGAGTAATATTCCACTGTATATATGTACCACATCTTCTTTATCCATTTGTCTGTTGATGGCCATTTAGGCTGCTTCCATGACCTGGCTATTGTAAATATTGCTGCAGTGAACATTGGGATGCATGTGTCTTTTTGAATTATGATTTTCTCTGGGTTTATGCCCAGCAGTGGGATTGCTGGGTCATATGGTAGTTCTATTTTTAGTTTTTTAAGGAACCTCCATACTGCTCTCCATAGTGACTGTATCAATCAATTTACATTCCCACCAACAGTGCAGGAGGGTCCCCTTTTCTCCACACCCTCTCCAGCATTTGTTGTTTGTAGGTTTTCTGATGATGCCCATTCTAACTGGTGTGAAGTGATACCTCATTGTAGTTTTGATTTGCATTTCTCTAATAATTAGTGATGTTGAGCAGTTTTTCATGTGCTTCTTGGCCATCTGTATGTCTTCTTTGGAGAAATGTCTATTTAGGTCTTCTGCCCATTTTTGGATTGGGTTGTTTGGTTTTTTTAACATTGAGCTGCATGAGCTGTTTATATATTTTGGAGATTAATCCATTATTTCCATTACTCTAGGAAGTGGATCAAAAATGATTTATATCAAAGAGTGTTCTTCCTATGTTTTCCTCTAAGAGTTTTATAATGTCCAGTCTTACACTTAGGTCTCAAATCCATTTTGAGTTTATTTTTGTGTATGGTGTTAGGGAGTGTTCTAATTTCATTCTTTCACATGTAGCTGTCCAGTTTTCCCAGCACCACTTATTGAAGAGGGTTTCTTTTCTCCATTGTATATCCTGGCCTCCTTTGTCATAGATTAGTTGACCATAGATGCGTGGGTTTATCTCTGGGCTTTCTATCCTGTTCCATTGATCTGTATTTCTGTTTTTGTGCCAGTACCATATTGTCTTGATTACTGTAGCTTTGTAGTATAGTCTGAAGTCAGGGAGTCTGATTCCTCCAGCTCTGTTTTTTTCCCCCTCAAGACTGCTTTGACTGTTCAGGTTCTTTTGTGTCTTCATACACATTTTAAGAATTTTTGTTCTAGTACTGTAAAAAATGCCATTGGTAACTTGATAGGAATTGCATTGAATCTGTAGATTGCTTTGGGTAGTATAGTCATTTTCACAATATTGATTCTTCCAATCCAAGAACATGGTATATCTCTCCATCTCTTTGTATCATCTTTAATTTCTTTCATCAGTGTCTTATAGTTTTCTGCATACAGGTCTTTTGTCTCCTTAGGTAGGTTTATTCCTAGGTATTTTATTCTTTTTGTTGCAATGGTAAATGGGAGTGTTTCCTTAATTTCTCTTTCAGATTTTTCATCATTAATGTATACGAATGCAAGAGATTTCTGTGCATTAATTTTGTATCCTACAACTTTACCATTGATTAGCTCTAGTAGTTTTCTGGTAGCATCTTTAGGATTCTCTATGTATAGTCATGTCATCTGCAGTGACAGTTTTACTTCTTTTTTCCAATTTGTATTCCTTTTATTTCTTTTTCTTCTCTGATTGCTGTGGCTAGGACTTCCAAAACTATGTTGAATAATAGTGGTGAGAGTGCACATCCTTGTCTTGTTCCTGATCTGAGAGGTAATGCTTTCAGTTTTTCACCATTGAGAATGATGTTTGCTGTGGGTTTGTCATATATGGCCTTTATTATGTTGAGGTGGATTCCTTCTATGCCCACTTTCTGGAGAGTTTTTATCATAAATGGGTGTTGAATTTTGTCAAAAGCTTTTTCTGCATCTATTGAAATGATCATATGGTTTTTCTTCTTCAGTTTGTTAATATGGTGTATCACATTGATTGATTTGCATATATTAAAAAATCCTTGTGTCCCTGGGATAAATCCCACTTGATCATGGTGTATGACCCTTTTAATGTATTGTTGAATTCTGTTTGCTAGTATTTTGTTGAGGATTTTTGCATTTATATTCATGAGTGATATTGGTCTGTAATTTTCTTTTTTTGTAGTATCTTTGTCTGGTTTTGGTATCAGGGTAATGGTGACCTCATAGAATGAGTTTGGGAATGTTCCTTTCTTTGCAATTGTTTGGAAGAGTTTGAGACGGGTGGGTGTTAGCTCTTCTATAAATGTTTGATAGAATTCACCTGTGAAGCCATCTGGTCCTGGACCTTTGTTTGTTGGAAGATTTTTATTCACAATTTCAATTTCATTACTTGTGATTGGTCTGTTCATATTTTCTATTTCTTCCTGGTTCAGTCTCGGCTGCTTGTGCATTTCTAAGAATTTGTCCATTTCTTCCAGGTTGTCCATTTTATTGGCATAGAGTTGCTTGTAGTAGTCTCTTAGGTTGCTTTGTATTTCTGCAGTGTCTGTTGTAACTTCTTTATCATTTCTAATTTTATTGATTTGAGTCCTCTCCCTTTTTTTCTTGATGAGTCTAGCTAATGGTTTATCAATTTTATCTTCTCAAAGAACCAGCTTTTACTTTTATTGATGTTTGCTATTGTTTTCTTTGTTTCTATTTCATTTATTTCTGCTCTGTTCTTTATGTTTTCTTTCCTTCTACTAACTTTGGGTTTTGTTTGTTCTTCTTTCTCTAGTTCCTTTAGGTGTAAAGTTAGATTTATATTATTCTTATTTTGTTTTCTTTAGAGTTTAGTATGGTGGTACAAACATTGAAATAATAATAATAGTAGTATAAATTTGTTCCAGGCACTTTGGTTTATGTTCAAAGTATTGTTATGTTTAATCTTCTTAATAATTTTAAGGTGGTTTATTTCTATTTTATTGATATAGATACTGTGACTCAGCAAAGTTAAGTATTTTGTCCAAGAGCATACCCTTATTAGTAGTGAAATTTGAGTTCAGACTCAGATCTATTTGACTCTAAAATTCATGTTTTTACCATTAGTCTAGTCATTCATTCCACTGATCTTTGTTGAGTATCTTCTATGTATGAGGTACCATATTATTTCTGATTGAAAGTCAACATAATCCTTGCACATATAATGCTTCCTCTCTTCTGGATGAGATAGCCATTAAACAAATAAATATAATAATAAGAAATATGTGTAGTTATATTGTAGTAAGTGCAGTGAAGGAGAAGGACAATGTATGCTGGGAATCAAAAACATGGAAACTTTGTTTAGCTTCTTTGTAAAGTGACATTAGGAGGTAAGGATCCAGGATTGATGGGAGTTAGCAAAGAGTAGGAGGAAGAGCTGTATTGGCAGAGAGAAAAGGATGTCCCAAGACTTTGAGTGGGGAAAGAATTTAAAGTTCCCAGACCTGAAACAAGGCCAGAGTGGCTGAAATGTAGTAACAGTCTTTGGGTGTGAGATGAGGCTTGAGAGAGAGGCAAGGTCCAATTTATCTAGGGCTTTGTAGGCCGTGCTAGGTTGGTTAATTGACTGTTGCCTTAATTTTTCCTCCTTAACCAAAGGCCATTTAGAATATAAACCATTTATAAGGTGAAAAGTATCTACTTCCATGAATTAGCTGATGGATATAGCTGGTATCTTTTTACCTCAGAGCAGGGTAGTCAGTCCTGAGAATCCAGCATCACTTGCTTATCTGTCTGCCCTGGAATCTGTGTTGTCTCAGGTTTTTCTGATAAAAGAAATTGAGTTTTCTCAAAATGGTTAGTAGGTTTCATTGTATTGGTTAAAATAATACTAAAAGAACCATACATTTAGAATACTGTGTGAAGAACAATATACTTTAAAAATTTTTCTCAACTTCAGACATGCTGTAGATCAAACATGACATGCTGCTCTTCATTTTAGCTCTTTTTAAGGACCACTGAAATATACTATCTTTCAATGTTTTCTTCAAATTCCCTTTTTTAAAAAAAAAAAAATTTGTTTATTTGTCTGTGCTGGGTCTTAGTTGCAGCATATGGGATCTGGTTCCCTAACCAGGGATTGAACCTGGGCCCCTGGGAGCGTGGAGTCTTACCCAGGGAAGTCCCTCCTTCAAATTTCTAATGTTGAAACGTGTTTATATCTTTCTCAGTCTGAGGGAAAAGGCCATACCAATGCTGGAGATGCAATATATGAGGTGGTGAGTCTACAGCGAGAGTCTGAGAAGGAGGAACCAATCACTCCTACTAGTGGAGGGGGCCCATTGTCACCCCAGGAGGATGAAGCAGAAGAGGGTAAGAAGTGAAATTTATTCATTTCCCTCTCTTTACATAGCTGCTTTACTTATATTCCTCAATGATGTGGTGTGTGTGTGTGTGTGTGTGTGTGTTTGTGTGCACGCACACGCGCGTGCCTGTGGGAGGGATAAAGCGAGGAGTGGTGATTTCTGTAGTCTCTGCTACTCTTAGACTAGATTCTACTAGATGCAGAAGAGAATTTGGTCTATTTGTTTCCTTGGTTGAATACTCCCCAGTCCCACTTATGCAACTATTTAAATTTGACAGCCTTAATTTCGTTGTCTTGCTCCCTATTTTAAGTACTTTTGAAGTGTTTAATGAGAAATTTCAAATTCTCTCAAGTGTTTTTAGAATTTCAGTGATATGTCATGTCCTACTCCTTCCTCATTTGACATTATTCAGTTCTGACTTGTTTTTTGTTGTTGCCTTTTCACTTTCCATTCACTTTTTTGAAATACTAGCTGGTATCTGCTCTGTTTACTACTTGAATGCTGCTGAGAGATGCCAACCAACCTCACGAGAGTCACACTTCATTTGGCTCTGTGCTCAGTACTTTTTATAGAAATTAGAGCTTTACTTTTAACCTTTATATTATCTGCTTATAGGGTAGGGTTTATTAAAAGAAAATTTCTTAATTTATGTTATCTTTGAAAAGGGCATTTTAGAATTCTCAATCTTTCTCTCTATGAAACCATTCCTTTCTTTGATTGCCATAAAAATAAGTTATTTTTAGCTAATATTTGTTGAGTGCTTAGTATGCTAGACATTATTCTGAGTGTTTCATTTAAAAAATTTATGAAGGTATAAATTACATACAATAGAATGTACATGTTTTAAGTGTATGGTTCATCAAATTTTGACAAATGGATATACATCTGTATAACTACCGTAAGAATCATGATATAAAACATTTCCATTAACCACCCCTTCCTCCACCCTACCCCCTGGCCAGATTTCCCTCATGCCCCTTTACAGTCCATCTTTTCCCCTCACTTGTGGTCTATGTCAGTCACTGATCTGTGTTCTGTCACCATGTTTTGCCTTTTTTACAATTTCATGTAAAATGAATCATATAGTACAGACTTTTGTATTGATATATAGCATCTTTCACATAGTGTAATACTTTTGAGATTTATATATGTTGTATCAATAGGTGGTTCCTTTTTATTAGTAGTAATCTGTTGTAAAGATATGCCACGATTTGTTTATCTATCTATTCACCAGTTAATGGACCTTTTAGTTGTTTTTAGCTATTGGCTATTAGGAATAGAGCTGCTATGAACATTTGAGTATGAGTCTTTGGTGAATATGTGCTTTCATTTCTCTTGGGTAAACACCTAGGAGTGGAATGGCTATGTCTTACAGTAAGTGTATGTTGATAACTTTGTAGGAAACAACTGAGCTGTTTTTCAAAGTAGCTGTGCCATTTTCCTTCCTGATGAGTCAGTTGCTTTGTATCCTTATCAACGTTCGGCATTGTCAGTTTTTAAAATTTTAGCCATTCTAGAGGGTGTATAATCGTATCTTGTGATATTAAGTTGAATTTCTCTAATGACTAATGCTGTCATGCATCTTTTTCTGTGGTATTTGCCATCTGTTTATCTTCTTGGTCAAGACTCTATTCAAATCTGTTGCCCATTTTAAAATTGGGTTATTTGTCTCCTTGTTGATTTTTAAGATTTCTTTATATACGTTGGCAAAGGTCCTTTATCGGATATGTTTTGCAAATATTTTCTCCCTCTCTGTAGTTTGCTTTCTCATTTTCTGAACAATATCTTTTTTTTTTAAACATCTTTATTGGAGTATAATTGCTTTACAGTGGTGTGTTAATTTCTGCTTTATAACAAAGTGAATCAGCTATACATACACATATATCCCCATATCTCCTCCCTCTTGTGTCTCCCTCCCACCCTCCCGATCCCACCCCTCTAGGTGGTCACAAAGCATGGAGCTGATCTCCCTGTGCTGTGCAGCTGCTTCCCACTAGCTATCTGTTTTACATTTGGTAGTGTATATATGTCCATGCCACTCTCTCGCTTTGTCCCAGCTTACCCTTCCCCCTCCCTGTGTCCTCAAGTCCATTCTCTATGTCTGTGTCTTTATTCCCATCCTGCCCCTAGGTTCTTCCTAACCACTTTTTTTTTGGGGGGGGACGTTCCATATATATGTGTTAGCATATGGTATTTGTTTTTCTCATTCTGACTTACTTCACTCTGTATGACAGACTCTAGGTCCATCCTCCTCACTCCCAGCAATCCCACTACTGGGCATATACCCTGAGAAAACCATAATTCAAAAAGAGTCATGTACCACAATGTTCATTGCAGCTCTATTTACAATAGCCAGGACATGGAAGCAACCTAAGTGTCCATTGACAGATGAATGGATAAAGAAGATGTGGCACATATATACAGTGGAATATTACTTAGCCATAAAAAGAAATGAACATTGTCTTTTGAGAAACAAAAATTTAATTTTTGTGAAGTCTAATTTGTCATTTTTTTTTTTTTTTGGCTGTGCCGTGCAGCTTGAGGGATCTTAGTTCCCTGACCCAAAATCGAACATGGGCCCCCTGCAGTGGAAGCATGGAGTCGTAACCACTGGACCACCAGGGAATTCCCTGTTAGTTTTTTTCTTAATGATTTGTCTGTGACCTATTTAAATTTTTACATGTGGTTGGAAGTAATTGTTTTTTTACTTAAAAAACATTTATTATCTTATGGTTTCTGTGGGTCAGGAATTAGACTTGTCTGGTCAATTCTGGCTAAGAGTTTCTTAGGAAGAGTCAGATATTATCTGGGGGATATAGTTATCTAAAGACTTCATTGGGTGGGGCTGAAATCTTGGAGGAGCTTCCAAGGGGCTGATTCACATAGCTGCCAAAAGGATGCTGGCGGTTGGCAAGAAACTGCACTTCCTCTCCACATAGGTCTCCCCATGGTTCTGGTTGGGTGTCCTTATAGTACAATGGTTAGCTTTCCCCAGATGGCAATCCCCAAAACCAAGGTGGAAGTTGCAGTGCCCTTTACGTCCTAGCCTTGGAGTCACAGAATATCACTTCCTTAGTATTCTAGTGATCACAGAGTTCAGCCCTTACTTCCATTGTGTGACTCCATTATATTTTATATGACTTCCGGGAACACTGTTGTCATCTCTATCCCAGCCAACATGAAGAGGAAAAGACCAGAGATCACATGAAGGGGAATTTTGGGCCAGGTGTGGAAGCTGTGCACATTCTTTTCTGCTAAACAAGAACCACAGGGGTGGTTGGGGAATATAATTGAGCTGTGTGCTCAGGAAGAAGAATAAATAGGGGTGACAAGTATCTACCAGAAAGTTACTTGAACACAAGATTTCAGGTAATGTCTTGCAAAAATGCCATTTCCTTCAGAAATGAAAAAATATATGGAGCTAGAATTGGGAAAGAAGAAAAATAATAGAATGACTCAGCCCTACTCAGTAAAAATATATTATACAATTTAGTATCACATAATTATGCCTTTTATTCTAATTTAGTAAATAAAAATTCCTCACTTCTATCCACTAACTTAAAAGAAGGATAACTAACTAAAATGGATTAAATATCTGCTTTGTGTATATAATGTATTTGATATTTAATAGACCTAGTTTCATATTTTACGTTAGTCTTGAGAAATGACTGTTATCATCTTTATATTACATGTGAGGAAATAGACTAAAAAATTTTAAGTAAATTATACGAGGTCATAGGGCTAAAAAAGTATAATCTACAGAATTCAAACCTATGGCAGTCTTACCCTAAAGCGCATGAATTTTCATGACACACAAAATCAAAGTACAGGCATACCTTGGAGGTATTGTGGGTTCAGTTCCAGACCACTGCAATAAAGCAAATATCATAATAAAGTGAGCCACATGAATTTTTTGGTTTCCCAGTGCATATAAAAGTTATGTTTATACTACACTGTAGTCTATTAAGTGTGCAATAGCATTATAGCTGAAAACAATATACATACCTTAATTAAAAAATACTTTTTTGCTAAAAAATGCTAACCATCATCTGAGCCTTCAGCAAGTTGTAATCTTTTTGCAATAATAATATCAAATCATTGATCACAGATCACCATAACAAATGTAATAATAATGAAAAAGTTTGAAATATTGTGAGAATTACCAAAATGTGACACAGAGACTTGAAATGAGCAAATGCTATTGGAAAAATGCTGCTGACAGACTTGCTGGACCCAGGATTGCTACTAACCTTCAATTTGTAAAGTTCACAATGTGTGCCAAGAGCAGTAAAGCAAAGACCAATAAAATGAGGCATGCCTGTATTCTTCTTTAAACCACTGAATTGTAACTCCTCTTCTAATTGCTTAAAAGGTAGTATTTTTAGTATTCCCTGTACAGACAAGATATTGTAGATCTTACATTTTCTAGATCATATTTTACATCTGTCTAAAATCATGAACTTTGGATAGAAGGATGTAATGCAATATAATATGAAAATATAACAGACCTATTTTCCAAATAGCATTGTTTTCTGTGAAAGCATTTTGAAGAGTGATTTCAAGCATGCAGACAAACTGGTGCATTAAAAAAAAAAGAACTTTAGATATAGAATATTTTAAATACATCAGCTAGAAGCGACACATACTTCTTTAAATGACAGGTTGTAGAAAATCTACTGGAAGCCAAAATATTCTCTTCAAAAGAAGTCTTTCAGACACAGAAGCACACCGTTAGTTTATTTACCATGCATTTTGTCCGACATATTACTCAGTGCCATTCAAGTCTTGGAAAGGTATTTTTTGATCCAGTGAAAATTACTTTAGGGTTGATGAGATTTGAAAGTTGTATAGATATGTACTTTAAGGGAAGAACCATTTACTTATGGAAAGTAACATTACTAGAAAACGGATACATTTAGAAGTAAATGGCAAACAAAATGATCCCAGTATTGGTTTGTTATTAATCAGCAAAATATTTAGAAACATTCACTGCCAGGATCTTAGAATCATGTAGGAAGTATTGGTTAGGCCATCATTTTCCAGTCTTGGCAGAGAGCTAAATTGGACTCAAGCTTCATTTCTTTTTTTTTTTTTAATAGATCTTTATTGGAGTATAATTGCTTCACAATACCGTTGTTAGTTTCTGTTGCACACAAAGCGAATCAGCCATATGCAGACACGTGTCCCCATACCCCGACACGTGTCCCCATACCCCCTCCCTCGTGAGCCTGCCTCCCACCCCCCCTCCCACCCCTCCAGGTGGTCACAAAGCACCAAGCCCATCTCCCTGTGCTATGCTGTCAAGCTTCATTTCTGATATAGCCATTTTGACAAAGTTCTTTTTACACAGTTGTGTCAAAACGACTACCTCAAAATGTAAGGAATGAGGGGTAAAAGAGATTTGAGAGTATTCCTGAGGTTAAATCAGTGGGGCTTGTAACTTAATTGGATGTCATGGGCAGCAGAAGAGAAGGGAGGAGAAAGAATCATAGATTCAATCTAGGTTTGTAGCTGAGGTGACTGGATGATGTGGATGCCAACAAATGAGATAGGGAACACCTGGGAAGAGCCGGTTTGGGCGTGGGGGTAAGATTCATTCAGTCTCAGACACTGATGAATTTGAACTCACTGTGGAACATTAAATTGGAACTACTTTTCAGTTATTAGAAATAGTCTTAAATTGTGAGAGAAGTTTTACAACTGGAGATAAAGGTTTGAGAGTCATCAGTGTGAAGCAATGATAATGGCTGAAATTTCCTTGGGAGAAATGTGGGAGGTGGGGTTTAGAAGTAGAGTTCAAGAGATCCTTTAAGTGCAGCTAAAGGACTTATCTGCAGAAAAATGATCAGAACAATATGAGGAGAGCTAAGACAATGTAGTAATAAACTAAGGAGTGGGGATTCAGAAGGAAGGAGTGATGTGCAGTATTGACAAATGGAACAAGAGTTTCAGTATGATAAGAACCAAATATTGTTCATTGGATTTGGTAAATTTGAGAGATTACTGAACCCCTCTGAGGGTAATTTTAGTAAAGTTGGGAAGGAAGCGTTATTGTAGTGAATTGAGGATTGACTAGAGGTGAGGAAGGGGAGAAGTTTGAATAGTGTTCAAACTATTCTTTCAAGGTTGATGGAGAAGACGAGAAAAGAGATTGGAGTAAAAACATTGGGTTGCATCTGGCCAACAAAGGACATTTTTAGGGGGTAAGAGATTTGAGCTCATCTGTAGTAGGAAAGGGAGAGCTAAAAATGGTTACCCACCCAATACTTAACCATGCAGTTCCCTGATGTGCTTCTGTGTCTTTGCAAATGCTATTTACTCTCCTTAGAGGCTTTTTCTACTTAAGGTCACCTGAGTAAGCTCTTCAACAAAGGCATGTTAACAGTCAAAAGAAAATAGTGATTTTAGCATACTGGCAATTTCCGTACTTAGAAATGTTTAAAAATATTTTCTATGACATTTTTTAGTAGGTTGCTCAGGCAAATTACATTTAAAATGTACTTAGTGCAGAATGGCTTGGGTGAGGAGCTTGGCAAATCTGCTCCTCAAAAAGCAATCATAAATGTTGATAAAATTGTCAGAAAACAGCCAGTTAAGGTCTTGAGAAAGTGATCAAATTGTATAAAAAATTGAGAAGCATTTATTTAAGAAAAACCACTGAACCTTGGGTGAGAACAGTCTGTGGTGTTTTAGTGCTTGAGGCTGCTCCCATTCTGCTTATTCCCACCACTGGCTCATTATCCTAGTGGTTTTGCTAGGGTGGGGCCAGCTGTGAAAACTAGTAGCTTTGTTTTCACCCGTGGAAGGGACTCACTTGATTTGGAGCAAATGTAGAAAAACCCCATATTTCTAGAATGTTGTTGGAAACAATAGTGATTTTTTTATGGCAAAAGAATGGGAAGACCAATGTTTTAAGTAGCATGAGGTTGTAATTCTGGTTGGGGAAAGCCACAGATTGACCAGAATTTTAATAAGGAGATTTAAGGAATGAATGGGCCTCATTAGATTCTACATATCGCTGGTGGTCTAGGCGGCTGTGTACACATGCAAGGCTGTGCACACACTCAGAAAGACCAGAAGGGTTCCTAGCTAGTCACAGATCCATGCTGGACGTGAGGCCTTGCATGTGTACAAAGGTTTTGCTTCTCTCTTTTCTATTCTATGGAGAGGATGTGTTCCAGGTAGAGTATGTGGGTGAAGGCTGATTCTCCCACAACCAAGCCTTTAGTCTTCCCCCGTCAGCAAGTGGCAACTCCTAGGCTCCAAATCTTAGAATCCAGAATCTTACCTCTCTCTGGCCCTGTCGTTTCTTGTACTGGATTATTGCAGTACCTGCTCACGGGTCTGCTGCCTTCCACCCTTGTCCACAACCCCTTAGTCTGTATTCTGTATCACCATAGTCATCCTTTTGAAATCTCTCCGATCACATTTCTTCTCTTCTAAAAATCCTCGGTTGGCTTTTCATTTCACTTGCCAAAGTTCTTTACCATAGTTTACAAGGCTGTCTGTGATTTTGCTCTCTGCTTTTAACCTTTCTGACCTCATTTCCTGTCACTTTCTGCCCCACAAATTCCACCCTTGTCCTTTGCTATTCTTCAAACACACCAGGTGTACTCAGCCTCTGAGCTGTTGTACTTGCTGTACCCTCTGGCTGGAACTCCTTGTTTCCTAGATTGCCACATGGGTCTCTCCTTCCTCTCTTTCTAATCTTTCCTCAAATGCCACCTTCTCAATGAGATTCAGTAAACAGTATGAAAAATAATAAATGAAGGAATAAATAATTATAAATGTATTTATTATAATATTATGGTAATAAATGAATAAATATTTTTACATTGCTTCAAAATGATTTCATACTGAGAAAGACTAGAAAAAAGAGGTAACATTTATGGAATTGCAATTGAAAATATGAAAAACATACATAAAAATTTCAATTTCTCATTCTTATATATGGTCTGAATAAGAACAAGTCATCAGATTTCTGTTTTTCCCTAAAAATTTTTCACTTCTGTTCTTAACAGTTTTGCACTGTTTGAGATGTCACCTTGTCTTTTGAAAATCTATTAGCCATCACCTGTATTAAAAAAGCTACAAAAATCACAGAGTAGGAAGTAATAGTTTCTTTTCTTTTATAGATCAGACACTTCATACATTTTCAATACACTTTATTATTAGTTCTGTAATTGACATTTCTGTCAAGGCAAATATCAAAAGTTAGAACTGGAGGTGGCATAGAAATGTGTTCCTGCTAGGGGGAATTGGAGTATTCTTTTATTTAATTATTTTCAGCAATTTGCCTGTCAAAGCAAAAGTGGAAGTTCAAGTCACTCTAAATTGTCTTACCTTAGCCTGCAATTTAACTAAAAAGGGATGCAGATTTAAAAGGACTAAAGTTGCTCTTAATTTCCTGGGAAAGATCTAAAATAAAATGAATTAAGGTACCTTTGCATATTTTTCAAATGCTGTTCAAAAAGTGAAGTGTGTTAAAGGGTATTAATTTGAATGCAAGGAATCTTAGCAGAAAGTTAAGTCCATCAATGCAACATTATAGGGATTATTATTATTTTTTTAAAATTTATTTTATTTTTGGCTGCATTGGGTATTTGTTGGTGCGTGCAGGCTTTCTTTAGTTGTGGTGAGTGGGGGCTTCTCATTGTGGTGGCTTCTCTTGTTGAGGAGCATGGGCTATAGGCACACGGGCTCAGTAGTTGTGGCTTGCGGGCTCTAGAGCACAGGCTCAGTAGTTGTGGCCCATGGGCTTAGCTGCTCCGCAGCATGTGGGATCCTCCCAGACCAGGGCTCGAACCTGTGTCCCCTGCCTTGGTAGGCAGATTCTTAACCACTGTGCCACCAGGGAAGCCCTATAGGGATTGTCTTTACACTACCTTGTCACGTTTATATACTCCCACAAGTTCTGAATTGCTCCTGCCTTTGAAACTTGAGGTACACTTGGTATTGCTTCCTTTGGATTTCAAACTGGCTTTCTGTTTGTTGACCTCAGAATTGTATTTAGTTACCTGTAAAATGGATAGTAAGTTACAAGAAGGCAACGGTTGGCAAATGCAGTGTGATTTCCTTTAAAGACACATGCCCAAGTAATTGTAAAAGACCAGATTCACAGTAATATTAAGCAAGCTTCACACTTGGTTGTACTTTTTATGTTTTGTGTAATCTGCAATTTTTGTTTTTGTATTTGGATTGGTTAAATGCTATCTAGAAAAAAAAAATTTTCCCCTTGATCTGAGTGACCTTTAGCTGTCTAATACTACTTCTAACTCATTTTGAGTAGAGAGCAAAATAGTCTCAAACTCAAGTAGAGGTTTATTTTCTTTTAATTTCTTAATTCATATTCTGATTCGAGAAAAGATAATCACAAACAACTTTTACTATAGAAATCAGTTTGCAAATGAAATTTCTTTATATTCAAGTGAAAAGAAGATAGAGAGTATAGAAAAGAAATGAGTTTTTTAAGAAATATAATGATCATATTGCACTTACATGAGTGATAAGTGCACATTAATGAAGTGCTTCTTAAACTTTAAATGTGCACATGTATTACCTGGAGATCTTGTTAAAATGAAGTCTTATTAAAAAAAAAAATCGGGCTTCCCAGGTGGCACAGTGGTTGAGAATCCGCCTGCCGATGCAGGGGACATGGGTTCATGCCCTGGTCCGGGAAGATCCCACATGCCGCGGAGCGGCTGGGCCCATGAGCCATGGCCGCCGAGCCTGTGTGTCCGGAGCCTGTGCTCCGCGACGGGAGAGGCCACAACAGTGAGAGGCCCATATACCACACAAAAAAATAAAAAAATAAAAATCTTCTACCAGTTGCCATTGCTCTTGGTCACACCAGACTTTGAGTAACAAGGATTTAAATTGCCTACTGACTTTTAATTCATTTAATCCTCTTATCAACCTTATAATGTCAATACTATTATTATATCATTTTACAGGTGAGGGAATATGTTCCAATAAAATAATATTGGTAGGCTAGATACTGTTTCTTTTCCAATCAGATACTTTCTATATTTATAAAATTGGTGGGTATGTGTGCATGCACACACATGTGTATGAGAGAGAGAGAGAGAGAGAGTGAGTAAGAGGGAAGAAAGGACTTTATAATATTGTTGTTTCATTCTTGCATTTTTACATTATGTTTCAACAAATTAAAATGATTAAAAAATACATTTGATAAGGGAAGGTGTTTGAGAGAAAGTAGAGGGAGAGAGTGTATTAATTAGCTTTATATTGCTCCATAACAAGTTACAAAAAAATTTAGCACCTTAAAGTAACACACATTTATTATCTCACAGTTTCCATGGATCGAGAGTCTGGGCATGGCTTAGCTGGGTCCTCTGTTCATGGTCTCATGAAGCTGCAATCAAAGTTTCGGTTGGGGCTTCAGTCTCATCTAAGACTTGGGGTTCCCTTCAGAGTTCACGGAATTCATTTCTTTGCAGTTGTAGCACTCATGGGGGCTTGCTTCAAGGCCAGCAGGAGAATCTCTCTAAGGGAAGGCCCAAGGCCTCTTTTAAGGGTTTACCTGATTAGGTCAGGCTCATCTGGGATAGACTCCCTTTGATTAACTTAAAGCCAAAGTGGTTAGGGACTTTATATCTGCAGCATCCCTTCACCTTTGCCATGTAACACAATGTGATCACAGCCATGACATCCATCATATTCATATGTCCCACTTTATAGGGTGTTTATACCAGGAGGAAGGAATCTTAGGGGTCATTTTAGAACTGCCTATAACAAAGAGTTAGGTACCAGAAATGAAGGAAACTATCCTTTTTCAAGCATCTGTTATGTAGTAGCCACTTGTGCATACATGTTACCTCACTTGTTACCATAACCATGCAAGATAATTACTGTTACTCCCCTTATTTTACAAGATTATATCTCATCTCTCCTATTAGACCAGGCCCTACCAAGGGTATAAATATATGCAGTATTAGCTAATCAAAAAATGATCTAGATACTGGACACCTAAACTTACACAGTACTGTATGTCTTTTTTTTTTTTTTTTTTTTTTTGTGGTATGCGGGCCCCTCACTGTTGTGGCCTCTCCCGTTGCGGAGCACAGGCTCCGGACGCGCAGGCTCAGCGGCCCAGCCGCATCCGCGGCATGTGGGATCTTCCCGGACCCGGGCACGAACCCGTGTCCCCTGCATCGGCAGGCGGATTCTCAACCACTGCGCCACCAGGGAAGCCCGGTACTGTATGTCATTTATATCTCAATACAACTGGAAAAAAAAATTTTAAAAAGGACCAAAAAATGACCTAGACAACTTCAAAACAGTACGTGATGAATTTCCATATGAATTATAAGAGCATTAATTGCTGTAAGTTTTGAGTGTCTTTTATTGAGCTATTTCCATTACTTGTGAAGTCCTTCCCATCTCTGCCTTTGAAGCCAAGGTTCAGCTATCAGTTTAAATGATGTTTTTCTCATGATACCTCTACTTATCCCGTCAGAAGTAATCTCTTGTTCCCTGACTACAGAATTCCACTATAATTCTACTTACACATTTTTAGTGTCATTTATGATATTCCATATTAAATTATAGTTACATGTGTCTTCTCTTTCCTAGTGACTGTAAATTCCTCTGAGAAGCTCAGTTCTTACTCATCTTTGTGGGTCTGTGAGAGAGTTCCATGCAGTGTGTCTCCGGTAAATGCTAGTTTCAATTCATTTTCAAATGACCAAGTCTGGGAAAGTTTGAAAGAGTTAGTGGGATTTGCAAGAGTAGAAAGTAAGAAGCATAGCATTTTGACATATGTGAAAGCAAAAAGTACAGACATGAACAGGATCTTCAGTATGCCTAGGAGACAGTGAATGTGAGGTTGGAGAGGCAGGTTGAGAGCAGGCCTTGGAGAATCTCCCTAGAAACACTGAACAGCACAGACTTAGTGTAAAGCAGTGGAGAATCTTAGAGGGATTTTGAGCTCGGGCATGGCATGAGCAAAGGTTTGCGTTAGGAAGATTAAGCTGGCAGTATATTATGTAAAATGCAGTTTAGAATAGTGAAGAATCCATGATATATACGTCTAATTTGAGGAGATAAAGCTTGAACTAGGGTGCTGGTCCTGGAAATAAAAAATGACCGATTTTAGAGAAATAATTGACGGGAAAAGGTGACTGAGTCATACCTGTCTTTAATTGCCACATTTAAAGGCTTAGTGCTAGGTTAGTTCACCCTGGAAGAGAGCATATTTGTATATTAATTAATTTCATTCATTTATTTAAGAAATATTTGTGTACCTACATATTTTAGCATTATGCTTGGTACTGAGAGTGACAAAAATTCCTTTAAGGTTACTTACATTTTAGGTGGGAATAAACATTCTAAATCATTGCAGGAATTAAGTAATACTATGCCACATCACAGTGTGTATTGCATTTGACCTAAATATAATCAAGTGCCAAATATGTGGCTTAGATCCTAAGTGCTGTAAGATTAGGAGTATTATTTGGGCTTTTGACCTTTTCCCCTGTAAATAACTGGTGGTATTTCAGAAAACCCTGAGATCTAACCAATGGATGATTGAGTATGATTAGGTCCCATATCAGTGAACTCAAGCATTTAATTTCCTCCCCTGTGATTTGTATTTCATTTAGAAATCTAAAATACAAAATTGTAGTGTTTAATTCATGAGTACAGTCTGTTAAGGTCTAATCTTATTCTACCTAATTACCTGTAGTAATCTTTATATTTTAAAATATAGTATCTCCAAGGATGAATATCTGTAGCATTCGGTGGAAAGTAAACTACATTCTCATGTTTCTAGGTTGCATGTCTTTTACCTCCCGCCCGCCCGCCCGCCCTCCCAAAAAATGACAAAAGTTCTCATGCAGTTTTAAACAGTAATTGACCTTTCAGTTGACAAAGAATATATTTTAATTCATTTCCTGCAGTATTTTTTTTTGCCTGGAAAGTTTATTATCCTGTCTTTAACTTGTGGAAAATTCACTGGGATCTAGAGTTTTATTTTTTTAAGTGATAAGATTCTTGAATTTGGCAGATCGAACTCTGATTCTAACATGTTCAATGTGTATGGGAATGATTTATATTTAAATTGTAAAATAGATAGTCTAGTCTTTTATATTACTATAGGTATACCCTTACTTTTTTTTTTTTTTTTTTTTTTTTTTTTGCGGTACGCAGGCCTCTCACTGTTGTGGCCTCTCCCGTTGCGGAGCACAGGCTCCGGACGCGCAGGCTCAGCGGCCATGGCTCATGGGCCCAGCCGCTCCGCGGCATGTGGGATCCTCCCGGACCCGGGCACGAACCCGTGTCCCCTGCATCGGCAGGCGGGCTCTCAACCACTGCGCCACCAGGGAAGCCCTACCCTTACTTTTAATGAAATTAATTCCTTTGGAAAATGTAGTGTTGGGCATTTAAAAATTCTTTCATCTTTAATATTTTGAAGCAAATAGGAATGAATAGCTACTTTGAAAGGGAAGGGTCCTAGGGTTGGCAGACTGTAGCCTACTGGCAAATCTGGCCCACAATTTTCTTGTATGGCTTCTGTGCCAAGAATGGTTTTTATATTCTTATACAGTCTTCCCCAGCCCTCCTCCCCCACAGAAAAAAGAAATAAGAAAGATAAGAACATGTGAGAGTCGAAAATATTTACTATTTGGCCCTTTACAGAAAAGTTGGCCAACCCTGACAGTCACAGCATATTTATGAATAGCTTTAAGTATGCTTTATGTAATTTTTAAAACTATGGAATGTTCTGTTATAACTGTAGTGTCCTTTGTGTACAAACATGGGGCCACATTATAGTTGATGTTACTTTTTGCTAGTTACATTTTATTACATAATAAATGCCCTTTTTATTAGTGCTTGAAAATAAACTGTTCTTATGAAACTTTTACTATGTATAGTGTGTTACAGTAAAGTTTTAGTGTATTTCTAGTGGAAAGTATCTAAAAAATAAATTTTTTTCATCTTGAAATGACCTTAAGTAGAGCAACTCAAATTTCATGAATTGATTTTGTTCTTAATAGAAAATATATTTGAAAGGAAATATGAGAAGTAGCAAGAAGAAAAAGAAAAGCATGCCAGAGTTAGTGTTTTATCACATAGGTGTGATGGCAAGCACCCATCCTCTCATTTAGTTACTTAAGTGTGCCTGAACAATTTGTTAATATTCAAGGTACAATTGTGCTGTTGGTTGTTTCGGCAAGTCCAAAATGTTTATTTAATTCAAACTGTCATAAATGGATAATCTAATGAAAAAGTACACCTTAAGATCATAAAAATATTTTTTTGTATTGATCCAGGGAGGATTGCTCTTCAAGGTTAGTACAGTACAGAATCTTTGGTAAGAAGATCAGACTTTAAGACATTTTATCCAAAAGATTTAAAAATGTAAATATATTACATGAAACTTAAGTTGTAACCTTATAGTAAGTATAAGATTGTGAATATAGTAAATATGAGTTGTGGGTTTTTATATTGTATGTTTTTATTTATTTATTGTTTCTTTTTGTATTGTATGCTTTTAGAAAATAATTAAATAAATGTTTATTTTTAAATGCTCCTATTTAGTTTCTAAACTTTTATAGGTTTGATTTTTCTTTGGTGTTCCTTTTTTTTTCTTTTGGTGTTTTTGTTTTCATGCTGGTGTCAAATTTGGTTTATTTAGTACTTTGTAGATATACTATTTACATTATCTGGAACATTATTAATGTAAAGATATGCCTTCGAGCATTAATTGATCATGTTCACTTTTCTTTATTTCTTCCTAATTTGTTTAAAATATTTATTTCACAAGTTAGAAAATTAGTTTTGAATTAACCAGTACTCCTGTAGAAACTTATCCCTAGTTCTTTCTAATTAGTGCTATTTTCATGTCATTTTGATATGCATGCAGCTGTCCTTCATCATTTTTCTAACTTCAGTGTGATGAATTCTTCATGTTTCCCAATCCCCCAAATTCTCCTGAACACCAACTAATGTGATACTTCATTGCCTGATTTCATGTCTTAAAACTTCTTGATAGATGGAGGTTAAAATTAATTTATAATTTACTTAGGGACATTGTCACAATGTTGCCTTTGTAATTTCCCTATCAACACTTTCTATAAATATAAAGTAGGATGAGATTGGAGAGGAAAGAATATTAGAAGATAAGAGGGAGGTTGAATTCTTTAAAATTTGGTTGTGCAAATTGTTGGATATAGCACGAAGGATAGTGCTACGTCAAGTATGGATGAAAACTTGACCACTTACTCATGTTTCTTATCATATTATTCAGAATTCACATTACATACAAAGGTGTTTTTATTTGAAATCCCAGAAATTTAACTGATATGGGTTTCCCCTCCTTCATGAAAACCCATTTTTCCTACTTTAATTTAAGGGAATTGAGGGAAAATCTTTGATATCTAAAGTTCTAGGTTAATACAAAATTTCTTTCTTGTCGTTTGTTTTTAAAGGAAAGTAATCATCTCATAACCTGAGGATTTTTGTTTTAATGAAATATGTTCAAAGTACAGAAATCTCACATTTATGTGCACATTAATCATATTCTAAATAAAGTTATATACTGGTACTTTTTTGAAAATTGGAAGGCTTAGTTTCCAAAAGGAACATTGTGTATATCGTGTATGTCATGTTTGGCAACTTGATTTTCTCATTAAACAATCTATTATGACCACTACATCAAACTATTTCTCACTTTTTCAAATTGCATAGTATTCTGTGGCATGGTTATAGCATAACTTGTTTTCCATTTCTCTTTTGAAGGTTCTAACAGCAATTTCCATTCTTCTTTTTTGCTATTACAGATGTCGTAAAGAATAGTCTTCTTTGTATATATACTCTGAAGCGCAATCTGGTTTTTGATAGGTACTACTAAATTGCTCTCTAGAAAGACTGCAAATGTATGTCCCTTCCAGTAGTTTATCTGAGCACCCTTTACTTCCTACCTTCAACAACAGGAGATATTATCAGTCTTTAAATATTTACCATTCTGATTGGTGATAAATAGCATCTCATTTTGTTTACACTTCCTTGATTATAAATGAGATTGAACATGTTTTACATGCTTATTAGGCTAATAGATTTTAATTTTATAAGTGCCTATTTGGTTGTTAAACCTCATATAAACTGCTCTTCCTGTCAGAGATTTAGTATTTCACAATACCTATAGTCAAATTCTAAAAATCTTATTTGGTTGATATATCTGCCTGAATATTAGTCTAAAGGGAAATCAGGAAGAGAGTGAGCATTTTTATTGTGGTAATGTGGGGGAAGAGTCATGAAAAACTATTGCTTCTTTCTACTCGCACCCACTCCTTTTGGATTTTTATCTGTTAAGAGGTATATATTGTTTTGGGATCCCATCAAACCATGGATATACAGATCAAAAGTACTAGGAACCCAGAAATAATCCATTGTATTTGAGGGGAAGGGATTTTTGCTTGCCCCTTGGATTCTCGCTCTCCCTGCCAGATGTTTATTGAGTGCCTACTGTGTCGGCGTTGTGGTCACTTAAGCTTGCTTCATCTTTGACCAGCACCTGCTTTACTTGGTGTGGTGGTAATAAACCATAACAAAATGTATTTGTGTTAGATTAAGACATCTTAATCATGCTTCAACTGACTGAAGAAATTTAAATGTTCTGGAGAATGATCTCTAGTGAAATCTGGAGACCCTACAGTTTGCCAGCAGTGTTAAGGTATATAGGGTGCCTGAAAGCCTATAGTACTTGAAACTTATTTTTGTGATAGTCCCCAGAGACTGCTTCTATGACATGATAATAACAATAATAGAAGCTAACTTTATTAAACATATCCATGTGCCTGGGACTATTATCAGCATTTTATTGCTGTTCTCCATATTGTGAAGTGAGCCCTCTCTAGCCTCTGGACTTTTATTCCCATAAGTAATAGCAGATGGTAGTTATGCAATGCCCACTTCAGAGACCTTGTGTCTAGTGTTTGCATGGCCACCTTACCCCCTTTTGCTGCTAACTTAGTGATTAAGATACAGACTGTAAGATTGTAGTGACTACCTTGGTGTGATCATCCACACACCCTGGTGATGGTGTTAGTGATACAGCTGCATATTTTCAGTGAAGCTTTGAATTAGAAGAGATCTTAGAGTCATCTACTGCTTGCCCTCTCCTGAGGTAGAATGTCCTTATACTTGGTAGGTAAACTGGTCCCTGGAAACAGGTTGAGTAACTGATTCATAAGGCAGTTAATTCAACTTTCTAGTTATTAATAATAATGAAAAATATGTATGAAAAACTATGTGAATTATCTAATTCTCACATCAGTCCTGTGAGGTGATATTTTATCCATTTTTTTTTTTTTAGTATAGAAAAAAATGCTTAGGAAGGTTAAGCAGCTTGCCCAAGGTCATACGGTTTATGAATGGGTTTCATGCTAAAACCTTTTCTTTGTTTTTCAGACTAGCACCTTACTTGAATCTCCCTTTTCCTCCTCAGGCACTGCCCCCTTTTCAGGTGGAAGCTGAGTATGTCAGACTGCCATTCTTTATCAGCCTCGTGCTGGGGTTTGGGTTGAAGCCAGAAATTGCAGAGAGCAACTATGACTCCCAAGGGCAGGGCTTGGGGAGGTAGGTGTCTGAGGAAAATCCCTGAGGAGGAGGGCACTAGTTGTTGGGTTCTCTTTATACAGTCTATTTCAATCAAGACAATTTTGATAACCTCAAATCATTAAAATATTTAAATGTTGGAGCCTGGCAACAATTTAGGCATTATATATTTGCACACAGAACGTACTCAATAAATGTTATTTGAATTTAATTAAACTGAACTATCTCATTTAAAGTTCTGGAAACTGAGACTCTGAGATTAAGTGACAGTGTCCGGACCAGAATCTAGTCTCCCGAATCCTTTATAATTTCATTTTGTAAACAGTTAACTCCTTTAGTTGAAGAAAGACTGGGAGTTTATTAACTATTTGCAGAAATATTATGGAACTAATTCATATGCCATTCTCTTTAGCATTCTCTCTTTCAGAACTAAAGAGAGGGCTTAATTTTTCAGTTGGAGAAATTATGGCTCTTGTTACACCAGGGGGATCTAGTGTTCTAATGATGTGAATATGGCTCTGGGAGTTGAGTGACTCAGATCTCTTATAACTACAGGAGGAAAGCTGAGCTTTCTCAAAACTTATTGCTAAAAATATCACACTGGCTTTAATATTTGGGCTGGAGTAAATATTTGTAAAGTGTATGTCAGCAGAAGGTCTACATAATACAGTACTGTTAGTGTTTCCATTATACTGTAAGTAGAGAAAGACAAATTATTCAATAAAAATTCCAAGTAGTACCCATTTGAGCACATTAAATTTTTTTGAGTGGTATTTAAAAAATAAAACAGAAATTTGGCTTTAGATAATTAGAGCTTTAATTTGTCTTTTTTCTTTGTACAAAAACCACAAACAACTTTTACATTAGAGAAATAAGGGTATTAGATTTTTTATGTCTCTTCACAATTGCCCAGCTATAACCTGCTTAATAGCCTTTTCACTCGTCTTTCTCCCCATACCTTTATGGCTCTCTAGTGTTAGTTTTCTTTTCCTTGCTTCCATCATTCCCAGGCTTTGCTCTGTTCTACTTACCTTTCCTTTTCAGATTATCTTCTTTCATCCTTCCTACATTCAATTATATTTAGAGCCTGCTCTATGCAAGGCATATATTAAATGCTGTATTAAATGCTTAAGATCAGTTCCTATCTTCAAGGAACTTACAGTCTAAAGTTGGAAAGAGACATGTGTAAAATAAATGCAAGAGGGCTTTCCTGGTGGAGCAGTGGTTGAGAGTCTGCCTGCCAATGCAGGGGACATGGGTTTGTGCGCTGGTCTAGGAAGATCCCACATGCCGTGGAGTGGCTGGGCCCATGAGCCATGGCCGCTGAGCCTGCGCATCTGGAGCCTGTGCTCCGCAATGGGAGAGGCCACAACAGTGAGAGGCCCGCGTACTGCAAAAAAAAAAAAAAAGCAAGATACTCAGAGAAAAATGATTTGAATTCCAATAGTTAGAATTTGGATACCTCTTGAAGGCTTTGTACTTATGATCATTTCCAAAGTAAGATTTCTGTTGAATATTTATGATGTCATGTTAATCCAGTTAAGGGATTGAAACTCCATAATTTAAGAAATCTTGAGTTTCAAAATGGATTAAAGACCTAAATGTAAGCCCAGACACTATAAAACTCTTAGAGGAAAAGAGATGCAGAACACTCTATGACATAAATCACAGCAAGATCCTTTTAGACCCACCTCCTAGAGTAATGAGAATAAAAACAAAAATAAACAAATGGGACCTAATGAAACTTAAAAGCTTTTGCACAGCAAAGGAAACCATAAACAAGACCAAAATACAACCCAAAGAATGGGAGAAGATATTTGCAAATGAAGCAACTGACAAAGGATTAATCTCCAAAATATACAAGTAGCTCATGCAGCTCAATATCAAAAAAAATAAACAGCCCAATCCAAAAATGGGCAGAAGACCTAAACAGACATTTCTCCAAAGAAGATATACAGATTTCCAACAAACACATGAAAGGATGCTCAACATCACTAATCATTAGACAAATGCAAATCAAAACTACAATGAGGTATCACCTCACACTGGTCAGAATGGCCATCCTCAAAAGGTCTACAAACAATAAATGCTGGAGAGGGTGTGGAGAAAAGGGAACCCTCTTGCACTGATGGTGGGAATGTAAATTGATACAGCCACTATGGAGAACAGTATGGAGGTCATTAAAAAACTAAAAATAGAACTACCATATGACCCTGCAATCCCACTACTGGTCATATACCCTGAGAAAACCATAGTTCAAAAAGAGCATGTACCACAATGTTCATTGCAGCTCTATTTACAATAGGCAGGACATGGAGGCAACCTAAGTGTCCATCGACAGATGAATGGATAAAGAAGATGTGGCACATATATACAATGGAATATTACTCAGCCATAAAAAGAAGTGAAATTGAGTTATTTGTAGTGAGGTGGTTGGACCTAGAGTCTGTCATACAGAGTGAAGTAAGTCAGAAAGAGGAAAACAAATACCATACACTAACACATATATATGGAATCTGAAAAAAAAAAAAGGTTCTGAAGAACCTAGGGGCAGGACAGGAATAAAGACACAGATTTAGAGAATGGACTTGAGAATATGGGAAGAGGGAAGGGTAAGCTGGGAAGAAGTGAGAGAGTGGCATGGACATATATACACTACCAAACATAGGGTGGATAGCTAGTGGGAAGCAGCCACATAGCACAGGGAGATCAGCTTGGTGCTTTGTGACCACCTAAAGGGGTGTGGGATAGGGAGGGTGGGAGGGAGGTGATATAGGGGTATATGTATACGTATAGCTGATTCACTTTGTTATAAAGCAGAAACTAACAACCATTGTAAAGCAATTAAACTCCAATAAAGATGTTAAAAACAAAGAGAAATCTTGAATTTCATTCTCACAACTTTTCTTGAAAAGAGGATGATATTTTGCATAAGTAGAATAGTACACCTTAATCGTAGAATGATGCAATAAATTTCCATTTCTTTCACTATGACTAACAACCAGATTTTAGGGCAAAGGAGCAGATTGTAGTTTGAATTTAATAGAGTGTTTGACCTTCACATGAGTCACGTTTTGTATGTTGGCCTTTATCACATTAAAAAAAAAGAAATAAATGTATTATAAGTTATAAATATATTCATAAAAAGATCAACATATCAAATCCTATATGATTTCAAATTGAAATAATATATATAGATCAGTAATTCTCAATATATGGAAGTGCCTTGTTACTTCAGAAGTGTGTGTTCTAAGTTGAGAATTCACTGTGTATGTTGAAAAATATAATTCATGAGAATGGGCTACATAAGTGTATGATATAGAGGCAGAAAGAATTGAGAACCATTGATTATACAAGATCACCTGTTCTGATATTCAGTGGCCCTCAATCCAAGTGGGTATACATGGAAGGCTCTTTGACTTCTGCAGTACAATTTCATTTTACCACTCATTCACCTAAGAAGTGCACAGAGCAACTGGATCTTCTCTCTTTCACAGTAGAGACCACAGGTACATTTGGCACTTGCTAATGATCTCCGTTTTGAAGAGTCTGTACTATAGACTGTAAAAAATGTAGACTATTGATATTCAGGATGTTCCCTCTAAAGAAAATTAATGATTTATTCTTCTAAGTTTTTCAAATGTGATTCCTGGATCAGTTCCGATCATTAGAAAGCCATCTGTAACTCAAATTTGTTATTCAGTAGATTTTATCAAAATTGTAAAAGTTTAATAAACTTTTAGGGGGCACCCACTTGTCTGCTAAGTGCTGTGGACACAAAAATAAGATGTGACTTATCCTTGAGGAGCTTATAGTCTGGATGAAGAAGAAGACCCATAAACAGATAATTTTAGTAAAATATAATAAATGTAGTACAGTCATCCCTGTGTATTTGCAGGGGATTGGTTACAGGACTCCCTGCAGATACCAAAATCCTTGGATTCCTGAGTTCCTTACAGATGATCCACGATTGTTTGAATCCATGAATGCAGACCCTATGGATGAGGAGGGCCAACTTTAATAAGATGAGAACAGGGTATAATGTGAACTGACTAAAAGGAACTTAGTTTCACCTGAAAATTCAGGGAAACTGTCTTGAAAATTATGCCTCTGAGTTCAGTCTTGATTAATGCATATTATTTAGCTAGAAATATTTGGACGCTATAGTAGGGGAGCCTTTACAGGTGGAGGAAAATTTCAGGTGATGGGAATAGCATTATGAGTGCAGTAAAATATACATAGTTCACCTGAAAGGGTGGGAAATGAGGTTAAAGCAAATACAGAGGTTGGATAATGGAGGGCCTTTTATGTCATACTAATTTTGTATTTTTGACTTTAATCAAAGATTGGTGTAATAGATATTTCTACAGTTGAGTTAAAAATGTCTTCTTAGACATGATTTATTCAGTGTAAAAGATTTAGCAGATAAATTGCTTACACAGCTTAGGAGAAGGTATTTCTCTTAATGAAGTTTTAAAAAATCTTTTATCGGTAAGAGTTGTGTATATAACCCTTCATTTTTTCCCTTATTTGCCTTTTTTTTTGAGCAGGTTAAGGCTTAGTTTTTCATTTATCTGTTGTATGTTGCTTTAGCTTAGGTGTTCTGATCTAAGGCATGTTTCCTACCCCACTCCAGCCATTGACTTTTCTGTTCCTGTTTCTGTTATAGCACATATTCTGCTTTGCTCTCATGTGTCTACATCCATTTCCTTTTTTTTCCACTAGAACATAAAGTCCTCAAAGATAGGAGTCATGTCTGTTTCACCTTTTTAAGTTTGGCCGTGTAGTGAGTACTTAGTAAATATTTGAATCAATGAATAATTAATTGATTTTTGCTTCATTTTACTTGTACTATTTTTAACTTCTACCTAAAAACATTTTTTTTTTTTTGGTAAATGAATAGGGTAGTCATAAATAATATACAAATGTACTAGTGGTATGGGCTTCATGTATCTAATCTCTAAAATCATCAGTTTCTTAATACATGGAGAGGACATGATAGTGTACTAATAGGTACCGTTTATCAAATGTTTACTGTATTTTAGGTATTTAGAGCTTTCCCTTTAATGGACCTTTTTCAGTTCCATTACATATGTTATTGTTTGTGTGGAAGGTACTTTGGTCAGAACTTCTGCTGGCTGCCTTTTCCTTATCATTCAGATCTCAGCTCAAGGCTCAAATGTTAACCCTTCAGATAATCTTGTTTGACCATTTCTAGCTAAAGTAGGCCCTTTCTTCTCTCAATCTTTTCTGGAAGTTTTTTTCTTACACACTGAGGCAGTGTTAGTCTTTCTGCCATTATGTTCTAATGATACTTTGGATACACCACTTAATAATTCTTAAATACTTGATTATCAGTATGGTCTTTTACATTCATTTCTCTTGCCTTCTAGAGTGTGAGTTCCTAAGGGGCAGATGGTATTTTATTATTTTTTGAGTTCCGTATGCCTAGCATGTGGCAAGTGTTAAGTAAATATTTATGAGTGGAAATCTCTTTGAAATGTTAGATTCAGAGAAGAGAAACATTTTTGTTTTAAAAATCTGTTAATGGAAGTTAGAATAGGTGATATAGGGGTTAATAAATGTGCAGAAATGAGTTAACATTAGCAGGCTTCAGACTGCTGTCCCTAGAAGAGCCTGCTTGCAAGGTTGGCCCTTGGCTGGTATTGGTAAACTTAGATTTCAGGAGGGTTCCCACATTCCCTAACTGAGAAGAGTGGCTCACTGTGCCTAAACTGTTTGTACTAGCAGTATGGTTTATGCTGAACACCTGCTTTCCTTCTGGCTTTTGAAATTTTGGTACATGCTAGGCATAGGGTACTTACATGACCAGCTCCTAGAAAAACTTCAGGCACAGAGTCTCTCATGAGCTTTCCTGGTAGACATTTCACACATGTTGTCACAATTTATTGCTGGAGGAATTAAGTGTGTCCTCTGGGAGAGGATTCCACTGGGAGAGGACTCTCGGAAGTTTGTACCTTCTTTCCTCCAGACTTCATCCAATGTGCCTTTTCCCTTTGCTTATTTTTCTTTGTGTCCATTCACTGTAATAAATCATAAGTGTTGGGCTTCCCTGGTGTCACAGTGGTTGAGAGTCTGCCTGCCAATGCAGGGGACATGGGTTTGAGCCCTGGTCTGGGAGGATCCCACATGCTGTGGAGCAACTGGGCCCGTGAACCACAACTACTGAGCCTGCGCGTCTGGAGCCTGTGCTCTGCAACGAGAGGCTGCGACAGTGAGAGGCCTGCACACTGCGATGGAAGAGTGGCCCCCGCTCGCTGCAACTGGAGAAAACCCTCTCACAGAAATGAAGACCCAACACAGCCTAAATAAATAAATAAATACATAAATAAATTTTAAAGAGAAAATCATAAGTGTTAAGTACAACTATAAGCTGAGTCCTGTGAGTCCTGCTAGTGAATCATTGAACCTGGCGGTGATCTTGAAGACCTCTGACATAATAAGATAGATAAATTTTCTCTACTTCTGATTGGGAGAGAGATGACAGATAATAAATAAGAAAAATATCAAGAACTAATGATGCTTGATAGGTTTGGACTACCTTTATTTTTTTTATTATTATTATTATTTTTTTTGCGGTATGCAGGCCTCTCACTGTTGTGGCCTCTCCCGTTGCGGAGCACAGGCTCCGGACGCGCAGGCCCAGCGGCCATGGCTCACGGGCTTAGTTGCTCCGCGGCATGTGGGATCTTCCCGGACCAGGGCACGAACCCGTGTCTCCTGTATCGGCAGGTGGACTCTCAACCACTGCGCCACCAGGGAAGCCCCTGGACTACCTTTAGATTAGGTGGTCAGCAAAAAATTTCTCTGAGGAGGTGGCATTTAAAATGAGATCTGAGTGACAAGGGAAGGCCAGCCATTGGAAGGTGGGGAAAGGGCATTTCGGGAGGGGGGACAGTTGGTACAGAGGCTCAAAGGTGAAAGTGTGCTTGGTTTGTTTGGAGAGGAGGATGGGAGGACAGGTGACCAAAGGGTAGAGGACAAGCAAGGGAGTAGTACAAGCTGCTGTGGACAGGGAACCAGGGGACATCATGTAATTCCTATAAACTAAAGGGAGTTTTTCTTTTTTTCCTTTTTGAAGCCTTTGAAGGGTTCTAAGCTGGAAAGGACAAAAATTTGATTCATGATTTCAGAGCACCACATCAGCTGTATACATGGAGAATGGAGTTCAGCAGAGCATGGATGGAATTAGGGAGACCATTTGGGAGATTCTCATAGTAATCTCTGTCAAAGTGTTGGAGGCTGGGGTTAAAGTTGTATTTGGAAAGGGAGAAAAGTAGGTAGATTCGAGTTAACGTTTTGGAGGTGGAGTCCACAGGATTGAGTAATTAAATGCATTTATGTAATGAGGGTACAAGGTTTCAAGAATAACTTGTAGATTTTCAATGTAAACAGCTGAATAAATAGTGCCGTCATTTATGAAAATGGTGAGGAAGGGTGGGAAATCAGGCAAATACAGGTATCGGAAGAAAATTAAGCATTTTATTTTGAAATCTTATTAGATATCCAAATGGAAATATGTAGGCAGTTGATGTAGATTCTGAAAATATTGCATTCCTTATTTTATTCATCAAACGTTTATTGAGTGCTTACCAGTTGCCAAGTACTTTAAAAAATTTTATTTTATATTGGAGCATAGTTGATTAACAATGTTGTGTCAGTTTCAGGTGTACAGCAAATGATTTAGTTATACATATACATGTATCTATTCTTTTTCAAATTCTTCCCCCATTTAGGTTATTAAAGTCTACTGAGCAGCATTCCCTGTGCTATTCAGTAGGTCCTTGTTGGTTATCTATTTTAAATATAGTGGTGTGTACATATCAATCCCAAACTCCAAATCTATCCCTCCCCCCAATCCTTACTCCCAGGTAACCATAAATTGGTTCTCTAAGTCTGTGAGTATATTTCTGTTTTGAAAATGAGTTCATTTGTATCATTTGAAAAAAAAGATTCCACATATAAGCGATATCATATGATATTTGTCTTTTTCTGTCTGACTTAGTTCACTTAGTATGATAATCTTCAGGTCTATCTGTGTTGCTGCAAGTGGCATTATTTCATTCTTTTTAATGGCTGAGTAATTTTCCATTGTATATATTACTACATCTTTATCCATTCATCTGTTGATGGACATTTAGGTTGCTTCCATGTCTTGGCTATTGTAAACAGCACTGCAGAGAACATTGGGGTGCATGTATCCTTTCAAACCATGTTTTTCTCCAGATATATGCCCAGGAGTGGGATTGCTGGATCATATGGTAGTTCTATTTTTAGTTTCTTAAGGAACCTCCATACTGTTCTCCATAGTGGCTGTATCAATTTACATTCCCACCAACAGTGTAGGAGGGTTCCCTTTGCTCCACACCCTCTCCAGCATTTATTGTTTGTAGAGTTTTTGATGATGGCCGTTCTGACCGTTGAGAGGTGATACCTCATTGCAGTTTTGATTTGCATTTCTCTGATAATTAGGGATGTTGAGCATCTTTTCATGTGCCTCTTGGCCATCTCTGTGTCTTCTTTGGAGAAATGTCTATTTAGGTCTTCTGCCTATTTTTTGATTAGGTTGTTTATTTTTTTGATATTGAGCTGCATGAGCTGTTTGTAAATTTTGGAGACTAATCTGTTATTAGTTGCATTGTTTGCAAATTTCTCCCATTCTTTGGGTTGTCTTTTCATTTTGTTTATGGTTTCCTTTGCTTTGCAAAAGCTTTTGAGTTTAATTAGGTCCCATTTGTTTGTTTTTATTTCCATTATTCTAGGAGGTGGCTCGGAAAAGATCTTGTGCATTTTATGTCATAGATTGTTCTGCCTATGTTTTCCCATAAGAGTTTTATAGTATCCAGTCTTACATTTAGGTATTTAATCCGTTTGGAGTTTATTTTTGTGTATGGTGTTAGGGAGTGTTCTAATTTCATTCTTTTACTCGTAGCTGTCCAGTTTTCCCAGCACCACTTATTGAAGAGGCTGTCTTTTCTCCATTGTATATTCTTGCCTGCTTTATCATAGATTAGGTGACCATAGGTGTGTGGGTTTGTTTCTGGGCTTTCTATCTTGTTCCATTGATTTATATTTCTGTTTTTGTGCCAGTACCATACTGTTTTATATGTATACTGTAACTTTGCAGTATAGTCTGAAGTCAGGGAGCCTGATTCCTCTGTCTCCGTTTTTCTTTCTCAAGATTGCTTTGGCTATTCAGGGCCTTTTGTGTCTCCATACAAATCTTAAGATTTTTTTGCTCTAGCTCTGTGAAAAATACCATTGGTCATTTGATAGGGATTGCATTGAATCTGTAGATTGCCTTGGGTAATATAGTCATTTTGACAATATTGATTCTTCCAATCCAAGAACATGGTATATCTCTCCATCTGTTTGTGCCATCTTTGATTTCTTTCATCAGCATTTTACAGTTTTCAGAGTACAGATCTTTTGTCTCCTTATGTAAGTTTATTCCTAGGTATTGTATTCTTTTTGATGTGATGGTAAATGGGATTGTTTCTTTAATTTTTCTTTATGATCTTTTGTTGTTAGTGTGTAGAAATGAAACATTTCTGTGCATTAATTTTGTATCCTGCAACTTTACCAAATTCATTGATGAGCTCTAGTAGTTTTCTGGTAGCATCTTTAGGATTTTCTCTGTATAGTATCATGTCATCTGCAAACAGTGACAGTTTTACTTCTTTTCCAATTTGGTTCCTTTTTATTTCTTTTTCTTCTCTGATTGCCATGGCTAGGACTTCCAAAACTGTGTTGAATAAAAGTGGTGAGAGTGGATATCCTTGTCTTGTTCCCGACCTTAGAGGATGCTTTCAGATTTTCACCATTGAGTATGATGTTTGCTGTGGGTTTGTCATATATGAGCTTTATTATGTTCAGATATGTTCCCTCTATGCCCACTTTCTGGAGAGTTTTTATCATAAATAAGTGTTGAATTTTGTCAAAAGCTTTTTCTGCATCTGTTGATATGAACATATGGTTTTTATTCTTCAATTTGTTGATGTGGTATATCACACTGATTGATTTGCAGATATTTGAAAAATCCTTGCATCCCTGGGATAAATCCCACTTGATCATGCTGTGTGATCCTTTTAATGTACTGTTGGATTCAGATTACTAGTATTTTGTTGAGGATTTTTGTATCTGTGTTCGTCAGTGATAATTGACCTGTGATTTTCTCTTTCTGGTGATATCTTTGTCTGGTTTTGGTTTCAGGGTGTTGGTGGCCTCAAAGAATGAGCATGGGAGTGTTCCTTCCTCTACAGTTTTTTTGGAGGAGTTTGAGAAGTATAGGTGTTAACTCTTCTCTAAATGTTTGATAGGATTCACCTGTCAAGCCAGCTGGTCCTGGACTTTTGTTTGTTGGGAGTTTTTCAATCACATTTCATTTGCACTACTTCTGATTGGTCTGTTCATATCTTCTATTTCTTCTTGTTTCAGTCTTGGGAGATTGTACCTTTCTAAGAATTTATCCATTTCTTCCATGTTGTCCATTTTATTGGCATATAGTTCTTGTAGTAGTCTCTTATGATCCTTTCTGTGGTGTATTTCTGTGGGGTCCATTGTAACTTCTCCTTTTTCATTTCTAATTTTATTGATTTGATCCCTCTCCCTGTTTTTTGTGATGAGTCTGGCTTAAGGTTTATCAATTTTGTTTATCTTCTCAAAGAACCAGCTTTTAGTTTCATTGATCTTTTCTATTGTTTTCTTTGTTTTTATTTCATTTATTTCTGCTCTGATCTTTATGATTTCTCTCCTTGTACTAACTTTGGGTTTTGTTTGTTCTTTTTCTAGTTGCTTTAGGTGTAAGATTAGGTTGTTTATTTGTGATTTTTCTTGTTTCCTAAGGTAAGATCGTATTGCTGTAAACTTCCCTCTTAGCTACGTCCCATGGGTTTTAGATAGTCATGCTTTCATTTTCATTTGTCTCTAGGTATTTTTTGATTTCCTCTTTGATTTTTTTCCATGATCCATAGGTTGTTTAGTAGCATGCTATTTAGCCTCTACATGTTTGTGTTTTTTACAGGTTTTTTCTTGTAGTTGATTTGTAACTTCATAGTATTGTGGTTGGAAAAGATGCTTGATATGATTTCAGTTTTCTTAAATTTACCAAGGCTTGCTTTGTGGCCCAGCATGTGATCAATCCTGGAGAATGTTCCATGTGCACTTGAAAAGAATGTGTATTCTACTGCTTTTGGATAGAATGCTCTATAAATATCAATTAAGTCCATCTGGTCTAATGTGTCATTTAAGGCCTGTGTTTCCATATTGATCTTCTGTTTGGATGATTTGTCCATTGATGAAAGTGGCATGTTAAAGTCCTGCACTATTATTGTGTTACTGTTGATTTCTCCTTTTACGGCTGTTAGTATTTGCCTTATATACTGGAGTGCTCCTATGTTGGGTACATATATATTTATAATTTTTATATCTTCTTCCTGGATTGATCCTGTGATCATTATGTAGTGTCTTTCTTTGTCTCTTGTAACAGCCTTTATTTTAAAGTCTATTTTATCTAATATGAGTATTGCTACTCCAGCCTTCTTTTGATTTCCATTTGCATGGAATACTTCTTCCATCCCCTCACTTTCAGTCCGTATGTGTCCCTAGATCTCAAGTCCTTTCTTGTAGACAGTATATATATATATGGGTCTTGTTTTTGTATCCATTCAGCCAGTCTTTGTCTTTTGGTTGGAACATTTAATTCATTTACATTTAAGGCAGTTATCAATATGTATGTTCCTATTGTCATTTTCTTAGAAGTCTGTATATAAACAAGATTGTTTTAAGTTGCTGCTTTTTTTTTAAGATTTTTTTTGACGTGGCCCATTTTTTAAGTCTTAATTGAATTTGTTACAATATTGCTTCTGTTTTACATTTTTTGTTTTTTTTGGCCGTAAGCCATGTGGGATCTTAGTTCCCTGTCCAGAAATGGAACCTGCACCCCCTGCATTGGAAGGCGAAGTCTTAACCCCTGGACTGCCAGGGAAGTCCCCTAAGTTGCTGGTCTTCTAATTTCAAATGCCTTTCTAATATCCTGCATTTGTGCTCTCTTCTCACAGTTGCTGGTTTTGATATCGTATTTGTGTGTGGATGCTTTCCTACCTTCACTTTATGTTTGCCTTTACCGGTGAGCTTTTCCATTTGTAATTTTCTTGTTTCTAGTTGTGACCTTTTCTTTTCTGCTTAGAGAAGTTCCGTTAGAATTTGCTGCAAAACTGGTCAGGTGGTGCTGAATTCTCTTAGCTTTTGCTTGTCTGAAAAG
Organism: Kogia breviceps; assembly: GCF_026419965.1. Lineage (NCBI taxonomy): Eukaryota > Metazoa > Chordata > Mammalia > Artiodactyla > Physeteridae > Kogia > Kogia breviceps. The sequence goes on along the minus strand of NC_081310.1, from coordinate 48,518,047 downwards.
CTTTTAATTCCTCCATCAAACCTGAATGAGAGCCTTGCTGGGTAGAGTATTCTTCGTTGTAGTTTTTTCCCTTTTGTCACTTTAAATGTATCGTGCCACTCCCTTCTGGCCTGCAGTTTCTGCTGAGAAATCAGCTGATCACTTTATGGGAGTTCCCTTGTATGTTATTTGTTGCTTTTCCCTTGTTGCTTTTAATATTTTTTTCTTTGCCTTTAATTTTTGTCAATTTGATTGCTGTGTGTCTTGGTGCTTTCCTCCTTGCATTTATCCTGCCGGAGACTCTCTGTGCTTCCTGGACTTTGGTGACTGTTTCCTTTCCCATATTAGGAAAGTTTTCAGCTATTATCTCTTCAAATACAATAAGTCCCCTACATACAAACTAATTCCGTTCCAGGAGCACATTCGTAAGTCCAGCAAAGTTAGCATAGGTACCCAGCTAACACAATCAGCTATATAGTACTGTACTGTAATAGGTTTATAATACTTTCCACACAAATAATACATAAAAAACAAACAAACACAAAAAGTATAGAAAACATTTTAAATCTTACAGTACCTCGAAAAGTATAGTAGAACAATAGAGCAGCTGGAATACAGGGGCTGGCATTAACAGGTGAGAAGAGTTACTGACTTGAGGTAGGAGAGTAGGTGAGAGATAGTAGAGTTGAAGGATCATCAGCAATAGGAGACAGAGGGCAAGGTGCAATTTCACTTACTCCTGACGTTGATGGCATAGGTTCTGGGTCTTTGCTGGATTCAATTCTATCTATCCTCTTGAAAAAACGATCCAGTGATGTCTGGGTAAAAGCTCTTTTTTGCTTGTCATAGATGACACAGTAGCACTGGATTGCATCCTGAATGACTGCTGCAACCTTTGTGTACCATTCTGCTTCAAGTCCTGTGTCTCAAAAACTAACAGTGCCTCCTTCTTAGCAGTACGAGCTATAGTGCTGCTTTTATACTTGCCTCCGGACATCCTGGGCTTGAAATAAAGATACTGTACTACTGAACTCTATACAGTACTGTACAGTAAAGTACATAAAAGCACAACCACTTGTAGAGGATGTATGCACAATGTATGCCAGAGATGTGAACTAACTTATGTGATTGGACATGCATTTGCATGTCCAGTCACCTAAGTTAGTTGAAGGTTAGTATATAGGGGACTTACTGTATTTTCTCAGGTCCTTTTTTTCTCTCTTCCCCTTCTGGGACCCCTATAATGTGAATGTTGGTGCATTTAATGTTGTCCAAGAGGTCTCTTAGGCTGTCTGCATTTTTTAAAAAATTCTTTTTCGTTTATTCTGTTCTGTGTCAGAAAATTTCCACCGTTCTGTCTTCCAGCCCATTTATCCATTCTTCTGCCTCAGTTACTCTGCTATTGATTCCTTCTAGTGTATTTTTTTTTTTTCAGTTATTGTATTGTTCACCTCTGCTGATTTGTTCTTTAGTTCTTCTCTTAACATTTGTTATATCTTGTCGATCTGTGCCTCCATTCTTTTTCCAAGATCTTGGATCATCTTCACTATCATTACTCTGAATTCTTTTTCTGGTAGATTGCCCATCTCCACTTTACTTAGTTGTTCTTCTGGGGTTTTATCTTGTTTCTTCATCTGGGACACATTTCTCTCCCGTTCTCATCTTCTCTAAGTTTGTGTGATTGAGGTTTTAGTTCCATAGGCTGCAGGATTGTAGTTCCTCTCATTTCTGCTGTTTGCCCTCTGGTGGATGAGGCTGTCTAAGAGGCTTGTGCAGGCTTCCTGGTGGGAGGGTTCTCATTCCTTTCCCCTGGTGGGTGGAGCTGGGACTTGTCCCTCTGGTTGGCAGGGCTGTGCTCAGGAAGACTTTAAGCAGCCTGTCTGCTGATATGTGGGGCTGTGTTCCTGCCCTGTTGATTGTTTGGCCTGAGGCATCCCAGCACTGGAGCCTACAGGCTATTGGGTGGGACTAGGTCTTGTGGAGAAAATGATGGCCTCCAGGAAGGCTCATGCCAATGAGTACTCGCCAGAACTGCTGCTGCCAGTGTCTTTGTCCCCATAGTGAGCCACAGCTGGCCCCCTCCTCTGCAGGAGATCCTCTAGTACTAGCAAGTAGGTCTGGCCCAGTCTTTTATGAGGTCACTGCTTTTTCCCCTGGATCCTTGTGTACATAGGGCCTTGTATGTGCCCTCCAATAGTAGAGTTTCTGTTTCCCCCAGTCCTGTGGAAATCCTGCGATCAAACCCCGCTGACCTTCAAAGCCAGATTCTCTGGGGGCTCTTCCTCCCATTGCCAGACCCCCAGGCTGGGAAACCTGACATGGGGCTCAGGACTTTCACTCCTGTGAGAGAACTTCTGTGGTATAATTCTTTTCCAGTTTGTGGGTTGCCCATCTGGTGGGAATGGATTTGATTTTATAGTGATTGCGATGACTCCTATCATCTCATTGTGGCTTCTTCTTTGTCTTTGGATGTAGGATATCTTTTTGGTAGATTCCAGCATTTGTTTTGTAGATGGTTGTTCAGCAGTTAGTTGTGATTTCAGTGTTTTTGTATGAAAGGGTGAGCTCACGTCCTTCTACTCTGCCATCTTGCCAGCCAAATCGCTAAGTGCTTTGATAGGGAAGAATACAGTGATGATTAGAACACTGTCTTTTACATAAGCGACTAGGTTAGTCTCAAAAGGAAGTCAAACAAGTATTCAGGCCATTATAGGGAGCCGTATTATCCTAGGGCTATGCAAAGAATGCTTAGCAGGCTCAACAAATGGAACTTACATTCCAAAACCTTGAGTTTTTCTCAAAATCCATTATTTACTGTTGTTTTCACAAATACTTTTGTTGCCACGTTTGAATTTTAAGATCCTATGTATAAGAGATACTCTGTATTAAAGACTAATGTAAGTCTATTTTGGCAGTTTCTGCTTTTCCCCCCATTGTGTTCTATACTTGGCCATCTGTTCATCACTTAATATACTTTCCCTTAAAGAGATCTAGAGTTTACATCCCCCACCTCCCTAATTTTGGAAACATGTATGCCATCTCTCTTTTTCCCTCCCTCCTTCTCTTCCTCTCCATATATGTGTGTGTGTGTGTGAGTGTGTGATCATCTGTGTGCCCATATATGTGTTATATATACATACATACAGATAGATAGTTACTCATTCTTTATCATGTCTAGTTTTCTGATTTTTTCAGTAACTCAACTGGGTTCATATTCAGAAGTATAGACTCTCAGGGGAATATTAAAAAAAAAAAACCCAAATGCAGACATGAACTTGATCTTACTGTTACTTCCTTGACTGCCTGATTTCATGTGGCTGCTTTGGCAAATTTTGTGGTCATTTCCCCTTCCTTTCTTATTTATTTGTGAGTATTTTCCCTTTCAGAGTTACCGTCTTGGTTGAAGAGGGTGATCTGCTCAGAGGACTCTTGAGTATGTTGTGCACCACATGGTAGATGTCAGTGAGTTCCCTTTACACTTGTTAGTTAGATGTGACCTATTCTCATGAGTTCTTTCTTCTCTTGCTCCTCCTTGTTTCTAGTTATCTCTAACCCTTGCTTAATTTTTTTTCTCTAGTTGATTAGCTGCCTTTAAAAAAGTCATTTTTCAAAGTGAAGGAGTGGCATGGACATATATACACTACCAGATGTAAAATAGATAGCTAGTGGGAAGCAGCTGCATAGAGCAGGGAGATCAGCTTGGTGCTTTGTGACCACCTAGGGGGTGGGAGGGAGACACAAGAGGGAGGAGATATGGGGATATATGTATGTGTATGGCTGATTCACTTTGTTATAAAGCAGAAACTAACACACCACTATAAAGCAATTATACTCCAATAAAGATGTTAAAAAATGTCATTCTTTGAATAATATGTTTTAACCTTTAGTATAAATACTCATATGTTCTTTTTTTAATCTACCAGATACTATTTTCTTCTTTTGCTACCTCAATTTATTTTGAAGAGGCGTAGATAATACATTCAAATAGGCATTGCTCATATTTCTTCTTCTAAGACTATACTAGCCTTTCCAAACACATCAAGTTTTATACATTAAATATCTACAGTTTTTTGTATGTCAGTCTACATAATACACTTTTAAAAAAAAGGAAAATGGAAGGAAAATTAAAATGCATTTGCAAAAAACTGAAATTCAAAATGTAAATAACTAAATTCTAACTCATTAACATTCCAGAAAAATGTAAAATGAAACACACATGTACACATACAAAGGAATATACTAGTGTCTTGATTAAGAACGCAGTTTGCTTAATGTTGTTAATTGTCCTTCAGGTAAGGTGTATTGGCTGCCCTAGTTCTCTTGAGTGTGGTTGACAGGTTTTAACAATTAATGATACATTTTTATTAATCACTTACACTTAGCAACTACAGGGATTATTAATTAGAAACTTGTAATTAGATTCAGAATGACAGTGATGATGATTTAGTTGGAAAGAAACATGCAATTTGTGGTCTCCTCTACCATGGATCTTCTCTCTATAATAAATCAGCTCGCTTTTGACAGTGGGAAATGTTAGAACATTTCAGAAATTAAGGAATATCTTTTGTTATACATTAATGATTTATGTTTGTATATAAGCTTCTATATAGAACAAGTATATTCTGGCTATAATAACTTGTATATATATATATACAAGTATATTCTGTGATGTGAGAAAGAGTTAGAGATTATATTATATTACATCATTAAAATGTAGCTTTATTGTTTGGCTGTCAAAAATGACATTATTTACAACTAATTAATCACAATGAATCACTTTTGTACTTTTCCAGGTTGGCAGGTATCATTATACAGACTTGTGTTCCTGCAGATTTTGCACAATCAGTAAGGTTTTGGGTTTTTTCTCCCCAGTGTATTTAGAAGAGAGTTTATACCAACCTGTGGTTGCCTATATTACTTTCAACAAACATTTATTACTTATTAAGGAAGACCAAAATTAAGGGGAAAAATCTCTGAAAACCCTCAGTAGTCACATTTTGTCTGCGCTTACTTTTCAGTCTTTTATTTTATGAATAATTCTTTAGTTGAAAAGAAAAGAAAATGAGATTTTGTGCTTATTTGTCCCTAATTTTGTAATTTATTTTTAACTTTGCTTGCAAAAAAAAGCATTGTGTATGTGTGTTTGTATTTTTTTTTCCTTTTATGATGTTTGTTGATAGTAGGTCTGAAATTTTTCTTTTATGATTAGGATGAAAAACATTGCTAACAGAAACACGATTTTTTTCAAAGCAGGGAGTGACCAAAGTTAAGAGACCCTTTAAATTATTTTGATTGCAGTATCATACATATTTATTTTGTTTGATCTAAAAATTTACATCTATTGTATCTTCTTTTGGTGTTGCACAATTGGCTTCTGCTCTCTGCATGCTAGAAATCAGTGGATAAGACAAAGCAAACCTGGAATGCTTTTTTAGTTACTTTGAAGTGCTGCTGGGCAGGCTACTGAGGACTCAATAACATTAAGAATAAAAATGATAGCTAACACTTGAGTACTACTATGTGCCAGGCACCATGTGTAGTACCTCACATGCATTTTCATTTAATTTTTACAACACTACCTGATTGATTCTCTATTTCACTGATGTTTAGATTAAAGAAAGTAGTAGTCCTACAGTATGAGTCCAATGACATCTGAAATGCTCTGTATGGTCCTGCTTTCTGAAGGAGACCAGTAGCTGCAGGGATATTGAAATCCATGAGGAAAACGTTCATGAGAAGGAGTTGAAATTATTCATATTAGAAGAGTCTCTACCAAATCCTACTCTCTAAGTTAAGGAGAGTCTGCCAGAGACCTCTCCTAAAGTTAAACTTTATACAGGAAGTTGAAACTGTTAGCTACAAATTTCCTCAACTAACTCTGTTAAGATTGTCAAACTTCATCAAAGCCTCATATCTAGTCAGAATAGGAAATGTCCTGCTCGTCAGTCAACACTCACAAACCTGGGCAATTTCATGTCTTTAGAGAGAATTTGCCTATTCCTCACTTTCCTTTCTTCAGTGTTTTCCTTCCCAATTACCTTAAGTGTATGAACATATTCTAAAAATAAAGCAGCAATGAACTAATCCTTCCATTCATTCCACAGCTGAGTGTTACTGTGTGCTAAAGGCTACTATATGAAGGCAAATAAGACATAATCCCAGCCCTCACAGAGCTTGGGTTTTAAGAGTGGGACATGAATGTTATAGATATTAAATACATGATTAGATAATGTAAACAGGCATGTTTTCATGGAAGTCTTGTAGATATTATTGTAGGACTCGGTGTAAGGCCAAAAAGGAAGAAGTGGCCAATTTGGTGGGGAATCAAAGTTGATAAGGGAAATGTAATGCTTGAATTGACCCTGTAGTTCCCTTTAGCTCTGTTACTCTCTTACCTCCCATATTTCATGAGTTTGCATAAAGAAAAATCTACGTTTAGTATCTTTACTTCCCACTCATTCATTCCTCAAACGTTGCACTCCAAATTCTGCCCCAGCACTCTACATCATGGGCATTCATATTGTTTGGGTAAAGATAGCTTTTTTCTTTTGTAAACATCTTTATTGGAGTATAATTGCTCTATAATGGTGTGTCAGTTTCTGCTTTATAACAAAATGAATTAGCTATACATATACAAACATCCCCATAACTCCTCCCTCATGTGTCTCCCTCCCACCCTCCTTATCCCACCCCTCTAGGTGGTCACAAAGCACCGAGCTGATCTCCCTGTGCTATGCAGCTGCTTCCCACTAGCTATCTATTTTACATTTGGTAGTATATATGTCTATGCCACTTTCTCACTTCGTCCCAGCTTACCCTTCCCCCTCACTGTGTCCTCAAGTCCACTCTCTACGTCTGCGTCTTTATTCCTGTCCTGCCCCTAGGTTCTTCAGAACCTTTTTTTTTAGGTTCTCTATATATGTGTTAGCATATGGTATTTGTTTTTCTCTTTCTGACTTTACTCTGTATGACAGACTCTAGGACCACCCACTTCACTACAAATAACTCAATTTCATTTCTTTTTATGCCTGAGTAATATTCCATTGTATATATGTGCCACATGTTCTTTATCCATTCATCTGTCGATGGACACTTAGGTTTAGGTTGCTTCCATGTCCTGGCTATTGTAAATAGAGCTGCAGTGAACATTGTGGTACATGACTCTTTTTCAATTATGGTTTTCTCAGGGTATATGCCCAGTAGTGGGATTGCTGGGTCATATGGTAGTTCTATTTTTAGTTTTTTAAGGAACCTCTATACTGTTCTCCATAGTGGCTGTATCAGTTTACATTCCCACCAGCAGAGCAAGAGGATTCCCTTTTCTCCACACCCATTTATTGTTTGTAGATTTTTTGATGATGGCCATTCTGACTGGTGTGAGGTGATACCTCATTGTAGCTTTGATTTGCATTTCTCTAATGATTAGTGATGTTGAGCATTCTTTCATGTGTTTGTTGGAAATCTGTATATCTTCTTTGGAGAAATGTCTGTTTAGGTCTTCTGCCGTTTTTTGAATTGAGTTGTTTTGTTTTGTTGTATTGTTTTCTTTGATATTGAGCAACATGACCTGCTTGTAAATTTTGGAGATTAATTCTTTGTCAGCTGCTTCATTTGAAAATATTTTCTCCCATTCTGAGAGTTGTCTTTTCATCTTGTTTATGGTTTCCTTTGCTGTGCAGAGCTTTTAAGTTTCATTAGGTCCCATTTCCATTTCTCTAGGAGGTGGGTCAAAAAGGATCTTGCTTTGATTTATGCCATAGAGTGTTCTGCCTATGTTTTCCTCTAAGAGTTTGATAGTGTCTGGCCTTACATTTAGGTGTTTAATCCATTTTGAGTTTATTTTTGTGTATGGTGTTAGGAAGTGTTCTAAATTTCATTCTTTTACATGTAGCTGTCCAGTTTTCCCAGCACCACTTATTGACGAGGCTGTCTTTTTTCCACTGTATATTCTTGCCTCCTTTATCAAAAATAAGTTGACCATATGTGCGTGTGTTTATCTCTGGGCTTTCTATCCTGTTCCATTGATCAGTATTTCTGTTTTTGTGCCAGTACCATAGTGTCTTGATTACTGTAGCTTTGTAGTATAGTCTGAAGTCAGGGAGCCTGATTCCTCCAGCTCCATTTTTCTTTCTCAAGATTGCTTTGGCTCTTTGGGGTCTTTTGTGTTTCCATACAAATTGTGAGACTTTTTGTTCTAGTTCTGTGAAAAATGCCATTGGTAGTTTGATAGGGATTGCATTGAATCTGTAGATTGCTTTGGGTAGTACAGTCATTTTCACAATGTTGATTCTTCCAATCCAAGAACATGATATATCTCTCCATCTATTTGTATCATCTTTAATTTCTTTCATCAGTGTCTTATAGTTTTCTGCATACAGGTCTTTTGTCTCCTTAGGTAGGTTTATTCCTAGATATTTTATTCTTTTTGTGGCAGTGGTAAATGGGAGTGTTGCCTTAATTTGTCTTTCAGATTTTTCATCATTAGTGGATAAGAATGCAAGAGATTTCTGTGCAATAATTTTGTATCCTGCAACTTTACCAATTCATTGATTAGCTCTAGTAGTTTTCTGAAAGCATCTTTAGGATTCTCTATGTATAGTGTCATGTCATCTGCAAACAGTGACAGCTTTACTACTTCTTTTCCTATTTGGATTCCTTTTATTTCTTTTTCTTCTCTGATTGCTGTGGCTAAAACTTCCAAAACTAGGTTGAATACGAGTGGTGAGAGTGGACAACCTTGTCTTGTTCCTGATCTTAGGGGAAATGGTTTCATTTTTTCACCATTGAGAAAGATGTTGGCTGTGGTTTTGTCATATATGGCCTTTATTATGTTGAGGAAAGTTCCCTGTATGCCTAATTTCTGGAGGGTTTTTATCATAAATGGTGTTGAATTTTGTCAAAAGCTTTTTCTGCATCTATTGAGTTGATCATATAGTTTTTCTCCTTCAGTTTTTTAATATGGTTTATCACATTGATTGATTTGTGTATAGTGAAGAATCCTTGCATTCCTGGGGTAAACCCCACTTAATCATGGTGTATGATCCTCTTAATGTGCTGTTGGATTCTGTTTGCTAGTATTTTGTTGAGGATTTTTGCATCTATGTTCATCAGTGTTATTGGCCTATAGTTTTCTTTCTTTGTGACGTCTTTGTCTGGTTTTGGTATCAGGGTGATCTTGACCTCATAGAATGAGTTTGGGAGTGTTCCTCCCTCTGCTATATTTTGGAAGAGTTTACGAAGGATAGGTGTTAGCTCTTCATTATATGTTTGATAGAATTCGCCTGTGAAGCCATCTGGTCCTGGGCTTTTGTTTGTTGGAAGATTTTTAATCACAGTCTCCCCTTAGTGCTTGTGATAGGTCTGTTTATATTTTCTATTTCTTCCTGGTTCAGTCTTGGAAGGTTGTGCTTTTCTAAGAATTTGTCCATTTCTTCCAGGTTGTCCATTTTATTGGCATAGAGTTGCTTGTAGTAATCTCTAATAATCTTTTGTATTTCTGCAATGTCAGTTGTTACTTCTCCTTCTTCATTTCCAATTCTATTGATTTGAGTCTTCTCCCTATTTTTTTTTTTTTTGATGAGTCTGGCTAATGGTTTATCAATTTTGTTTATCTTCTCAAAGAACCAGCTTTTAGTTTTATTGGTATTTGCTATTGTTCCTTCCTTTCTTTTTCATTTATTTCTGGTCTAATCTTTATGATTTCTTTTCTTCTGCTGACTCTGGGGTTGTTTTGTTCTTCTTTCTCTAATTGCTTTAGGTAAGGTTTGGTTGTTTATTTGAGATGTTTCTTGTTTCTTGAGGTAGGATTGTATTGCTAACAACTTCCTTCTTAGAACTGCTTTTGCTGCATCCCATAGGTTTTGGGTCGTCATGTTTTCATTGTCATTTGTTTCTAGGTATTTTTTGATTTCCTCTTTGATTTCTTCAGTGATCTCTTGGTTATTAAGTAGTGTATTGTTTAGCCTCCATGTGTTTGTATTTTTTTACAGATATATTTCCTGTAATTGATATCTAGTCTCATAGCATTGTGGTTGGAATAGATGCTTGATACCATTTCAGTTTTGTGAAATTTATCAAGGCTTGATTTGTGACCCAACATGTGATCTATCCTGCAGATATTTCGATGAGCACTTTAGAAGACTGTGTATTCTGATGAGTTTGCATGGAATGTCCTATACATATCAATTAAGTCCATGTTGTTTAATGTGTTTTGTAAAGATTGTGTTTCCTTATTTATTTTCATTTTGGATGATTTGTCTGTTGGTGAAAGTGGGGTGTTAACGTCCCCTACTATGGTTGTGTTACTGTCGATCTCCCCTTTTATGGCTTTAGCGTTTGCCTTGTGTATTGAGGTGCTCCTGTGTTGGGTGCCTAAACATTTATAATTGTTCTATCTTCTTCTTGGATTGATCCCTTGATCATCATGTAGTGTCCTTCTTTGTCTCTTGTAATAGTTTTTATTTTAAAGTCTCTTTTGTCTGATGTGAGACTTGCTACTCCAGCTTTCTTTTTATTTCCCTTTGCATGGAATATCTTGTTCCATCCATTCACTTTCAGTCTGTATGTGTCCCTAGGTCTGAAGTGGGTCTCTTGGAGAGAGCATATATATATGGGTCTTGTTTTTGTATCCATTCAGCCAGTCTATGTCTTTTGGTGGGAGCATTTAATCCATTTACATTTAAGGTAATTATTGATATGTATGTTCCTATTACCATTTTCTTAATTGTTTTGTGTTTTTTTTGTAGGTCTTTTCCTTTGCTTGTGTTTCCTATCTAGAGAAGTTCCATTAGCATTTGTTGTAAAGCTGGTTTGGTGGTGCTGAATTCTCTTAACTTTTGCTTGCCTATAAACCTTTGATTTCTCTGTCGAATCTGAATGAGATCCTTGCTGGGTAGAGTAATATTGGTTATAGGTTTTTCTCTTTGATCACTTTAAAGATGTCTTGCCCCTCCTGGCTTGCAGAGTTTCTGCTGAACGATCAGCTGTTAACCTTATGGGGATTCCCGTGTATATTATTTGTTGCTTTTCCCTTGGTGCTTTTAGTATTTTTTCTTTGTATTTAATTTTTGATCGTTTGATTAATATGTGTCTTGGTGTGTTTCTCCTTGGATTTATCCTATATCGGACTCTCTGCACTTCCTGGAGTTGATTGACTATTTCCTTTCCCATATTAAGGAAGTTTTCAACTATAATCTCTTCAAATATTTCTCAGTCCCTTTCTTTTTCTCTTCTTCTTCTGGGACCCCTATAGTTCGAAATTGGTGCATTTAATCTTGTCCCAGAGGTCTCTGAGACTGTCTTCAATTCTTTTCATTCTTTTTTTTTTATTCTGTTCTGTGGTAGTTATTTCCACTATTTTTTCTTCCAGGTCACTTATCCATTCTTCTGCCTCTGTTATTCTGCTTTTTGATTCCTTCTAGAGAATTTTAAATGTCATTTATTGTGTTGTTCATCATTGTTTGTTTGCTCTTTTGTTCTTCTAGGTCATTGTTAAACGTTTCTTGTATTTTCTCCATTCTGTTTCCAAGATTTTGGATCATTTTTGCTGTCATTACTCTGAATTCTTTTTCAGGTAGATTGCCTATTTCCTCTTCATTTGTTTGGTCTGGTAGGTTTTTACCTTGTTGCTTCGTCTGCTGTGTGTTTCTTATTTTGCTTAACTTACTGTGTTTGGGTCTCCTTTTCGCAGGCTGCAGGTTTGTAGTTCCCGTTGTTTTTGGTGTCTGCTAAGGTTGGTTTAGTGGATTGTGTAGGCTTCTTGGTGGAGGGGACTGGTGCCTGTGTTCTGGTGGATGAGGCTGGGTCTTGTCTTTCTGGTGGTCAGGAGCGCATCTGGTTGTGTTTTGGGATGTCTGTTACCTTATTTTGATTTTAGGCTGCCTCTCTGCTAGTGGGTGGGGTTGTGTTTCTGTCTTGCTGGTTGTTTGGCATGGGGTATTCAGCACTGGAGCTTGCTGGTCGTTGAGTGGAGCTGGGTCATAGCTTTGAGATGGAAATCTCTGGGAGAGCTTTTGCCACTTGATATTACATGGGGCTGGGAGGTCTCTGGTGGGCCAGTGTCCTGAACTCAGCTCTCCCACCTCAGAGGCACAGGTCTGACACCTGGCCGGAGCACCAAGACCCTATCAGCCACACGGCTTGGTCAGCTGTACAGTCACAGAGTCGCCTGAGGGACAGGCATCCTGTCATGGGCTTCTCTCCTCGGATCCCGGAGACGCCTGTGGGCAGCCTCCTGTCAGGGGCTTCCCAGTCAGGTGCAGTCACCTGAAGGCTGGGTGTTGGGTCTGAGTTGGGCAGGGTGCTGGGCGCTTGCCTTCTCTGCTCCTGAGCACAGCATCGGGGGGTTTGGCCAGCGTCTGAGGCCCAGGTTATGGCTTCCACCCAGGTTTACATCTAGCCCACAGGTTTACATCTGGGCTCCATGTTTACGACTTGGGGGGTTTACATCTGAGGGTTTACTTCCGGATCCCAGTTTTTCATCTGGGCCCGGTTTACCTCTTGGGGGGTTTATGTCTGGGGGGTTTGCGTCTGGACCCCAGGTTTACGTCTCAAGATAGCTTTAATAGCTAACATTTATATAGCTCTTGCCTTTTGCCAGCCACTGTAATATGTGTTTTGCATATAGTAACTTGCCTAATTCCTACAACTACTCTATAAGATAGATACTGTTATTATTCTCATTTTAGAAATAGGCTGCTAAAGTATAGAGAGGTTAAGTAATTTGACCAGGATCACAGCTAGTAAGTGGTGGAACTGAGTTTCAAATGCAGGCAATCTGGCTCCAGGACCAGTTATGAATGATTGAATGAACCTGGTTCCCATTTACCCTTGTCTACACACAGATGCTCATATACTAAATGTCACTAATTTTCAAGGCATTACTTTTTAATTTTTTTTTCTAGTTGTAATGGATTTTCCTTCTTCCCCTCCCCTCTGATAATCCATTTAGGAAACTTTTATTGGTCTATGGCCAAGTGCTAATCTAGGCAATGGCAATATAGAAATAAAAGTTAGTCTCCACTGCCAAGAAACTGAGTCTCATGGGAGAAGATGTAGAGGATAACAGACAATTATAATAGGATGTGGTAAGTGCTATGATTGAAGATGCCTAGAGGGAGCGTACTTAGCCTAGCCAGAAGAGGGTAACTCCTGACCTGAATTTTGATGGAGTAGGATTTAGCCAAGGATAGGAATCCCTGCCTTCTTTCATTTGTCCTCACTATCTCTCTTTTTTTGCTCTTTATGTAGAATGGAGTGCAGTTGTTTCTTCAGAACCTTCAGAGTTAACCTTTTATGTATCTGCGTGATTCCATTGTTCCTTCTCTCTTCTTTGTCATCTTTTAGTTGCCAACCTCCTCACTATGTTTTCCACCACACTTTGTGTCTTTTTTCTTTCTTAGTTTATTTCTTTAGTCCTCCCTAGAAACTCTGTCTTATCTAATATAGTAGAGACTTAAATTTACTTTTCTTTAGCCCCCTTTCTTCCTGTCTAGCAGGATGGCCAGTAAATATATGACTCATGGTCAGTAGTATTTAACCTCTGTGCCACAGTTTCCTCACCTTTAAAGTGGGCACACTAGTAGTGACTACCTCGTTAGGTTGTTCAGAGGATAAAATGAGTTAGTGCCTGTAAAACTTAGAAGAGTGCCTGGAATATAAATAAAAAAGGTAGACAGTCAATAAAAGCTTGGGATTCCTATCTTCCTTGGCTAAGTCCTATTTTTGTCCAAATATTTGGCCCCTGACTTGCTGTTGTTCTGCCTTAATTGTTCATCAGGGGTCTGGTTTTACTTCAGTGTGCCCATTTTCTTTCCTTCTCCTTGGGGTTCTCCTTTGCTAGTCTAGGTGCTTACAGTTCTGATTTCCTTTTTGTGGTGGACAATAACTTGGGAGGTTGTCAGGAAGACAAGACATTGTTATCATTCATGTTTCATGACATATTAGTAGGGGTTTATAATAATAAAATAGGTTATTATTTCATATAGCAACAGGGTTCATTAAAAGATTAAAATCCTTTCCCCATTCTTATTATAGTTATGCATACTTATTTTAAAAGATAAAAATATTATAGAAATATAAAACTTAAAAGTGAAAGTTGCATTTCCTAAATATTTATTGAGTGCCTACTATGTGATAAGTTACTGTTAGGTGCTGGAACATAATTGCTGTTAATAGTTTGGTGTATATGCTTACAGCTATTTTTAAAGGTCTTTGTAATCATATAAGTAATAATATTTACTAAAATAAAACCATACTTAAAATTACTCTTTTCTTTCTTTTCATCACCAAGTAATATATTTTAGGTGATTTTCATGTTAGCACATAAAGAGTCACCAATTCTTTTAAACTACTGGATAGTATTCTTTTGAATGGATAGACTATAATTTAGTTAATAAAACTCCTATTGATGGATTCCTTATAGTTTTCAATTCCTTATTATTATAAATAGTGATGCAATGAAAATCCTCTTACATATATATTTTTGGCATATGTATTTCTGGATAATAAATTTCTAGAAGTGGAGTTGTTGGATCAAATGGCTTATTAATTTAGAATCTTAATAAATTAAAAAAGATTGCTCAGAGACAAGAGATATGGGAACATATGTATATGTATAACTGATTCACTTTGTTGTAAAGGAGAAACTAACACACTATTGTAAAACAGTTATACTCAAAGATGTTAAAAAAAAAGAAAAAAAAAGAAAAAAAAAGATTGCTCGTTTAAACATCAACCTTCTTGTCTGTTTTCCCATACTTTTATCAACATTAGGTATTATTATTCTTTATACTGTCTGCCAGTCTAATTGGTGAATATGTTTCATTGTTTTAATTTGTGTTGAAAAATTATTGAGATAGGGCTTTCTTTAATATCTTTATTGGCTAGTTGTATTTTATATTTTTTGACCTATACTATGTTCATGTCCTTGGCCCAATTTTCTGTTGGATTGTTCTTTATTTTATTGCTTAGTAAGATCTTGGTATATTAGGTAAAATAGCCCTGTCATATGTTGGAAAATTTTTTCTGCTTGTTTTTTAATATATATTGTACCTTCATAGAAGCTTTAATTTATAGGTAGTTATATTTCTTATTCTTTTTTATGGCATCTTGGTTTTGTTTCATGCTTAGGGATTCCTTTCCCAACAAGAATAATAAGAATCTGAAAGATTCTCTTTATCAGTAGTACTTTTTGAGTTTTATCATAATCAAGATTAATGATGTCCATCAGTGTTTGTTTCCTTTTTTCTTTTTCCTTTTCATTGTGTTCTTAGATTTTGGTCTCCAGTTTAGCATGTACAACTTCATCAAGTAATTTGGCACCTTGGTGTGTTATGATTTACTGTGTAGCAAATTAAGAGTATAAAGTAGGATCGTCTTGGACCCTGCTTAACTGAATATCAATTTATAAGTACTTAATATTATGCTTTGTACTAATTAATAAGAGGGGTGACCAGCAGTCTGTTTGCTTGAGATAGTCTAAGTTTAACCTGTTTTCCAGTGTAACTTTAAATAGTGTCCCTTTTCCCTGCTGATTTTAAATAAACAAAACCAGCCAATTATTTTACCAGCAAAATAAGTTTATTTTGGAATAGCAGAGACGTGCAGTTTGGGACAAGCAAAAAATGGTGAACTATAGGCTTATCTGGAGAACGGATGAGAGGGCCTTGCTTTTATAGAGGAAAGGAGGAAATTGGGGAGGGCTGCGGGGGTTCTTCATTGGCTGCAGATGGCGGGCAGCTTGTCCTTGCTGGATCAGGAGGAAATCTTTCTTCCTGCTGGGGTCTGTAAGCTGCGGTGAATGATACATATGTGAGAACTTCCCCTTCATGGCTTCCTGACTTCACTTTAAATGAGGTTTCCTTTATTCGTTTCATATTATTCTCAGAAGTGCCTCAGTTCAGTTTAAAAAATTATAAGGATTATAAGGGGTAGTAGTTCACATTAGGATATTTTAATATTAAGGCTTCAGTTGTTTCTGTTTACATTATTCCTCCAGTACTTAGTAATACTTCATGTGCTTTAGCTTTAAAAAACCTCTCATTTCTATTATTTTCATGATGCTTGTTGCGAAGTTCATAGAGTTGCTTATGTGAGGTATTTCTAGAGCAGTGATGTTAGTGTATATCCTTTTAACCTTCATCTCACCATCCAGAATAATGCTTACTTTTTTTTTTGAAATTTTAGCTTTCATTAGTGTTTTTTGTTTTGGTTTGGTTTTTAATAAATTTACTTATTTTTGGCTGCATTGGGCCTTCGTTGCTGCATGCGGGCTTTCTCTAGTTGCAGTGAGAGGGGGCTACTCTTTGTTGTGGTGCGCAGGCTTCTCATTGCAGTAGCTTCTCTTGTTGCGGAGCACAGGCTCTAGGTGCATGGGCTTCAGTAGTTGTGGCATGTGGGCTCAGTAGTTATGGCGCACGGGCTTAGTTGCTCTGTGGCATGTGGGATCTTCCCGGACCACGGCTCAAACCCATGTCCCCTGCATTGGCAGGTGGATTCTTAACCACTGCGCTACCTGGGAAGTCCCAATACTTACTTTTTGAATAAAATGTCCCTCATGATTCTTGTTTATCTGGTATCATCCTAAAGATGGTGAAGCGTTTGTCTGTTCATATGAGTATAGTTTGTTTATATTTTACTAAATATGTGATAAAATCTTTTTGGATGGATATGACCAAATCTTTTAACCTGGCCATATAAACCTTTATTTATCACATTAATTTTTGGTGTTGAATATATCCACTGATACATGAATGAGTTTATGATTGGATCGTGGGATTTGTAGCATGCTAAGTAAAACTGTTCTTAACACAGATCCCAATGTGATTCACTTAATGCCAATCCCTATTATACTGTAACAACATTGATTAAACCTTAGTACTTGCCATCAGCCAGACAGCTTTTTATCTAGCTTATTTCATCATTCAGACAATACTTCTCCAGCCTTTTCTTAGGTAGTACTGTGTCAAAGGCTTTGGTATAATGTAGGTGAATTGTGCCCATTACATCTCCTTTCTCTACCAAGTCTGTTACCACTCAAAAGATTTATAGACCTTAGAATTACTCATTTTCACCACTGATTGTAAACTGTAACTGAGCCTATCTTATTCTTTCTGAAACTATTACTTTACATCTTGGGATGTTTTATACAGTTGCCATTTTAAAAGGCCAAATAGTTTCATCTTTCCTTAGTCAAAAATATCTTGTACTTACCAATATATCTTTAAAAAAACCTTAAAAATTTTTTTAGATTTCTGGTTGTGTTTGTATCATATACATGTTTCTTGGTGTTATATATTGATATATATGTCTGACTTGTTTTTAGTATTTATTTGTCTCACTAAATATTAATAACTATAGTAATAAAATAATATAAATAATTTAAATAAAATATTAATATCTGAGAATATTCAACTGATGAGTAAAGCACCATATAGGAATTTCTCATAGTGTTACCATTAGCTTTTAAATTTTCTCTCTTTGGGTAAAGATATTTATTTATAGATATTTTCAATTTCATACTGTGTAAACTGTAGACAAGAATTTTCTTAAAAACTTGTGATTTGAAAATATTTATTTAGGCACTAAAGATAAAATGTGTTAATGAAAAACTGTTATTTTTGCAATGGTATAATAATTAAGTAAAAGTATTATTTGATTGTTCATTAGACACACAGTCATGTTTCTTGTTTTAAAATACATTAATATCTAATATAGTATGTAATATAATGTTTGTTCTTTTTGTATTTCTTCTGCAGAGAGTGATAATGAACTCTCGAGTGGAACAGGTGATGTGTCTAAGGATTGTCCTGAGAAGATCCTATATTCTTGGGGAGAATTGCTAGGAAGATGGTAAAAATTTTTTTTAATTGAAAATTTTATATTTACATGCTTGATGTTAATTTGCTTTATTAATTAAAATCTATGTGTTTATAAATCTTAATCTTAACCTTGAGATTACTTAGGCAGTCAATATAGATAGTCACCTAGGGGTTGAGCCCTCAACCATTGCAGTGTTTGGTAGTTGGAAAGATGAGTAGGAAAGGTCGTGCAAAGGAGTCCAAGAAAGCTCCTTTGGAGGAGGAGAACCAAGGTAGAAATCAAGTGAATTAAGGCTATCAAGAAGGAGGCAGTGATCAACTGCTGATAGGTCAAGTCAGAGGAAGCCTGAGAATTTCATTGGGTCCAGCGATTTTAATGTCACTGGTTACTTGGACAAGAACCCCTCTGTGGAGAGGTAGGAATGAAAGCCTGATTGGACAATGTCTAAGAGGAAAGGTAATCAGCAGTTATAGATAGGTCTTCAGAGAAGTTTTGCTAGGAGAGGATAAGAAATAGGGACATAATTAGGAAGTGGATGTGGGTTGAGAGATTATCCTGAAAATTAAGATGGCCAGTATAGCCTGTACATTGTATGTTGTTGGAAATGATCTAGTAGGAAGAGAAAATTTGATAATGCCAGAGGAAGAGGACACAGTTGCAAGAGAAGTCGATGAATAGGCAAGAAGAGATGGACTTGTTGACTAGTGGAGGAGTTGTATTTAGAAGTGCAGAACATTCATTGTAACAGAAGGAAAGCGGGGGCATGGCTACAAAACTAATAGCTGACTTAAGTGTACTTACTGTGTGTTGGGTGCTGATCTAAGCACTTTAGATACATTAGTTAATTATCATCATGACAACCCTCTGACTTAGGAATTATTATTATCTTCATTTTACAGATGAGAAAATGGAGGTGCAGCTATGTCAGGTAGCTAGTATAAACATACACAACAATTAATGGCAGCAAATAAGTAACTTGCTCAAGATCCCATGGTCAATAAATAATTTGCCCATGATCATGCAGCAAGTAAATGACAGGATTTGAATCTAGGCAGTCTGGCTCCAGAGCCAGAACTTTTTAACCAGTTGGACAGGCTGCCATTTCTATAATGTACATAGGTTTCTGGATTACTTTTTATAGGAGCACGTAGAAGTTTTAATACAAGAGAGAATAAACTAGGAAAATTGATACCCTTCCCAGACTTCTCATATGAGTTTAAAGAGAGATCATGAGAATGACAGTATGGTGAACAGGAAAACAAAATACTTTTATGACTAATTAAACAGCCAGTTGAGATCTTTATTTATAAAAAGCAAGATTTATAACTTGGTTCAATATACAGCATCCTTTAGGTTCTAGGAGATACATAGATAAATACACAGTTCCTACCTTTGAGGTTCATAATCAAGAAGGGTGGGAATATACATTCATAACAGACCATTTTAACAAAATAACTGAAACACTGAGGTTGTTTCAAATTTCTTAACCCAACAAATATTTTAAAGGTAAAATTGCTATGATGCTTTTTATTATTTAGAAAGGTAATTTTGGAGTAGGAAGGAACTGTTAATAGAGAAGCTAGTTAGGATGTAATTGCATGGGTCGATGAGGTCTATACCAAACTCATGGGTCTTTTGTATGGAGAGGAGTTCAAACAGAGTAAGAATTCTGAAGTAGATTGATGGGATTTCTCAGCTGTCATTCAGTGTACATTTTTTGCAGAAATAAAATACCATCTTTCTACATTATATTTTTAGTAGTGGACTTCAAGAAACTCATTGAAAGAATCTGAGGGAACTATTTTAAAGGACTAAGATAACTGATTTTTAGACCTTTAGAAAACTTGCTGGATCTTTTACAATTCAAGTATGTATTTTTATTTTATTTGGCTTATTATTGCAGTTGTGTCATGACAATTCATATGAAAATGATAAAATTTGCTTGTTTGAGAGTTTATATCTATTACACAAGAATTGACAAAATTTTAAATTGCTCTTGGAATATCTTTTTTAAACATTCATCTTTTTTAGATTCAGAACTTTTCAGCAAGTCTTAGGAATACTAGCTGAGGGACTTACTAGCTGAGGGACTTACATGAAGATATTTTTGTGATTTACTTAGGTAAAGCACCTTTTGGGGAAAACACTACATTTTGTGCTTTGGGGAGATTTTTATGAGGAGACAGCCTGTGTTCTCAAGGAACTTTTTTTTTTGGGGGGGGGGGATACGTGGGCCCCTCACTGTCGTGGCCCTTCCCGTTGTGAAGCACAGGCTCCGGACATGCAGGCTCAGCGGCCATGGCTCACGGGCGCAGCCGCTCCGCGGCATGTGGGATCTTCCTGGACCAGGGCACGAACCCTCGTCCCCTGCATCGGCAGGCGGACTCCCAACCACTGCGCCACCAGGGAAGCCCCTCAAGGAACTTTTAAATAAAACATAGTTGAAAGTATTTTCAACTTATTATAAAACAACTAGATCATTCTATTAAAATAAAGTGAAGCTTTTATGGATAAAATCAGAATTCAGATAATGAAATATACTATTAGAAAGATATAAAGGAAGACTATTTACTACTAATATGAAATTATCAGAAAAAATAAGGATACTATGGAAAAGAAAATGAAAAACAGACTGTAAAATGTTCAGTAATGGAGGTCTTCATACAAGACTGGAGTTAAGGTGTCTTGATGAAAGAACTAAATAAAAAAATGAGGAAACAAGGATTGATAGAGGAGAGGGAGAGGGTCAGGGAGAGAGAAAATGAGGAGATGTTTGTGAAGGGAGGACTTGGAAACAAACTGAAGTGGTAGCAAGATTTCTTTTTCCTGAATATATTCAGAGTGGTAATGCAGATGACCTATACATTAAATTATTTAAAGAATTTAAGGAATTGGGGCAGAATTATTTCTGGATAGCTTAAGAAGGCAGAGTGCTAAAGCTGAACCCTTAGATGTAAGTCAGCTTTTGTGGCAGGAAGATTTTCTAACCAAAAAAATGAAGTGAAGCTCTGAGGTAAAAATTGAGTATTAGTTTATTATATATAAATAAAACTATCTTCAAACTATTCATTCTCTTTTATTAGACTTTCAGAAAATCAGTATGCATTTAATAGGCACTTTGATTGTATTTTTCATGGCTATGCTTATTATCACAGTGGGAAAATGTGGTTTTTTTTAACATCTTTATTTGAGTATAACTGTTTTACAATAGTGTGTTAGTTTCTCTTTTACAACAAAGTGAATCAGTTATACATACACATATGTTTCCATATCTCTTCCCTCTTGCGTCACCCTCCCTCCGACCCTCCCTATCCCACCCTTCTAGGTGGTCACAAAGCACAGAGGTGAACTCCCTGTGCTATGTGGCAGCTTCCCACTAGCTATCTAATTTACATTTGGTAGTGTATTTATGTCCCTGCCACTCTCTCACTTCGTCACAGCCCACCCTTCCCCCTCCCCATATCCTCAAGTCCGTGCTCTAGTAGGTCTGTGTCATTATTCCCATCCTACCACTAATCTCTTCATGTCATATTTTTTCTTAGATTCCATATATATGTGTTAGTATATGGTATTTGTTTTTCTCCTTCTGACTTACTTCACTCTGTATGACAGACTCCAGGTCTATCCACCTCATTACAAATAAGTCAGTTTCATTTCTTTTTATGGCTGAGTAATATTCCATTGTATATATGTGAGACATCTTCTTTATCCATTCATCTGTTGATGGACACTTAGGTTGCTTCCATGTCCTGGCTATCATAAATAGAGCTGCAATAAACATTTTGGTACATGACTCTTTTTGAATTGTGGTTTTCTCAGGGTATATGCCTAGTAGTGGGATTGTGGGGTCGTATGGTAGTTCTATTTTTAGTTTTTTAAGGAACCTCCATACTGTTCTCCATAGTGGCTGTATCAATTGACATTCCTACCAGCAGTGCAAGAGTGTTCCCTTTTCTCCACACCCTCTTCAGCATTTATTGTTTCTAGAGTTTTTGATGATGGCCATTCTGACCAGTGTGAGATGATATCTCATTGTAGTTTTGATTTGTATTTCTCTAATGATTAATGATGTTGAGCATTCTTTCATGTGTTTGTTGGCAATCTGTATATCTTCTTTGGAGAAATGTCTATTTATTCTGCCCATTTTTGGATTGGGTTGTTTGTTTTTTTGTTATTGAGCTGCCTGAGTTGCTTATAAATTTTGGATATTAATCCTTTGTCAGTTGCTTCATTTGCAACTATTTTCTCCCATTCTGAGGGTTGTCTTTTGGTCTTGTTTATGGTATCCTTTGCTGTGCAAAAGCTTTTAAGTTTCATTAGATCCCATTTGTTTATTTTTGTTTTTATTTCCATTTCTCTAGGAGATGGGTCAAAAAGGACCTTGCTGTGATTGATGTCATAGAGTGTTCTGCCTATGTTTACCTCTAAGAGTTTGATAGTGTCTGGCCTTACATTTAGATCTTTAACCCATTTTGAGTTTATTTTTGTGTGTGGTGTTAGGGAGTGTTCTAATTTCATACTTGTACATGTAGCTGTCCAGTTTTCCCAGCACCACTTATTGAAGAGGCTGTCTTTTCTCCCCTGTATATCCTTCCCTCCTTTATCAAAGATAAGGTGACCATATGTGTGTGGGTTTATCTTTGGGCTTTCTATCCTGTTCCATTGATCTATATTTCTGTTTTTGTGCCAGTACCATAGTGTCTTGATTACTGTAGCCTTGTAGTATAGTCTGAAGTCAGGGAGCCTGATTCCTCCAGCTCCATTTTTCATTCTCAAGATTGCTTTGGCTATTCGGGGTCTTCTGTGTTTCCATACAAATTGTGAAATTTTTTGTTCTAGTTCTCTAAAAAAATGCCAGTGGTAATTTGATAGGGATTGCATTGAAACCGTAGATTGCTTTGGGTAGTAGAGTCATTTTCACAATGTTGATTCTTCCAATCCAAGAACATGGTATATTTCTCCACCTATTTGTATCATCTTTAATTTCTTTCATCAGTGTCATATAGTTTTCTGCATACAGTTCTTTTGTCTCCTTAGGTAGGTTTATTCCTAGATATTTTATTCTTTTTGTTGCGGTAAATGGGAGTGTTTTCTTAATTTCACTCTCAGATTTTTCATCATTAGTGTATAAGAATGCCAGAGATTTCTGTGCATTAATTTTGTATCCTGCTACTTTACCAAATTCATTGATTAGCTCTAGTAGTTTTCTGGTAGCATCCTTAGGATTCTCTATGTATAGTATCCTGTCATCTGCAAACAGTGACAGCTTTATTTCTTCTTTTCCGATTTGGATTCCTTTTATTTCTTTTTCTTCTCTGATTGCTGTGGCTAGAACTTCCAAAACTAGGTTGAATAAGAGTGGTGAGAGTGGGCAACCTTGTCTTGTTCCTGATCTTAGTGGAAATGGTTTCAGTTTTTCACCATTGAGAACAATGCTGGCTGTGGGTTTGTCATATATGGCCTTTATTATGTTGAGGAAAGTTCCCTGTATGCCTAATTTCTGGAGGGTTTTTATCATAAATGGGTGTTGAATTTTGTCAAAAGCTTTCTCTGCATCTATTGAGATGATCATATGTTTTTTCTCCTTCAGTTTGTTGATATGGTGTATCACGTTGATTGATTTGCATATATTGAAGAATCCTTGCATTCCTGGAATAAACCCCACTTGATCATGGTGTATGATCCCTTTAATGTGCTGTTGGATTCTGTTTGCTAGTATTTTGTTGAGGATTTTTGCATCTATGTTCATCAGTGATATTGGCCTGTAGTTTTCTTTTTTGTGACATCTTTGTCTGGTTTTGGTATCAGGGTGATGGTGGCCTCATAGAATGAGTTTGGGAGTGTTCCTCCCTCTGCTATCTTTTGGAAGAGTTTGAGAAGGATAGGTGTTAGCTCTTCTTTAAATGTTTGATAGAATTTGCCTGTGAAGCCATCTGGTCCTGGGCTTTTATTTGTTGGAAGATTTTTAATCACAGTTTCAATTTCAGTGCTTGTGATTGGTCTGTTCATATTTTCTTTTTCTTTCTGGTTCAGTATTGGCAGCTTGTGCATTTCTAAGAATTTGTCCATTTCTTCCAGGTTGTCCATTTTATTGCCGTAGAGTTGCTTGTAGTAATCTCTAATAATCTTTTGTATTTCTGCAGTGTCAGTTGTTACATTTCCTTTTTCATTTCTAATTCTATTGATTTGAGTCTTCTCCCTTTTTTTCTTGATGAGTCTGGCTAATGGTTTATCAATTTTATTTATCTTCTCAAAGAACCAGCTTTTACTTTTATTGATCTTTGCTATTGTTTCCTTCATTTTTTTTCATTTATTTCTGATCTGATCTTTATGACTTCTTTCCTTCTGCTAAATTTGGGGTTTTTTTGTTCTTCTTTCTCTAATTGTTTTAGGTGCAAAGGTAGGTTGTTTATTCGAGATGTTTCCTGTTTCTTAAGGTATGATTGTATTGCTATAAACTTCCCTCTTAGAATTGCTTTTGCTGTATCCCATAGGTTTTGGGTCGTCGTGTCTCCATTTTCATTTGTTTCTAAGTATTTTTTCATTTCCTCTTTGATTTCTTCAGTGATCACTTCGTTATTAAGTAGTGTATTGTTTAGCCTCCATGTGTTTGTATTTTTTACAGATCTTTTCCTGTAATTGATATCTAGTCTCACAGTGTTGTGGTCGGAAAAGATACTTGATACGATTTCAATTTTCTTAAATTTACCTAGGCTACATTTGTGACCCAAGATATGATCTATCCTGAAGCATGTTTCATGAGCACTTGAGAAAAATGTGTATTCTGTTGTTTTGGATGGAATGTCCTATAAATATCAATTAAGTCCATCTTGTGTAATGTATCATTTAAAGCTTGTGTTTCCTTATTTATTTTCATTTTGGATGATCTGTCCATTGGTGAAAGTGGGGTGTTAAAGTCCCCTACTATGATTATGTTACTGTCGATTTCCCCTTTTATGGCTGTTAGTATTTGCCTTATGTATTGAGGTGCTCCTATGTTGGGTGCATAAATATTTACAATTGTTATATCTTCTTCATGGATTGATCCCTTGATCATTAGGTAGTGTACTTCTTTGTCTCCTGTGATGGTTTTTATTTTAAAGTCTGTTTTGTCTGATATGAGAATTGCTACTCCAGCTTTCTTCTGATTTCCATTTGCATGGAATATCTTTTTCCATCCCCTCACTTTCAGTCTGTAAGTGTCCCTAGGTCGGAAGTGGGTCTATTGTAGACAGCATATATATGGGTCTTGTTTTTGTATCCATTCAGCCAGTCTGTGTCTTTTGGTGGGAGCATTTAATCCATTTACATTTAAGGTAATTATCGATATGTATCTTCCTATTACCATTTACTTAATTGCTTCGGGTTGTTCTTGTAGGTCTTTTCCTTCTCTTGTGTTTCTTGCCTAGAGAAGTTCCTTTAGCATTTGTTGTAAAGCTGGTTTGGTGGTGCTGAACTCTCTCAGCTTTTGCTTGTCTGTAAAGGTTTTAATTTCTCCATCAAATCTGAATGAGATCCTTGCTGGGTAGAGTCATCTTGGTTGTAGGTTTTTTTCCTTCATCACTTTAAATATGTCCTGCCATTCCCTTCTGGCTTGTAGGGTTTCTGCTGAAAGATCAGATGTTAGCCTTATGGGGATTCCCTTGTGTGTTATTTGTTGTTTTTCCCTTGCTGCTCTTAATATGTTTTCTTTGTATTTAATTTTTGACAGTTTGATTATTATGTGTCTTGGCATGTTTATCCTTGTGTTTATCCTGTATGGGACTCTCTATGCTTCCTGGACTTGATTGACTATTTCCTTTCCTATATTAGGGAAGTTTTCAACTATAATCTCTTCAAATATTTTCTCAGTCCCTTTCTTTTTCTCTTCTTCTTCTGGGACCCCTATAATTCGAATGTTGGTGTGTTTAATGTTGTCCCAGAGGTCTCTGAGACTGTCCTCAGTTCTTTTCATTCTTTTTTCTTTCTTCTGCTCTGCAGTAGTTATTTCCACTATTTTATCTTCCAGGTCACTTATCCATCCTTCTGCCTCAGTTATTCTGCTATTGATCCCATCTAGAGTATTTTTCATTTCATTTATTGTGTTGCTCATCGTTGCTTGCTTCCTCTTTATTTCTTCTAGGTCCTTGTTAACTGTTTCTTGCAATTTGTCTATTTTGTTTCCAAGTTTTTGAATCATCTTTACTATCATTATTCTGAATTCTTTTTCAGATAGACTGCCTATTTCCTCTTCATTTGTTAGGTCTGGTGTGTTGTAGCTCCTTCATCTGCTGTGTGTTTTTCTGTCTTCTCATTTTGCTTATCTTACTGTGTTTGGGGTCTCCTTTTTTCAGGCTGCAGGTTCATAGTTCCCATTGTTTTTGGTGGCTGTCCCCAGTGGCTAAGGTTGGTTCAGTGGGTTGAGTAGGTTTCCTGGTTGGGGGGACTAGTGCCTCTGTTCTGGTGGATGAGGCTGTATCTTGTCTTTCTGGTGGGCAGGTCCATGTCTGGTGGTGTTTTGGGGGATGTTGGTAGCCTTATTATGATTTTAGGCAGCCTCTCTGCTAATGGATGGGGCTGTAGACCTGTCTTGCTCTTTGTTGGGGATAGGGTGTCCAGCACTGTTCGTTGCTGGTCCTTGAGTGGAGGTGGGTCTTGGTGGTGAGATGGAGATCTCTGGGAGATTTTCGCCATTTGATATTGCGTGTAGCTGGAGGTCTCTTGTGGACCAGTGTCCTGAGGTTGGTTCTCCCACCTCAGAGACACAGCCTTGACACCTGGCTGGAGTGCCAAGAGCCTTTAATCCACACGGCTCAAAATTAGAGGAAGAAAAAATAGAAAGGGAAGAAAGGAAGGGAGGGAGCAAGAAAGGAAGGGAGGAAGGAAGAAAGGAAGGAATGAAGGAAGAAAGGAAGGAAGGAAGGAAGAAGGAGAGGAAGGAAGAGAGGAAGGTAGGGAGAAAGAAAGGGAGGAAAGAAGGGAGGAAGGAAGGAAGGAAAGAGGTAAGTAGGGAAGAAAGGAGGGAAGAAAGAAAGGGAGAAGACAAAATAAAGTAGGATAAAATATAGTTATTAAAATAAAAAATAAGTATTAAGAAGGAAAATTTCTATTTAAAAAAATGTTAGGTCTAACCCTAGGACAAATCATGAAAACAAAGCTATACAGACAAAATCTGACACAGCAGCACACACATACACACTCACAAAAAGAAAAAAGGGGAAAATAATAGTATATCTTGCTCCCAAAGCCCACCTCCTCAACTTGGGATATTTTGCTGTCTATTCAGGTTTTTCACAGATGCAGGGCACTTCAAGTTGACTGTGGAGCTTTAATCCGCTGCTTTTGAGGCTGCTGGGAGAGACATCCCCCTCTCCTCTTTGTTCGTACAGCTCCTGGTTTTCAGCTTTGCACTTGGCCCCGCCTCTGCGTGTAGGTCGTCCGAGGGCGTCTGCCCTTCGCTCAGAGAGGACGGGGTTAAAGGAGCAGCTGATTTGGGCTCTCTGGCACTGGCCGGGGGGGGAGGGAGGGGCACGGATGCGGGGCGAGCCTGCGACGGCAGAGGCCGGCGTGATGCTGTACCGGTCCAAGGCGCACCGTGCATTTTCCCGGGGAAGCTGTCCCTGGATCACAGGGCCCTTGCAGTGTCGGGCTGCATGGGCTCCCGGGAGGGGCAGTGTGGAGAGTGGCCTGTGCTCGCACACAGGCCTCTTCGTGGCAGCAGCAGCAACCCTAGCGTCCCACACCCGTCTCTGTTGTCCGTGCAGACAGCCATGGCTTGCGCCCGTTTCTTGAGCTCCTTTAAGTGGTGGGCTTAAACCCCTCTCCTCGGGCACCAGGAAGCAAAGAGGGAAGAAAAGGTCTCTTGCCTCTTTGGCAGCTCCAGACTTCTCCCGGACTCCCTCCCGGCTAGCCGTGGTGCACTAACCCCTTCAGGCTGTTTTCACTCTGCCAACTCCAGACCTTTCCCTGGGATCCGACTGAAGCCGGAGGCTCAGCTCCCAGCCCCCCCCCCGCCCCCGCGGGTGAGCAGACAAGCGTCTTGGGCTAGTGAGTGCTGGTCGGCATCGATCCTCTGCGGAATCTGTCTGCTTTGCCCTCCACACCCTGTTGCTGCACTCTCCTCCATGGCTCCAAAGCTTCCCCCCTCCGCCACCCGCAGTCTCCGCCCGCGAAAGGGCTTCTAGTGTGTGGGAACCTTTCCTCCTTCACAGCTCCCTCCTACTGGTGCAGGTCCTGTCCCTATTCTTTGTCTCTGTTTATTATTTTTTCTTTTGCCCTACCCAGGTACCTGGGGAGTTTCTTGCCTTTTGGGAGGTCTGAGGTCTTCTGCCAGCGTTCGGTGGGTGTTCTATAGGAGAATTTCCACGTGTAGATGTATCTCTGATGTATCTGTGAGGAGGAAAGTGATCCCGGCGTCTTACTCTTCCGCCATCTTCTCGCCTCCAGAAAATGTGTTCTTAATCTGTGGTTTCTCTACCTAGTTGAGCATCAGCAAACTGACAGAAAAAAAAAAAAATCTAAATTTGGGAAACATGAAGGATTTGAATCACTAAGCATGAACAACCGTAGCTTCCTTCCTTTTCACATCAATATAATGTTCCACTTTTTTGACAAATGAAAAAAGCAGGCAAAAACATATACAAATCAGAATAAAATATGTGCTCTTGATTTTCCCAGTGACCTTTAGTCTGTCTCTTTTCTTAAAACTTTTCTTAATGTAGCTTGTTTAACTTAAAGTAAGACCTAGGTTGACATATCTATGTCTTATCATTAATGGGGGAAGGACAAATCCCTAACTTTACTTGATGTTCTCCATCTTTTAGTTTCAGTTCTAGCTATTCCCTTTTGTGAGAAAACCTTTTAAAATGGGTCAAGTTGCTCCCCTCACATTCTCATATCTTCTAACCACTTACTTCCACCTCCCCTCTATCAAAAGTACCCTAATTCTATCAGTGACCACTCAGTTTCATTCAATGGCTTTTCTTCGCATCTCTTGATTTCTCTGCTGTTTCTGTTAGAAATTATACCTTCCCTTTGAAATTCTCTTCTGGACAGCTTTAACAATAGAGAAAGTTCTTACATGCCCAGATAGTTTCAAGAAAAGATGCCTCTTTGAAGGTAACTAGATGAATATAAAACAGCTTTATGATCCTATTAGAATCAGTGAGAATGTTTTCTTTTAAAAAAGCATTCTTTAGCTTAGCCTTAGTAGTTGATCATATTAATTTAGTTTCATAAATTTATTCATTTACCTAAAATGTATTGAAGACCTTTTATATGCCAGGCACTGTTCTAGGTTCTTGGGATACATAGCTAAAGAAGACAGAGATTCCTGCCCTTGTGGAGTTTATATTCATGCATTAAAAACTGCCCGATTACTATTTGTTTAGTATATGTCTGGTTTATGTGTGACTTTTTGAATAAGTTGATACCTATCTTGCTTCTAGTGCAGAGCTCAGCACCTGTCGTAACTAGCCTATTTCCAAGTCTCTTGATAGCTGCAGTTAATGTTGTACGCTATTAAAGCAATGGCCAGGGGCTTCCCTGGTGGCGCAGTGGTTGAGAATCCGCCTGCCGATGCAGGAGACACGGGTTCGTGCCCTGGTCCGGGAAGATCCCACATGCCGCGGAGCAACTGAGCCCGTGAGCCATGGCCGCTGGGCCTGCGCGTCCGGAGCCTGTGCTCCACAATGGGAGAGGCCACAACAGTGAGAGGCCCGCATACCGCAAAAAAAAAAAAAAAAAAAAAAAAAAAAAAAAAAAAAAAAAAAAGCAATGGCCATATGTATTTATATTTTTATTAGAAATATTGAAACAATGATTATTTCTAGAGATTGTTCTTTTATTTGGGTCTTCTCTGGTCATAGATGTATACAAGTAGCATTTGGCTTAGTAACTTCTAGTATCTCTTAAATACTAGGGTGCTATATGCAATATAATTACTGTGTCATTACAAGAATAATCAGTAAATTAAAGCTGTTAATCATGTTGTGTTATGGATGACCTAGTTCTTTTTAAATGTCAGTCTGTAAAGATAAATGGAGCCTGGGTTTTTAAGAGAGGAGAAAAGACTTTTCTATTATACCCAGCCAAACAGATGGCTGAGGGTCAGCTAGAAGCTCAGTGTTGGTTGAGTTGAATCATATTACAGTAAAATGTGTATTAGGGACTGTTGATTATTAAACTTAAAGTGTGTATATGCATGAGTAGGAAGAGATATTCCAGATTCAAAATCTTATATAAATCATTATACAAAGTAATTTGAGCCAACATAACATTTAATCAAGCTGTCCTCTACATTTTGTCTGCCGTATTGGAAGCATATCATAGTAGGATGAGTGGATGTTAGGAGGTCATTGTAGAGGTTGTAGAATGACTACAGTTGGTGGCAGTGGAAGCAGAAGTGCATGGATTTTGGACAGGTTGGGAAAATAAAATGCATTAGACTTCTTGATGGATTAGTAATGGATTATGGGACAGAGAGTAATGTCAACCATAACTCCTAGGTTTCTAATTTGGTTGGATTGTAGTGACAATCACTGAGGTAGGATACCCTGGAAAACAATGAGGTTTAGGGAGAAAGAATATGAGTTTGATTTGAGCATGTTGATTTCTGGAGCTCAGAATACATGGCATGGATGACAATGTCCAGAGACAAGAGACTGAAGAGAATTAGATCACTGAGGGAAACTGGAGAGATTAAAAGCTCAGAACACTTAAGAGGTTAATAGAGGGGAAGCAATCATCAGTGGGGTTTGTGGGTGGGGGGAAAAGAGAGTGCTTTGTTATTGAAGCCAAGGGAAACAAAGTGGTCAACAGTGAACGGAGTGAAAAAAGTCTTTTGAATTTAGCGGCATAGAGAGAGGTCATGTATTGCTTAAGTGAAAACTGTTTCTAGGAGTGATAGAGAAGCCATGTTGAGTTGAGCTGAGGATTGAGTGTGAGGGGAAGAAATAGAGATTGAGTATCCAGCGATCCTTTAGAGAAATTTGATGTGCAAGGTAGGAGACAGTATGATATCTAGAGTGTGATGTGGGATGGAATAAAGGTTTCTTTTATAGGAGATATTTATTGGAATTTTAATAGCTGTAGATACACAGTGATGACCTTGATTTCTGTATAACATGTAATATATTTAATTAATTTGAATTCTTATATGATATTGTACTTTATGGGACTCATAATTCAGCATATTTTGCATTTAATTTCATAGGAAATGAGCTTAGCCCTTTGCACACTGTTGTATTTAGTTAACTCTTTTTTATTTTTTTTTACATTAAGAGTACAGAAACTTTCCTATCCCTCAAACCACATATGTTTTTCCTATTCAAAAGTATAATCAGGGGCTTCCCTGGTGGCACAGTGGTTGAGAGTCCGCCTGCCAATGCAGGGGACACGGGTTCGTGCCCCAGTCCGGGAAGATCCCACATGCCACGGAGCGGCTGGGCCCGTGAGCCATGGCCGCTGAGCCTGCACATCCGGAGCCTGTGCTCCAGAACGGGGGAGGCCACAACAGTGAGAGGCCTGCGTACGCAAAAAAAAAAAAAAAAAGTATAATCAGAATCAAATAATAAATTACAAAAAAATCCTTTTATGACTGATCCTGGCTCTCTTGTGGTGCAGTATTCTTTTGCTAATCTTAAATTCAGTTGGATAGTGAAGAAGAGGCAGTAGGAAGGAAAGCCATGTGTCATACAGTTTACTCTGGTATAAGTCTTCTCAAGAATAATTAATACTCTATCTACTTGACATATTTTATGGAACATATTTAGCTATGGTGTTTTTCCAAATTAACTAAATTTATATTTTAATTGAAGTCCATGAGAGAAATTTAAAGACCTGAAATGGGTTTTTTGGTGTATTATTATAAAAACATGCAAGACCGTTGTAAATATTTCAAACAGTATAGGAAAATAAAAGGAGTACTTTTTCTCTTAATTCCATTACATAGATATTTTGGAGTTTATTCTTCCATATTTTTTCCCTATGCATGTCAAAAGCAGGTTTCAAAATAGTATGTGTTAGGGAGAGAGTGTGAGAGAGAGAATGTGTATTTTAAATAATACCAGATACACTATTTTGAAACCTGCTTTTTTCACTTAGCAGCATAATTATGTTCTTTAATGGTGTTGTAGCATGTTAAATCATGTAAGCTCTGCCTCTTTTTACTTTGTTTTGCTTCAAGCCTGTCAGTATTATCAGCTTAGTTTCCCTAACTCAACAATAAAAACATTTTCCTTTATGAGGCAGAAAGAAAGCAGAATGGTCATAAATTTGATGGTTTAATAAAGATATTAATGAGATGAGTTTACTTGAACTTTCAAGTTATGGAACTTATTACAGTTTTTCCAAGATAGCTGGACTATGAGAGGATGGAACATATTTTCAGATGAAGGGCATGCCAAAACTGAGGTCTGGCCTGGAGCTGGAAGAGTGTGTAAAGATAGAGAAGTAGGTAAAGTAGATGGGAGGCCAATTTTAGAAAATAGACATATGGTTTCTATGACTTTTCAGGCTTAAAACTTGAAACCAGAACCTGAGATGTTAGACCAAACCAGAGTACATCATTAAGGTTTGGAGTCCTGATGGTTACACTAGGATCAGCTCTAAGAGATCAAAGGTGAGCAGCAAAGTAGAGGTAAAGTCTGAACAAAAAGGCATAGAACATAGCTCCAGGTTCAAGCTAGGCATAGACTGGGAACTACAGTTCAGTTTCTTGTTCAGTTGGGCAGATTATCATAGTAGCATACCTACAATGTGATCATTGACTTCATGACAATGTATTTGTCATTGTTCCAATTCTAAACACCCTTGGGAATGGGTGTATGTTGCTGGGGAGTTGGATAGTTGGATAGTTTGTATATGTTTTGTAGGAAAGGTCTAGTTTCTTCTTTTCGGAAGCACTTTGGGTCAGGATGTAGAGGTATATAGTCAAAGTGTGATAGGCCCCTGATCTACTTTCAGCATCCCTTGCCCCCAACCCTTACTATACACATGTCATTAGCCAACTTGTCATACATTTATCTCAGGGGATTCAAATGGCTCTTTTTATGCCTTGGAATGCTGCCTAGAAATATATAGTTAACACATTCATTATTATGAGTAGGTTCATAGGAAGATTAAAAAGTAAATGAGAAGAAAGAACTTTCCTTGTGGGTAGAATAACATGGTTCACTAATAAAGAAGATGCAATCAAGAAAAAAAGTTGAAGACATTACTAAAACACTTCTGTTATTATTTCATGCCCCTTCCTGCCATTTTTCTCCTGATCCAGTCTTGCACTTTTATATAAACTCATCAATATACTTTTCATAACAACGGCAGGTCAGCAGTGGTGAAGGGAGTATGAATGGTTTACTTTCTTGTTTTCTCAGGCACAGTAATCTTGGTGTGCGACCGAAAGGGCTGTCTACTCTGGTGAAGAGTGGTGTTCCTGAAGCATTGAGGGCAGAGGTATGGCAATTATTAGCAGGCTGCCATGACAACCAGGCAATGCTGGATAGGTACCGACTTCTTATCACAAAGGTAGGAGATCTTTTCATATTATTCTCATGCAACAGTATATTAAGTAAGTCCTGTTTTCATAGCTCCAGTAAGTCATAAATGCTTTGAAATTCTTTAGAAACTCTGTTGTTGTTCAGTGAATAGTTGCCTTTTGTTTTAAACACTTGTTGGACAGTGATAAACAATGCACTGTAGTGATCTATGAACACAATGCCTTGGCTTTCATTTTTTTGTTCAAGTAACTTTATAACTATTTACTAAGTTGGAATATACTTACATTTCAAGTACTCTGAATTAACCTTTCTTACTGTATGAGATTTATGTACAGTTGTACACAGTATAACTATACTCTAGTATAATTTTAAAGTCAAATTAACTTAAAATGAAATTATAAGGCCTTCTGTGCTTATGTAACCTTACACTTAAATGATGTGGATAGTTGCCCGTATCCTTATCCTGTCAGGAGCCTCTGGTTCCAATGTAAATTCCTTTGCTTATGCCCAAAAAACTGATTTTAGAGCACAGGTAAAGGTAATCCTCGATCCTAGGCTCTCTTCTTAGGTCTTACCTCCTAATTTCTTAATCTATTCTAATAAATCATGGATTTTAAAATAATGCTAACATTTTGTTTGTATTTTAGAAAATCTCTATTCATAAATGAATGTTTTTGATAAGTAAGACCTTATTCCTCAGGCTGTATCAACTTCTAAAATTCTTTAGCCCCTCTGATTTCTTCTTCCCTTCCTTACCTCTTTGCCGCCCTCCCTTTCACAAATATTTTCTGAGTGCCTAGTATATTCAGTCACGGCTAAATTCATGCATTTTTTTAAAAAAAAACCTTTATACCATTTTTTATGATTAGTATTTTCTATAGTGGGATGTGCAAGATGATCCATTGATGTTGGGGGCAGAGATGTCTAAAGTGCCATTTGCATTTTTTAAGTTACAAATGCAAAATGTTATTCAGCTATCCTAATATTTGTTGTGCCATGCTAGGTCCTTGGGTCTGATGGCCACTTGTCCCGTGTGGTTCAGGAGTGACCTGGGGGAAGAAGGGATTTGCACACCTTGGAATGGAATAACAGTGGTGCTCACTCTCTTATATATTCGCTTTTAGAGTACTCAGTTTTCTTGCAGATTGCTTGTGTTAGATTAAGTGGATTGACTGGTTACCTAGTTTTAAATCTTCATAGGATAGATGGGTGCTTCATAAAGACTGCCGTCACAGGATGTTACATATCAAGATATTTTAAAGAAATAAACACACTAATCTGTCCTTCAAGAAAAAATTAATGTTATGATAATGGATGACAAAGCAACTACTTCGGGAAATAAATTCATGTTATAGAGAAGGATGTTTGAAACATTTAGCAATTTAAACATTACTATGTGATTTATTCACTGAAAACTACATGCCTCTGTTATTACAAAACTCTTACCATTTTCTTGCTTTAAAATCCGGAATGAGAAACTTCAGGTATGTTTAAAACTTGTGCAAATGGTTGCAGAGAACTTGAGACTGATTGTTAAAAATATGAAAATACAACACCTTCTGGTTTATTTGTAAGAATACTTTGAGAAAATGAGTACTCTCCTAGCCAGATTTCAACAAAATGGTTGATGGGTGGGACTGAAACAAATGATGTGCCTCTGCTTGGATCTATTGCTCTTTGTTATTATTTTCCAGATATGATCACGATTAAAACCATGAACCAAAAAACTGATTTTGGAAAGTTTTCAAATTGTCATTTCATAAACTGCTAAACAAACATATCAAAAGATGAGGAGTCATATTGTATGATTCTATTTATATGAGATGTTTGGAACAGACAAATATAGAGAGACAGAAAGTAGACTAATGTTTGCCAGGGGATGGGGAAGGGAGGAATTGGGAGTGACTGCTAACAGGTGTGGGGTTACTTTTTGGGGTGATGGAAATATTCTGGAATTAGAGGTGATGGTTGCACAACATTGTGAATATACTGAAAACCACTGAATTGTACACTTTAAAATGGTGAATTTTATGTCATGTAAAGTTTATCTCAATAGAAAAATTACACAAAATAAAAAAATTTTAAATGGCCCATATTCAGTATTGAATAGTATTTTTGTAGTATTTTATTTAAGAAAACGTTTTTCATTTTTTAATCTTTCTCTACATTTCTATGCTCTATAGTATTTATATTAGTACAGTAGCACTTGTGAATAATAAAAATAAATAATAAATATACATATATTGGAACTTTATGCTCAGACATTTTATTGATGAGGATATCTGAGCAAAAATGTCCAGAGACCATGACTCTTGGCATCAAATCACTTTTGCACATAATTAACAAGCTGTATACCTTTAGTGGCTGCTCATGGCGTAGCAGCGACTGTCATATTCCTTCCTCTACTAAGAGGCTTTGTTAATTCATACCTTTTAAGATTTCAAACTTTGGGAGAAAAATGAAAATAGTCTCCTAAAATATTATTTATAAACTCCTGACAATACATATGTTCATATATGTGATAAAAGCTTTGCCATATATCCCAAGCAACATGGTAGTTTTGAATATACAATTTTTAGGAAAAAGTTTAAGATCAAGAGACAGAATGACATAAATGTTTCCATTGAATAAAATATTCCTGGACTGCTTTCACTGTGGGGTTCTGGCTGTGATTTACTTTCTGCCTTTGAAGGCTGGAGGGAGGAAAAAAAGCCACATTATTTTTCTCTGGCAGTGGTGGGCAGATGCCTGGGCCTTGCCAGTTGTGAGATTTTGCATCTGCTCTGGGCGTTCCATTCTGAATCACATGCCTTCATTCTGTAGTTCCTTTTTCCTGCAGTTTCCTATCCTGAGTAGCAATAACAACCTTCTGATTCTTTGGACTGTAGTTGTGGTGGCAAACCTGAAAGCTAGCAGTGATGTTCCCAGTCTTTTGGTCTTCCAGTGTGTAAGTGCCTAAGTCCTTGCATTAAATCCTTTTTGAAATACTTAGAGTAGGTTCTGTGTCCCTGACTGAACCCTGTCTGATATACCTGGCATATGCTTGCCACCTTGTTGTCACAAGATGGCTGCTCTACATCAAGTGTTGTGTCCAGAAAAGAGAAGAGAAAAGACAAAGGCAGCCAGACTTGAGGCTAAGGGAACAGTCCTCCAGACTGCCAAGTCTGCCCAAGATTTTGACACCAGCTGCAAGTTTGGGGGTCCCCAGAACCATTCTCACTTCATACCAGTTGCTACAAATTTGGGGGTCCCCATAGATTTCCTCAGGCATGTAGCAAAGTGTTATACTTACAGTTACAGTTCTTTTTTTTTAATAGCAAAAGTATGCAAATCAGATATAAATCAGAACCAGCCAAAGGAAAAAATACATTGGGCAGAATCTGGGACTGAGAGGGTTCCAAACATTGTCCTCAGGGACATATTACCTTCCCAGCATCAATCTGTAGTAGTACCTATCACCATCCCACCCAGGCATTTTAGCAAGCTTTGGTGTCCAGAGTTTTTACTGGGGTTTCATAATATGTATATATGATTGATTGAATCATCGCCCACTTGGTTGAACTCAGTCTTTAGCCTTCTCTTGTTCCCTCCCCTGAGACTGGATTGATATCACCTGGCTCAACACCCCTATCCTCTAATTACATGGTTGGTCTTTCTGGGTTGGCCAGCTCCCATGCTTAGTCCTCTTATTAGCATAGACTGTCTAGGGCCCTTCCATGAGTCACCCAAAATGCAAGCATAATCTGTCAGATGTGGTTGGAGGGGCCCACCATGAATAACAAAGATGTCCAATAACAAAGATGTCCCTGTCATTTGGGAAATTCCAAGCTTTTAGAGGTTATGTCCCGTGAGCCTGGACCTTCCATGAGCCTGAACCTTCCATGAGCCTAGACCTCTTTTTGGCATATCTCTTTTTGACAGAACCAGGTCTGTCACTCTTTTAAAGATTTTTTCCTTAAGCCCCAAACAGCAGCTTCCACTTAATCTCCTTGATCAGGATTCTGTTACATGGCTATCTCCATAGAAAGCTGGGAAATATTTTTTTAAGGTGGTACATTGCTGCTCCTCTTCATCCACTGAAATATGAGTTTATTAATAAGGAAGAAAGAGAATAGATACTAGGTAGACAGCTACCTTTCTCTGCCACAGCTGCCTTGTTAGTAGAGACAGAAGTTGAGATCTGTTGTGCAATAGTTTACTATGAAAAGCATGTAAACCTAGTAGTTTATTTATTTTAGGACAGCAAATGTTTACTAATCACCACTTGAGATTGACTAATAATGTACAATTTAAGATAGTGTAATAAATATTTCCAACTTTGCTTTATAAGTCAATGACCACATAAAATTTTTAATGTTATTTCTATCATTAACAGTGCAGTTTATCAAAAACATTTTCTTATAAACAATGTAGAAATGTGTGGCTCTGATCTTGTGCCTTTATTCAGGCTTTCAAGTCATAACATTTCTGTGAGAGGAAATATTTAATTTCATTGTCTTCCTTGCTTCATAGCCAAACATAATAAAAATAAGATGAATAATGTCAGTATTTTAAAAATAATTTTGTTCTTTCTCTATGCTTACGGGTAGATATAAGACAGCAAGTGCTTGTAGCCAAGAGCATTAAGAATGCACTTTGGTGGTGAATGCATATGAGCTTAGGAGCTGCTCAGGAGAAAGAACATAAACACCCAGAGGATTTTCAGTAAGAAGTGCCAGCATATTTGGCACTTTCTGGTCCAAAGCTGGTAGTATTTTCTTTTGGTCCAGTTAATTTTTCCTCTCTTATTAAGGGAATGGCAAAATTTCAAGGTCAGTTAATAAAATGGTTCGGCTTGAGCATATAAGCTTGCTAAAGACCTCCCAAAGACATCAGATTGTATAGGGAAGAAGGAATATGAAGTATTTATAGAAAACCTACTAAGATTTGGCTTCTATGAGAACGTAGTCTGTTTATCATTAAATCCTATAGTATAGTGTGCTAGTCCAGAGTTTGAAAAAACAAATCACATTCGGAAGCATCCTTTTCAGGTTAGATGGCATATAGCGGGCTAGATCCAGCCTATCATATGCTTTGTGTAATCATCAATACAATACATTAAAGAATAATATACATTTCTGGCTCAAGCTTGTACTTTCTGTTTTGCCATAGACATACTACTCTTTATTACTTTCTCTCTGTTCTTCATACGTTGTAATACCTGACCAGCCCTCAAATATATTTGATTTTGTGACTCTATTATATTAGCATATTGACCATTGACTCAGGGGAGGGAGTTGTCACAGTGTGCTTTTAGTTGTTTAAGGTCTACTTCACCAGTAGACTCTAAACTCCAGGGGAGCAAGGACCACAACTGTTTTACTCTTTGTGGATACGCTGTGTCTGGTATAGGGCCTGGCATGTACTGGATGAGCAGTAAAATTTGTTTTTGTCCCTCTCATGAGGGACCCAAGGTCATTTATTGACTTATTCATATAGTCATTTATTCTTTTTTATTTTCTTCCCCTAAATTGTAAGCCTTACAACGTGTTGTGGATAAAGCTGGTAAACTGTGAAGCACAGTGTCTTTTCCCAGGAATTTTATCATCTAGTTGGGGAGAGCACAGCAATGGGTTAATTTGAGCAGCAGGTCCTGGTGTGCTAGCCTATGTTGTTTTTGCCAGGGAGTAGGTAGGAGCCACTCACAATTACTGGCATAGAGAGTTTTGCAGTGGCCAGTGGGGCATGTAGATGGAGCCACCCTGAATCTTAGTAGGTCAAGGCTAGAGAGTAATATTGAACAGGGAAGAGGGCTAGGGGTTACAGTGTGGAACAGTCACTCTCTCTGGCCTTGTTGTTTTTGTAGTATAATCTATGGAAAATAAAACTTTGCAAATCTTTTTGACCGATAGGAAAAGACTCTAGGGACCAAAGGTTTAAAAAGGATGAAACACTCTAGACTAGATTTAAGATGAAGCAGGACAGGAGCTGCAGGCTAACTGGTAATCTTAATCTGGAGCCAAGGACCAAGCAGGACCAGCCAAAAGAGCTGATCCATCTAAATAATGGAGACATTATGTTGATCCCACTGGCAGCATCAAGGAGCTTTTAGGCACAACTTGCCTTGGTGAAGGCTGCAGCTCCACTTTGGGAGGAAATGTTGGTGCTCACTCTGGAGGGAGACCGTGGGTTCAGATTTCAAGCTCTGCTGGTTAGTAGCTTGTGACCTTGGGCAAGTCCCTTAATTATCCTTAGTCTTAATTCCTCATTTGTAAAGTGAGCTTAATAATACATATCGTACAGAATTGTTGTGAGGATTGAA
Source organism: Kogia breviceps (assembly GCF_026419965.1). Lineage (NCBI taxonomy): Eukaryota > Metazoa > Chordata > Mammalia > Artiodactyla > Physeteridae > Kogia > Kogia breviceps. The sequence continues at coordinate 48,478,471 of NC_081310.1, read as the reverse complement.
TAAGATAATTTATGTAAATCACTCAGAGCATGCCTAATATATGGTAAGCACTCATTAGTGATAGGGGATGGGGAAAATTATAAAGCAGTATATGCTTCAATGTTAAATGAGTGGCACAGAAAAGAACTTTAGGAAATATGGAGATTACTGTGGGTTCTTGATGTCTGTGCAGGATTCAGGACACCCATCTGAGAAATAAAGAGAAAGAAGGAAAACAGGATATGTGTAACACTCTGTTATGTACTTGTGCCACTAATTCATTCTTTGATTTATTAAACATTAAGGTGTCTTCTGTGTTAAGAGTAACACTGATATCCTACCTTGTAGGAACGTACAGTCCAGTGTAGGAGGCAGTCCGGAAAGCAGAGAAATGGTGATGACATGGTTAAGTGCTGTGACAGAGATATGAACAGGGTGATAATGGAGCACAGAGACTGGAGCAGCCAACTCTGCCCAGGAGCAAAGAACAGGAGGGTATGTTTAGTCTGAGGCAATGCCATTCCCAAAGACACAGAGTTGTGAAAGGTCCTGCCATGGTCAGAGGCTGTGGGAAGTTCAATATGACCCACAGGGACACCCTACACCGTAAACTAAGTCAGCAAGGTTTGTGTGTGGATTTTGCTCACCGCTGTGATCTTACCATTCAACACTAGGACTGCCCTCTAGCAGATGCTAGAAAACAGTTGCTGAGAGAAGTGTGTGATGGGCATTATGTCTAGTGCTTTCATATGCCCTTTCCATGTAAACCTGACAGCTTCAGTGATATAACTCCCATTTTTACCATCAGTGAGATAGGAGGTTCAGAGAGTTTAAGAGACACACAGTTACTAAATAGCAGAGTCAGTATTTGAATCCACAAAGTAGAAAACTCTAAAATAGAAATGAAAGAGGGCATTCTTACATTTTGTCTTTTAAAGATCCTTTGGAAGGGAAAACTCTCTGTATTTTCCCTGTCATTTAATACTTAAGGGTAATAAAAATTTAAAGAAATAAAAGCAGTACTATCCATTTTCTCTACTTTTGCTATTCATTGTATGGAAATGAAATTTATAATTTACTTGAGGAATTATTCTGTTTATATCAAGAAACATGTGTAAACCTTTAAATGATGGAAACGTTCTAAACAGTACTTTCTAGAATTAGTAATAGAAAAGCCGAAATCACCTAACTTCAAGCCGTCCCTTTTAAAGTGGGTCTTCACACCATCTGTCCTAAAGTGGACTTGCGGCTTCAACCACTGTCTGCTGCTACATGATTTCTGCCAGAGGCTGAGGACACCAACACGTTGATGAATCAGTGGCAGACTTGTACCACATATTTCTGAAAGTGTAAGTTATTTATTGCTTATCATTGAGATTTCTTGTTATTTCTATTAAATTAGCATTCTTCATAATATTGAGGTGATCTGAAAGGACGATGGAAGGATTGTGACCTTGCTGCCCCTTTTAGAAACAAACAGAATTTAAAGCTTCTAAATTTAGGATTAAATCTTAATTGCTGGCTTTAGGAGCCACTGAGTAATGATCACATTTTCACACAGTATGAGCCATTTGACATAGGGAAGATTGTGTGTGTTTTAGGGAAACCTGAATTTTAGGTAGCTTTACAGAACTGTATGTGTAATTTTAGTAATTACATGGCATGTGTGGTATAGTTTATCAAGTCTGCTGATACTGCTTATATAGCATAGGAAATATTAAACTGTAATTCTGTGCTTTTTTTGTAGAAGTGATCTAATTGATAGCATTCATACTTTATACTTTGTTAAAATCAAAACAAGCTTTTAATTGATAAGCTTTCAGAAATATCGTCATAACTCATTTCCTTCTCTCACTTGAATTTGTTTTTTTCCAAATGAATCTTCTCTTCAAGAAGTATATGTATATATGTGCACACACACATACATTTTCTTTTTAAAGGATTTATTAAGTTCTAGTGTTAGATTGACCTGGATTTGAGTCTTACACCTCCCCTGTATTAACTTGTGATCTTGAGAAGTTATCCCAACTTTCTAAGCCTCAGTTTCATCATTTGTAAATCAGGGATAATAATAGTACCTACTGTGATTGTTGTGGGAATTAAATAAAATGATAAAGTGCTTGATACATAGTAAGTATTCAAGATACAAATGCATGATATTAGTAATAATGGATATTGGTATCAGTGTATATTTCGACTTTAATATGTGTTTGACAACTTCTAGTCATATAATTTTCATGAGAGCATATGATGTGAACAACAGCTGATAGAACTGAGAAGTGATCTTTTTAGAAGTATGAAAAGTCAGATTTGTCTTTTTCTTTTTTTTTTCTGACTAGTGAATATCTTGGAATGTTTGCATCCTTAGGCTTGACTTTGTAATGATTATGTGAATTATTATTTCAGTGATTATGCATATTCAAGTATATCATAAAGTCAAATGATATTCTCTAAAAATCACTTCTGATGCCTGTATGATCTAATCAAGACTGCAAGGCAGATATCAATCTCATTCACTCAGGCCTCTCACTGTTGTGGCCTCTCCCGTTGCGGAGCACAGGCTCCAGACGCGCGGGCTCAGCGGCCATGGCTCATGGGCCCAGCCGCTCCGCGGCATGTGGGATCTTCCGGGACCGAGGCACGAACCCGTGTTCCCTGCATTGGCAGGCTGGCTCTCAACCACTGCGCCACCAGGGGAGCCCCTCATTCACTTATAAATTCACTCATTTAGTAACTCTTTATTGAGCATCTTTTATGGGCCAGGCTCTGTGTGTTTCTAGGCCTATGTAGACAAAACGGGCTCTCAACCTTGAGGAGCATGGCCTAGGGAAAGCCAGGCCAGTACACAGATAGATCAAATACATGATGATACAGGTTATAACAGGTATCTTAAGTGTGTGGAATACAAAAGAGGCAGTGACAACTCTGCTTGGGTAAGTCAGGGAAGACTTCATGGGGAAGTTAATGTCTGAGGTGGGAATTAAATATGTCTGAGCAAGATAGGAGAGGGAGTACAGTATAGGAGTGGCTTATGTAATGATTCAGCTGCCATTTCATGACTTAGTTTGGATTATCCTGGAAGCCTTAGGAAGTGAATTCAATGTGCTCCTTCCTTCCCTCACTTCCACCTCAATTGGCCAACCACATCCACTATTTATGGGTCAGTGCTTGTCCCCTGGTAAAATGGGAAGAACATAATACAAGTTTATTCTTGTTATAATAAATGTGTGAAGTGAATGATCTCAGGAAATATATTAAAATGATATATTTAGTTGATTACCTAGGGTCAGCATAATAGAATTTTAACAAGTAATTTTACAGTATCTATTTAATAAATGTTTGAGTACCTATTGTGTGCCAGGTACTGTGCTAGGATGGTAATGCATATTAATTTTTAAAATCAGTGAACTGAAAAGTACCATCTATTGGCTAAATACAAAACAGTATAAACTTGCAAAGACAAAGTCTAGTTTGATAAAGTACAGAGAGCATGTGTTTAAACCTCTATCAGAGAGTAAAAAGGGCAAAGTTGCAAGTATTACTTTGGTAGTTGCTGCCAAAAATCTTTTTTGGAATATAAATAAAAAACAATGATAAGAGTGGCCTGTTTTAAGATTCTGCAAGTTCTCTGCTTTCTTGAGCATTGTATAGACAGATGAAGCTTCACTGTGTTTATTCTTGTCAGATTATTGGTACTGCTCAGAGTAAAGCCTGTCTTCTCTCTGTTCTCCAGTGCATTATTGTAGCAGATGGCTTTTAATAAAACATGTAGCTAAAGAAAAATTTTTACCCTATTTTAGTAGAATGTACTGTAATTATAAATACTGGACAGTCTCAAAAGGAAATGTTTAAATTGGTATTTTTCTTATGATCAAATAACATTTAGTGAATATTTAATTGAAAAGTCAAATTATGGTATCAGTTATGTATTTTTTAAATTTAAGTTTCCACAACTAAATTAAACTTTGTACATCATTTAGCCAGGTAGATATTTGCTTTTTCTTTACATGGTTTAATTTTTAAAAATTCAATGCTGTATGTTAGTCGAATAACACTCAATGCTAGTTTTGTTGAGAGGCAGGGCATTGCTTAATTATATAGCTGCTCTGTTCTCTGTCATCACCTTGTCTAGTTGTAGGAAATGAACTTTTTGATAGAATGGGGTTACTCCTGCTGAGTCTGTACCATTGGTATTATAAAAATCACAGACTCTTGTATTGGTCTATTACAGATGTAGCCATAAAATTTAAAAATTTCTCCAGAAAATTCATAGTTCTTTAAAATTTATTAACCAAAAAAATAAAGGGGGCAAGGATACTAAAGAATACTCACTGTGTTATAATGTAAATGACTTGAGCATGTACATAGTAGAAGGTCTTTATTAAAGGAAACTAAGAATTATTGAGATTCTTTAAGAAAATGTACCTTTTATTTCCTCTTTTCTTGCATAATAAGGGTGATGGTTTCTTACTACATAATTATACCTTTGCTTATTATTTTTTTCACAGCATAATTTTTATTAAATTTCTTTGTTCTCATTACCTGAGGTCTTTCATTTTCTATCATATCAATATTGACACGTACATGTGTAAAAACTATGATTATTCTCATGTGAACCTGAGAACTCAGAATTTTCCCACCAGCATTGATACATTTCTGTAATAATTTAAAAATATATTCTTAATTGTTTTCATGTATTTAAGTGATAATGTTCTGCTTCTAGTGGTAAGTGTTGTTTTTGTCATTCTTTAAACATAGTACATATTTTGAGGTTAATTAAGGAAAAGATGATTTTGTAATGAATTAGAGTAGGAGTACACTGTTTTGAGGGAAGACTGGGCTATTGCTGAGCATGGATCAGTGGCATAAAAGCTATATTTATAGCTGTAGAATTAAGGATAAGAGGAAAGCATAGATATTTTTCTTAAATCTCACAATTTTCAAGAGCCTGAGATTATAATGTGATTCCTGGATCCCAGTTTCATGATAACTTCGTGGACTTATCTGCACATATTTCTAGAGCATATTTATATTTTATTGGGTAACATAGTGTGATGAGTTTTCTCCAGGGTTTTGCTTTGGCTTTGATTTACTTTTCCATTCAAATTTATTTTTAGATATGTTTACCATTAATTAGTGTCAAGGTTAAAAAAGGAAGAGACAGCGGATACCTATGAGGCAGGCACCAAAACTCCCTCCCCAACATATCACACGTTTCTGCTTGTATTTTGGTGACAGTTCTATTTGCAGCTTCTTGCTTGATTACTTCATGAATTTCTCAGTATCTTCCCTCTCTCTTTTTGTGTCTCTTTATAATTTATATTTCTTTGTCTCTCCATCATATCCTTCATTCTTTTTTTTAACCTGCCTCCATTTCTTAATTGTCATAATGTAGCAATGAAAAGTGATTTTTTTATTATTTGTTGTTTTATATTTGCTGGGTTTCATGTTCCCTGTGAATTTCTCAGATTAGGCTGCTTTTTACTCGCATGGCTTTTAGTTGATTTTTAAACTAACAAGACAGTAGACTGTGTCATCATAGAGTAGAGAAACTGTCATTTTGTTGTACTTTGTATCCCCAGAGCCTGGCATTAGTCCTTAATAAATATTTGTTGAATGACTGTATGAATTAAATTCTATAGGTCAGTGCTCCATGATTGGAATAGAAAAAGTAGGGGTTAATGACTATGGCATTGTGGTGAAGAATTTGATTAGAATTTATGAGTGTTGTTTTTTTTTTTAATAGAGCATTTCAAGTTATAGACCAGAGATGATTAATTGAAGTCTCACTTTTTTCATCACATTTAATGAGTAGCTCTTAGGGACCAGACACAAGACTAGTCCTTGAAAAGTTGTCTTTTTAATTTATTCTTTTTTGTTATAAGATAAATAATTACTTCTTTCGAGCTTATGGAGTTGATATGTAATTGTTAATATACACACACAAAGATCCCAAAATATGACATGGAGAATGTCTCCTATTGCAAACTCATCCTAGTTCCTACTTCCTCTTTCCATCAAATAGAAAAAGAATAAACAAATGGAAAAAACCAAAAGAATCAATGAATAAATTTAAGGTTATTGTAGGCCTTAGAAAAATTCAGTTTCTTCGTGAAATTTCTTGAGCTTCTTCAAAAGATACTAGATAAAAATACCATGTTGGAGATACTATTGATGTTGCAAAATTTTTTCAGACTTTAAAACTTTATTTTATAAACTGCCTTTTGGTTTAGTTAATATATTCATTCCATAGAATGTTTCAAACTAAGTATTGTAATTAATTCAACATGTTGCAATTTTAAAAGAATAGTTATACCATAACATCTTATTATGATTCTCATTTGATTCCTTTTTTTCTCTGTATTAAATCTTTACTTTTTCCAGTGTCACAATTTATTTTATCAGTTATACTTCTATTAAGCACACAATAGACTTTAATTTTTTTATATACAAACATTTTTATTCCTAATGAAGGATGAATAGACTAGGTAAAAGTTGCTCAAAACTTTTTAATATATGGATTGGAATATTATGGGTATGCACACTTTCTTCTACAAGAGAGAGCTTTACTTGTTATTACTGTCAGAATAATTCAATCACTTCTTCCCTTTAAGAGGATGATCTCTGACATGTTTATAAAAGCTACTTAATCTTTTAATAGATGACTAATTTTTTGAAGACAGCATCATGAAACTTTTACCTTGATACCTGCAAAGACGATGTGAAAAGGAGCAATTCCATTAAACTCTTTAAACCTTCAGTTCTTGTTTGAAAAAGTATAATGGTAATTTTTAATTGAATGCTTATCTTAATTTTTCTACCCATCTATCTAGTTGGTACTTAGGTACTCTAAGTAAGGTTCTGTCTTTTCATACAGATTATTTCATCAAAGTCTCTGAGGCTCTCTTACTTTACTTTCTAGGGACCTCAGATCGTTACTTTGAAGGGTTTCAAAGCTCAGGTATATGCAAAGATGATTTGGGTATGTTTACAAAATTTGTCTCATTCAGTCCTATAGGGTTGATCATGCAGTCAAAAGGGAAATTGATCTTTATTACATACTATTTAAAATCAAGATTTTAAAACTATACCAGAAAAAAAAGAAAAAAAACCAATAAACTATACCAGAATCTTAAATTAAGGAGGTAAAGGAATTCCCCTAGATAATCTACATGTTCTTTTTTCCTGTTGGGGCTGATGACATACCTCTCCACGTTGAGCTATAGTTTTCCAGCTCACTCTTTCTGAGAAAAGATCCTTTCCCATTGGAACAGAAATTAGATTGAGCTTGATCCTAGAGAAAAGGTGATACCTAGTTGTACCACGAGGAGAATTGGTCATCCCAGTGGCACAGTGTAGTCTTGCATTAAGTGTTCTGAGACTAATTAATCAGGAAATGATGCTAATTAAAAAGGAAACTGCTCATCAGCTGCCTTCTCAGGCTATTTTACAGAAAGAAACTAGACTTAGCTACTGCTCTCTAGCTTCTAGCAACATTCTTTAACTGCTTCTGTCCCAGGTGAAAGGGGTAATTTAGGGATTTCTAGCAGATTATTTTGTAGTAATAAACTTTGATATTTAATGGACTTGTTTTCAGATGTAAATTTACATAATAGCAATAATACTGGAGTTAGAATATTTTGGTTGATCTGCAAGGCTTTTTAACTTGTAATCTTATCATGTTTTTTAAATCCTGGAACAAGCCATGCTATATAGAAAGAATATTAGTAGATAACATTTGGGTTTGTATGTAGATACATATAAATACAAACAAACATATATATGACATACAAGATCAAAATAAACATAAATATCTAACAACGATTAGTGAATTTACCTATTTAAATCACAATGGCATTTCTGTTAGCTTAACAGTCTATTTGGCTTACCTGAAGTCATCTTAGAGAAGTACGGTATAAGAGAAGTTACTTCACAAGTTTGTGTGCTTTATGTATGTATTATATGTCTTTGTTTCCCAGGCCTGTTTATGTTTGTATGATGATTATTATATCCAGCATATCAGATATTTCTTAATTTACCAAATGGTAATTGATTATGAACTACTAATAAAAACTTTATAATTTTTCCTGGTGTTGCTTTTGTTAATTTTACTTCCAATCTTTTGATATTTGTCCTAATACACAGAGGTTTATTAATTTCTAAAATGGGCAGGTAGTTGGAAAAATTAGGGAGGTAAGAGCTGGAAAGCTACCCTCAGCAAGGGTGGGAATTGTAACTTACTCTTCCGTGTATCCTTACCACCCTCCCATTCCCAACCATCGGCACATGGTAGAGTCAGAGCATATGAAGTTGATTTGAATTGTGGCCTTTTGGGGATCAATTTATTCTGTGCCATTATTTCAAATCAATTGTAGTTCAAGGTGGTAAATCTTGTACAAATGATTGCTGGTACAACACAATTTAATATTTACAAACCTCATGGCATGCTTAGCCAGGGCAAACATAGTCTTATGAATGAAGGAGCAATTGCTTTTTAAAGGTAGATGAATTTCTATTAGACTTGTAGTTTGTTTAAACAAAGGAAGAAAAGTTATTAACCCCCAAATGCCACTAACCTATATTATATGTGATGGGTCTGATGGGAGCAAGACAGTGTCTTGAACAAGAACAGTATTAAAGCCAGGAGCCATCGCTTTTATTCAGGTTTTATATCCGGTCTTATTTTTGTTTCAGGTTTTCTTTGAACTTTAGGTGTATGGATTTGTGTTAATTTGAATAACTCAGTTACTCAAATGTTCACCTTATTTGAAGTATTCTCATATGTTTATTTAATACATTAATTTTAAGAATTGATTTAGAAACATTAATTTATCTTTGTGACTTATCTATGGAATAGATTGATTTCAAGTAATAGTATTACAAGTTAATGCAGAAGTCTAAAGGTTTAAATATTCAGCCCAAGGTCAAATGTGTGTCAGAAGTAGAAATAAAAACTGGACTTACCTTAATTTATCTGTGGTTTCTAACTCTCTTTTAGTGTTTTGCATTGAACATTGCTTGGAGCATACGGTCATAGAGAGTATTTCTTCTTTACATTGTGATAAAACTGCAGGCTTATTAAAGTTTTCATTAATAAATACTACCTCCTGAGACTAAAAACTAAGAAGCAACTTGCCAGCTTTCTAGAGCTGGCCTTTTGAATGCTGAGGCATGACAGCACATGTGTAGAACTTGTTTTGTTTGTTATCTGGGTTGCTCACCAATGTTGATACCTACCCTCCAAGGTGTACACATGGCAGTGGATGAAAACCGTGCCTTACCCCAAAATGATGCTGAACTGTTCCGAATTAGGCACTCAAGTCACTTAATTTTCTTAGGTAACAGATCATTTTCAGATTTAGCAAGGTAGTAGATATTATTTCCACTTATATTGTTTGTGGAACTCTGCATAGAATGATTTTATTACCATATAAGAGAGATGCTCTTGGTATTAAATTCTGTCCAGTTTGTACCAAATTCATTGGTGCCTTAAGTCACTGATGATTCTTGAATATAGGGTTCTCTGGTGACATATTAATACTTTGAGAGAATGGTTACAATTAAATCATGACTATGTCTTTTTATTCTGGAGATAGAGATGTTCTTTAGCAATGCCTGCAGCAGTGAAGCATCCTTGAAAAACAAGAGAAACCCATGTCTTATCGCAGTAATTATAAAGGTTATTTAAGAATCGTATAATGCTTCAGGGGCAGTCCAAAGAGTCTTTAAAGAGTGTTTAGTCCCATGAAAATGTCAGTAAAAGTAAATGCCAGCATTACATCACTTTGATCCTATGTAGAGTATAAACTTAGAATACAGTCTAAGATGCTGATTCCATATCTCTCTGGAAGTTTTGATTTAATCATTAAACACTGAGTCAGTTCTTGAGAATCTGTTTTTGGTTTGTTTGCATTCAGTTCTAAGTTCACTGTCGCCTTTTTTTCTTCTTGCCAGAAACATTATCTAGGACAGGCCTCTGCATTTAATGGGCATTCAGAATACCTGTGGATCTTGTTAAAACACAGATTCTGATTCAATAGGTCTGGGATGGGGATTGCGATTCTCATTTCTAACAACCCATCAGGTGATGCCAACACTACTACTAGTCCATGAACCACACTTTGAGTAGCAAAGGTCTGGGTCCTAGACCTTAAGCTCTAAAATGTTTCTGAAGTATTTTTTGAATGATTATTAGCTCAGTGAATGGGTGTAATTACTCCTGGCTTATTTTAGATAAGAAAGATAAAAATGCTAAAAAGTCATAACATAGTTTACTATTTACTGTAAAATAGTTAAATTTTTAAAATAATCACAGATAGCCTTCATTAATAGTTTATAGATGGACAGATGAGACAATATAGTTTAAAAAGTAAAATAGTTATACAGTAGTTCCTTATCAAAAGAATACTATGTAAATAAATATAAAATGGATTAAATATAGTTGCCTTATAAGGTTTAAGGTTTTTTCATTAATTTATGCTTTACGTAACAAACAAATCATGTGATATTTGGCTTTTACTTGATGCAAAAGAAGGAATGAAAGTCAGAGAATCAGAGAAGTAGAAGATGATTCTTCTGAACAATTTTTCTCTCCTGGGTTTTGGCTGTCAACTTTCATTTTTGATTCAGGCTTCTTCTTTAATTTTCAAAATGTGTGGAGCCTTTTAGGTTTTCCACTTGAGCCTAAAGAACAAGGATTAAATTTTACTTCCATTAATCTGCATTCCTGTACTACGCGACCCATCACATTTAAAACTATAATACATTTTACTTCCCAGGAAGATAAGTCCTGTTTCCCATTCCTTCTGTTGGGTTATACTGGAAAAGAGTCCTTTAGTGAAAGAGCCAACCACATTAATTTGAAATGTTCTGTCTTGGAGATAGTAGCTTAACACAGAGTTTAAGGTTATTGGAGAGCTTTTTATTCTTTTTGGAAATGGGTGAATATGTAGCCAGAAAAATACTGTGACAAACAGCCCTCTGGGGAAACCCGGCCAGTGCCTTTGCTGTGGAAGTGAAGTGACGCATGTAAAATGCATTAACCCCCAAAACCTCTTTATTTATATTACCTTTTAGAACTCACTCCCAGGAAGAAAATGAGTTTAGATATTCTTCATGACATATTTGATCACTGACATAGATATAATTGTATGAATCTTGAACATACTACGTATTAATCTAGATTATTGATTTAGAGACCATTAGGTTGAATGTTACTAATTTAATTTGTGGGAGTGCTTTTTAAATGATACTCATCGTTCAAGACATGTTTGGTATTATGCTAAATACCCAAGAGGATTTATAAACTAGCTTTTAATTTTCATTTCTAATATACCTTTCATCTCTCCCTTTTATGCTACTTAGTTTTGTCTGAGTAGCCAATGTGGATTCAGATTTTGGGCCTGAAGCATATATAATTTTGGGGGGTGGGGCAGGGGAAGCTTTTTAAGGAAAATAATCTTTTTTTTTTTTTTTTACAAATTTTACCAAAGCACATAATAATGTGAACATATTTCTGGGACCCTTCCAGAACAGAATGAAGCTTAAGCTAAACTTTATCTTTTGCCAGTATCTCAAACTGAGAAAATACTTTGTACTTTTTTTCCTGTCGAAGTGTAGCCCAGTATAGTTGGAAGGAGCATAGTCAGGATTCAAACATGGGCTTTATCCATCTTTGCTATTGCTAGAGCCCTAGGTACATCTTTTTCCAAGACAACAACAGTAACTTTCTCAGTGGTCTTCCCAATTCCATTTTTTCATACCCCGCCCCCTTCCCTACAGCCTGTTTTCCATATTATGGCCAGAAAACGCTTTTTAAAAAACTTTCATTGATGCATTTAGGATAAAGAACAAAATCCAGATATTTATTACTATTTTCAGTGTTCTTCATTCATTCCTGAAGATCCATGTTTTCTCTCTGCTGTCATTATCCTTGAGCCTTTCTTTAGCATTTCTTATGGTGCAGGTCTGTTGGTAACAACATAAGTTTTCTATTATCTGAAAATGTCTTTATTTTGCCTCCATTCTTAAAGGGTATTTTCCCTGGATGTAGACTATTGGGTTGACAGCATTTTCTTTCAGCATGTTACGGATGTTGTTTACTGCCTTCGGCTTCCATATTTCGTGATGAAAGTAAATGATCATTTCAGAGTCGATTTCATGGGCACATGACCTGTGCAGGTGCGTAGAGTCCCATACTTAGAAAGGATCTGTGATTGGTTACAGTTTCTGCAGTTGCTGTTTTGAAATTCTTAATAGTTTTGAACAATGGGCTCCGTATATTCATTTTGCACGGATACTCACAAGTTATATACCTGGTCCTGCATCATTCATATAATCATCCTTCATATCTCCAGTATGTAATACGTTGTCTTTCTTTGGCTGCTTTCAAGATTTTCTCTTTCACTTTAGTTTTCAACAATTTGACTGTGATATGCCTAGGCATGGTTTTCTTCATTGTTAATTCTGCTTGGGGCCATAAATCTATAAATTTACGTCTTTCACCAGATTAGGAAAAATTGGGGGCATTATTTTTATAAATATCTCACACCCCAATTCTTTCCTCTACTACTGGAATTCTAAGTATTGGTATTGTGCCCTCACATCCCTGGAGTTCTTTATTTTTTGTCAGGTGTTTTTTTTGTGTGTGGTAGGCGGGCCCGTCACTGTTGTGCCCTCTCCCTTTGCGGAGCACAGGCTCCGGAAGCAGAGGCTCAGCGGCCACGGCTCACGGGCCCAGCCGCTTCGCGGCATGTGGGATCTTCCCGGACCGGGGCACAAACCCGTGTCCGCTGCATCGGCAGGCGGACTCGCAACCACTGCGCCACCAGGGAAGCCCTGTCAGTTGTTTTTTTTTCTTCTTTAGATAGGATAACTTTTGTTGATTTTTCTTCAAGTTTACTTACCTTTTACTTTTTATCTCAATTCTTAGTCCATCTAGTGAATTTTCATTGCATGTTTATATTCTAGAATTTTCATTTGGATCTTTTTTATATTTCAGTTTCTATTGAAATTTCTTCTTTTTAGTCATTGCAACTATAATTTTCTTTCCATCACTGAGCATACTTATAATAGCCTCATTTTTTCCCTTGCAAACATGTTTAATAAAACAGACTAAAAATGAGGTGACGATGACACTGGAGTGAAGAGAAGAAAGCATAATAACATATTTAATCAGGGTATAATTGTTATATAGAAATGTTTTTGACTTTTTAAAAATAATTTAGTTTTCTGGGCTTCCCTGGTGGCGCAGTGGTTGAGGGTCCGCCTGCCGATACAGGGGACGCGGGTTCGTGCTCTGGTCCGGGAAGATTCCACATGCCATGGAGCGGCTGGGCCCGTGAGCCATGGCCGCTGAGCCTGTGCTCTGCAACGGGAGAGGCCACAACAGTGAGAGGCCCACATACCGCAAAAACAAACAAACAACAACAACAAAAATTTAATTTTCTGAACATTTTTTTTTCTTTTTTGCGGTGCGCCGGTCACTCACTGCTGTGGCTTCTCCCGCTGCGCAGCACAGGCTCAGCGGTCATGGCTCAAGGGCCCAGCCGCTCCGCAGCATGTGGGATCCTCCCGGACCAGGGCACGAACCTGCGTCCCCTGCATCGGCAGGCGGACCCTCAACCACTGCGCCACCAGGGAAGCCCCTGAACATATTTTTTAACCAAGGCTGGGACTACTTTGCTGATAGCTCCATGTACAGCCCATGCTTATTCACAGAATACATTTTAAAACGTTATTTTTATTTTTTTTATGAGGTAACAGAATTTATTCACAAAATCTCATGCATGAATGAGGCCCAGTATCACCTTGTGATATAAACAAAATAACTATTTCATATAGGCAACAGTTTCTATGAATAAAAGCATTCAGGAAGTGAAGCCATTTACTTATTTTGCATTATTTATACATGTATAATAGCCTCTTAAAAGTCCTTGTCTGATAATTTCAACATTTGGATCATCTTTAAGGTGGCTTTTTTTTTTTTTTTTTTTTCGAGTGGTATGGGATCTTCACGGACCGGGGCACGAACCGGCATCCCCCACATCAGCAGGCGGACTCCCAACCACTGTGCCACCAGGGAAGCCCTTTAATTTGGCTTCTTTAGATTGCCTTTTCCTTTGCAAATGGGTTACAGTTTCCTGGTATTTGTTTGCCAAATAATTTTGGAGTTCTCTTCTGGAAAGTGTGAATGTTATGAGAGTATTGATTTTTTGTTTTAGCAAGTGTTTAATTTTGTTTTACTTAAACTATAAACTCTGTCTTGCCTGTGGTGGTCAGCAGCCCAATTCTCAGTTCAGTCCATTTATCTTGAGCCTAACAGTTTGTAGTCTGTCATATGTGTGCTTGGTTTGGGGGTTACCAGAGACTTGGGCAGATATTATACACAGAATTTAGAGTTCTCATTTTCTATCTCTGTTTCCCCATTATTTCCCTCCTCACTGTGGCAGTTGTAATTACCCTGGGTATTGTCCTTGGTTCCTCAGTCAAAAAAGATACAGTAGTGGGCTTCCTTGGTGGCGCAGTGGTTGAGAGTCAGCCTGCCGATGCAGGGGACACGGGTTCGTGCCCCGGTTTGGGAGGATCCCACATGCCGCGGAGCGGCTGGGCCTGTGGGCCATGGCCGCTGAGCCTGCGCGTCCGGAGCCTGTGCTCCTCAACGGGAGAGGCCACAACAGTGAGAGGCCTGCGTACCACAAAAAAAAAAAAAAAAAAAGATACAGTAGTGGGCTTTCTTTTGGAACTTCAGCCACCCTGCATCATACTGTCAATGTGACCTGCCCTCAGGCCAAAGCTGCAAAAATGTGAACTTATCTCAGCTATTTCCTTTCTCCAAGTTTTGACTACCTCTCCAAAGTATGCCTGCTCTTTTTCTCTCTCTAGAGTCCTCAGTGAGTTGTTTATTTTATTTAGTCTAGAGCTTATACTTGGTCTGTTAAGGCTTACCCTGTCATACCAGAAGTATAGCTCCTGTATGTATCAAGCTTTAGTACTTTTGAAGGGAAGCAAGAGTGATTCTTCTGAGGCTTATTAGCATATGGTGCTAAGAAGGTAGAAATTTTATAATTTTTATAATTATAGTATTAAATTATATTTAAATATAAATATTAATGATATATAATAATGATAGTTAATAATTTTGAGTATTTACTATTGAATGCATTAACTCATTTAATCTCACCCTATGAGGTTGTATTGAAGCACAAAGATTTTATATAACTTGCGCAAAGTTATAATAAACAGTAGATATGTCTGGTTTAAGAGCACATGCTTTAGATTACTTTTCATAAAGAAAAAAGAGCTTTCTGTGGTTTCTTTCAGTTTGGAGACTTGTAAATATAACAAAGGAGAATCTCTTCTCTGCCTATTAGATAAGAATTGCCTTGTATCTAGGCTTCCTGTGCCTGATTAATAAGGATCATCAAGATTTAAGTAATTTTTTTTTTAACATTTGAACAACTTCCAAAAAAAGTTTTAGGAATAGAAACTTAAATTCATAGTATTTATTTCATAGCTGTCTTAGTCCATTTGGGCTATTATAACAAAATACCATAAAGTAAGGTGACTTACAAACAACAGAAATTTACTTCTCACAGTTTTGGAGGCTAGGAATTCCAAGATTCAGTGTCTGATGAAGGCCCACTTCCTGGTTCATAGACAGTACCTTCTTGCTTTGTCCTCTCATGGTGGAAGGGGCACGCTTTCTTGGACTGCATTTATAATCACTTCCGAAAGACCCCATTTCCTAATATTTTAAAATTCAAATTTCAAGATATAAATTTTGTTGGGACATAAACATTAAGTTCATAGAAATAGCCCTTCATAGTTTATAAGATTTTTTATATCTAGTTTCTAGTTTTATCCTTATGAAAGCCTCATGTAATACTGAGTTAGGCCAGTAATAATTCTACCCCCTTTATGATGTGGAAATAGAGGCCCAGTGGAAGTTATATGAAATAGTCTTATGTTGGTCAGGTCCATTCTTCTTTAAATTAAATCTGCTTTAAAATATTTTCCTTTAATTATTATTAGTAAAAATAATGACATTTTTAACATACTTTATATTTTTCTCAAAATGTTTTATAAATATTTTGTCAATTAATATTCCAAGTAACCATCTAAGATAAGATGGTTACACAAAACAATTGGTGTATTACCCTATTTTCAGATGAGAAATCAAAGATACAAGAACTTATTTGTATGGGATACGTAGTACATAGTGATAATTATAACATCTGAAGCTATAGCCTAGATCTCCAACACTCAGTTCTGGGTCCATTCTTCTATACCACACTGTCTTCTTTTGCTTATAGGTAACTATGCCAGTATAGGATATACCCTTATCTCACCAACATTTTTCCATAGTATTTTTAGATTGCACCTGACATTGTGGGAAGCACTTAACACTTTATTGAATAGACAGGTAATGAATACAGGTAAATATTTTGGCACTGTCACCTGATGTCTTTTGGACTTTTCTTCATTCTCTTCTGGAAAATGTACTTTGAGTAAAACTGCTTTTTCTTTATCTCAAAATGAACTGCATAGTATTTCCAAAATGCTTTTGTACCTGTACTTTGAATTTTGAGTCAACTAATAAAAAAATTTAAAAGACTTCTGGGCCAGAGGGGCTATTTAAATGCAAAAGTAATATGCTTTGTGATGAAAATGCATTATAAATATTTATGTTTAATAATTTTTCTAAAATTCCTTTTTTGGAAGTCTTTTGACATTTCTTTTTTGTTTGCACCTTTCTTTCCTCTTTTCCCTCCTCCCTCCTTCCTTTCTTTCCTCTCTCTTTCCCTTCTTAGTATAGAGTACATTTCTGTAAAAGCTATATTCTATATTCTGCCAAGCCCTCAAATCTAATTTTGGAACAACTTCTGTAGGTAATTTAAGTACAGAAGGCAGACTAAGTGTTCATTTTACTTTTGACTTATATATGACATCTGTTTAGAACTCGACTTTCTCTCTTTTCAGAAATAGGAAAAAAATTATTTTGGGACATGTAGGCCAAAGGCAAATGATCTGAGAAGTAAGCATCCTTGTTCCTAAAGGAAAAGTCACTTCAGTTTATAAGAAAAGATTATTTGACCAAAACCAAAGGATTTCAAAAAGAAAGCATCGTATATAGTAGTTTTTCAAGAAGTTTACTGAATGATGAATGAAGAAAACTGTGTGTCTATGTTTTTATGGCCTACCTACAATGCAGGATATATCTTTTTTCTTTCTGACCCACTACCAAAGAAAGGTTGTAAAATTGCTGTGTTCAGTAGTATTGGCCTAGAACAAGATGTGCTTATGGTGTGAAACTAATAACCTTTATGTGTCTTACTCTCAGACTTCATGCCCTTAGGGTAGGTAGAGATACTGGCTCCTAGTTTAACTTCTGCTACTTTTCCATTCTCAATTTGGCATTTCAAGTTAGTAAACTGCAGATTTAACCTTCATTTATTTCCTCAAGTCCATGTCATTTCTGTATTTCTTTAGTTATTAAATGCTTTTCGATAGTGGTAAAATACACATTTTATTGACTTTTAGAAATGTTTTATCATATATTTTTCAGACTTTAATGAAAGGCATCTTAGTCACATGTACTCAACCGTATTTTTTTTTTTTTTTTCCGATACGCGGGCCTCTCACTGTTGTGGCCTCTCCCATTGCGGAGCACAGGCTCCGGACGCGCAGGCTCAGTGGCCATGGTTCACTGGCCTAGCTGCTCCGCGGCATGTGGGATCTTCCCGTACCGGGGCACAAACCCGTGTCCTCTGCATTGGCAGGCGGATTCTCAACCACTGCGCCACCAGGGAAGCCCAACCGTATTTTTTTTATTATTAATTAATTTATTTATTTTTGGCTGTGTTGGGTCTTCACTTCTGTGTGAGGGCTTTCTCTGGTTGTGGCGAGAGGGGGCCACTCTTCATCGCGGTGCGCGGGCCTCTCACTGTTGCGGCCTCTCTTGCTGTGGAGCACAGGCTCCCGACGCGCAGGCTCAGTAGTTGTGGCTCACGGGCTTAGTTGCTCCGCGGCATGTGGGATCTTCCCAGACCAGGGCTCGAACCCGTGTCCCCTGCATTAGCAGGCGGATTCTTAACCTCTGTGCCACCAGGGAAGCCCTCAACCATATTTTAAATAAATAATAACTTTATTTTAAATCAGAATTGCTGGAAAAGGGTGCTGAGTAATTTAAACCACATTCAATATAATAATCTCCTTGAAATCACATTCTTTCTGAAGTGTCTTATTGCTAATATGAAATAAAAAGAGGAATAAATTCCAGCCTTTATTGCATTTTATTAACCTGTATATAGCATCAGTTATGGTACACCTTTATGTTTCATTTATGCCCATGATTAACACTTTATTGGCATTATTATTGTTATAAAATTGTAGTATACAATGGAATGCAAGCTTTTGTGGAATTAAAATAAGACAACAATAGGATTATGATTTAACATTTAGAACAGAATGATTAGATCATCCTTGTTGGTCAGTGTAAGCAAATAATAGGGGGCTTTCTAGCTTTTTTTCCCTTTTTCTTTTTTTCTGTTTCAGTTGGTAAGAACACTGTTACCTGAGGAATATTATTTGAGATGTTTAGGTCATCAGCCGCAGCGCTGGGAATCTTTATGTCATGCTGAGTTTTTTCACTGGAATTTGTTATGGCATTTGCTGTAAATAGGATTAGACCTGTAAAACCAACAGATACTGTAGTATGTTATTCTTTATTAGTAGTTTTCTGTAACTTTCATGTCTACAGTTTTTGTGTTTGAGCCCACATTTATTATGTTCTTAATAGGCACTATTTTGGATGCAAAAATTTCAGGGCTCTCAAGAACTCTAAAAAAGGATCTAGTGCATGCTTCATATGTTAAGCATATCATTTTATAAATGAGGCGAGGCATTTGGGACTGGGAGAAGTCAAGGGACTTTCTCCATATCATGCAATGAATAAGTGAACCAGAGCTCTTTTTCTCTCATTTCCAGTAGTGTTTGGCTAAGACATGAAGAACAGTTTTAACTATTGTATTCAGAATTCTCCACAAACTTGAATTCTTATGTAAAGCCCCCCAAATATAAGGAGCAAGTTAGATATAATTTAATATTTTAAATTTTAATAGATTTAAAAAGTAAATAGAACAGAAACAAACACCTTAGACTGATTGTCCTGTCTATTGTCTTATATTAATGGTGGGGTTTAGACCAATGTTTTCCATAAATACAGTTAATCCTCATGTTACCTAGTAATTGACATTTTTCTCTTGATGCTGTTCATTTTGGTTAAACTCATTTTATGCAATGTTAAAATTGATAAATGTAAAGACATTCCATGGATATTGGGTAAATGGTTTGTCTGAAAATTTCCAAAGCTTTTCTAACACCCATTTTGTGTGCAAAAACCTTAATTGTAGTAGTGCCATACATCTAGTTTATTAGGAAGCTAAAGGATTAGAGTTATATTTATGATTAACTTTCATCTACATAGAGGTAAGAAGCTTTATTGGTGGAATAACACTTATTATTGTAATTGTTATTGCTCAAAAGGCATAATTTTACTGTATGTTACAGTCTATTGGCCACCATCATTCTCATGAAGTTCTTTAAGAAGTTTTTCATATTTAATACCTTTGCTCTTGAATAACACCAATAATTTCATTTCCCTTTGGGGCATACAGCTGTTTCCAGCCTACTCAGTGTCATGTCAGGGCATAAAATCATCTTGACAGAAAGGTCTAAATTATAAATAGTCCCATAATGACATTCAGCTTGGGTGGTACATTTATAAAAGGAGTTATTAAAGAAAATGTCATTCTAACCTATTACTATAACTAGAATCCTTCACAGTTCTGCAGCCATCTTTTGGTACAAAAATTTGGTAATACTTGCATATGTAAAACATTTAAACAGGACTATTAAATTTACAAGTATAAAGACATACTAGGGATGTTGGATAAATGGTTTCCTAAAATTTTCCAAAACTTTGCTATCACAAATACATGTCTTCTCCCTTTCAAGACTTCTGAAAAACGGAGTATTAAGACTCGAAGGTTTTGGGACTTCCCTGGTGGCACAATGGTTAACAATCCACCCACCAATGCAGGGGACACAGGTTTGATCCCTGGTCTGGAAAGATCCCACATGCCACGGAGCAACTAAGCCCAGTGCACCACAACTACTGAGCCTGCACTCTAGGGCCCACAAGCCACAACTACTGAGCCTGAGTGTCACAACTACTGGAGCCCACACTCTTAGAGCCCATGCTCTGCAACAAGAGAAACCACCACAATGAGAAGCATGTGCACCGCGACGAGAGTAGACCACGCTTTCTGCAACTAGAGAAACCTTGCACGCAGCAACGAAGACCCAATGCAGCTGAAAAAAAAAAAATAGTGTATGTTGTTTTTTAAAAAAAAGAAAAAAGGGGCTTCCCTGGTGGCGCAGTGGTTGAGAGTCCGCCTGCCGATGCAGGGGTCACGGGTTCGTGCCCTGGTCCGGGAAGATCCCACATGCCGCGGAGCAACTAAGCCCGTGAGCCATGGCCGCTGGGCCTGCGCGTCCGGAGCCTGTGCTCCGCAACGGGAGAGGCCACAGCAGTGAGAGGCCCGCATACCGCAAAAAAAAAAAAAAAAAAAAAAAAAAAAAAAAAAAAAAAGAAAAAAGACTTCATGGTTTTGATATTATTCAAATAGCATAGCACAGGAAATATATGATAAAAGAAAATATATATGATAAACATATATGTATGAAAAAAGAAAAAAAAGACCAGAGGTTGATTTATCTCATTGTTAGCATAACAATATTTCATTATGAGATAGCAGTCAGATTATCAGAATCTACTTCTAGTAATGCTTTTAGGTTGTTGTAGAAATAAAAATTGAAAATTAAAAAATGCTAATAAGCATGGATTAAGAGTAAAACAAGATATTACAGATCATTCATGTAAAGGATCATAACATTTATTTTTAATAAAAAGCAATAGAATTGTGTTGGCCTCAGGATCAAAACAGTAGTGGTCATCAGTCATTTTCTTTACTGGGTAAGGTAGGTAAGGGAAGAGTTCGTGCTTTTGTAATCATTCTCTTTCTATAGAGTTATCAGACTATATATATTATATGTAACAGGAGGCTTTACTAACCAACAGGTACACCAACTCTCCCTTTCTAGGTCTAAGGCAAATGATGGCTCTCTTTCCCATTGAGTCTGGTCTGAACTTCTCAAGTCGTCATCACTAGCTCACAAGATAAATCACTGCTAGTTTAAAAATAAGCCGATGGTTTTAGCGGGCAAATGCTGAAAAGCAGATGGATACAAATAAAACAGGGGTATCAGGAGTCTATTCCCGGCCAGTTCTCTTCAGTCCATAAATTCTGGAGAGATGTGCTATGTTAGCACCATATGTTACTACATTTGTTACCTGAATCTTGGTCGCTAGTTATTAGAAAGGAACAAATGAAACTGTGAAAGTGAAGACTTATCTTGATTTTCTAATGTAAAGCACGTATATCTGAAGTTTTAATTTCTTAATCTGGGCATTTCTGAGAAGTATATATTTATGTTACCTCATGGTTTAAATCCTTCAAAGATCTTGCCACTGCTTATAGGAAGGACCTTTATGAATTTTCCCTTGATAATCTCATTATATTCCTTCATTGCACTTTACATTTCAGGGATGGTGACCTGTTTTAGTTCTTCTCTACTAGACTGTGAACTCTGTGAAAAAAAAGTCCCAGAACCTTGCACAATACCTAGCATGCAGTAGGACTTCAATAAATTTTTAAATAATTGAACTCTAATTGGATGAATCTGGGCAAAGCACTTTGGCAGTGAATAAATTTTTTTCCCACTTTTAGTGTTTTCTAGAGCAGAGCAGTGACGATTGGAGGTAAGAAGCAAGTTAGAAAATCAGATAATCCAGATTTTGTGCCAACTCTGAATAGTTGAGTTTAATTCAACATACATTTATTGTTTTTTAATTTGGACTCTAGAGACAACTTATAAAGACAAGAGCATGAGTACTTCAAATTTTCTTTTGAAAACTGAGTCATAGATGTTGCATTTCAAGCCAGTAAAGGTTTGATTATTTTATACTTCATGGCTTTTTAAAATTCCAGTTGCTATAACAACTTTGATATTTCTTTATTATTTTTAGCATTCAGTTGCCATAACAATAAGATATCTTTAAAAAATAGCAATTTGGGGGCTTCCGTGGTGGTGCAGTGGTTGAGAGTCTGCCTGCTGATGCAGGGGACACGGGTTTGTGCCCTGGTCTGGGAAGAGCCCACATGCCGCTGAGTGGCTGGGCCCGTGGGCCATGGCCGCTGAGCCTGCACGTCCGGAGCCTGTGCTCCGCAACAGGAGAGGCCACAAAAGTGAGAGGGCCGTGTACCACAACAAAAAAGCAATTTTCTTTTATAAGGGAAAAATCTCTTTCAATTAAAAACGAATTTGAGTCAACATTTCTTTCCTATAATGTGAACCCATTGTTTAAAATGTACTTGTGCTGTTCTGTTTTCATATAATTTTAACAGACTTTGCTAGGAAAAGTTTTAAGGTTTAGCTTTTCCCTCTATGTTTTTATTGTACAAAAATTAAAGGGAGGTAACTGTATTGAACCCATTCTGTGAGATAATATTAATACTTGATGGGATTTCATTGATATAAAAATCTTCTTAAACAATTTAATTTCCAGATTTGCTGTTGTATAAAGTAAGAAAAGAACATGAATGATTGATAGCTCTTACATGAAAGATGTAAGAAAGCTTGGAATTTCCTTTTTCCTGTTATTTTTAGGTATATTTATTATGTCTGTTGCCTTACTAAAATAGTTACCATCTCACCTACCTAGAAATAACTGACAGTTCAAACCAGAGCTATGACACTCTACTCATAGAGCAGTACTTCTGTTTACTCATGGATAAAAAATTCTTATAAGCTTAGTTTCTGATTTTTAATCCTCTAGAAAATTAAAGTTAGCAAATTAGAAGAGGAACGAAGAGTACTGCTATATTTATATATAGTCAAAAATATAGGGAGCTATGTATTCTTTTCTATGCAAATAGAGTCAGAAAATATAGGGAGCTATATATTCTTATCTATGTACCTAGTTACTTGTAGAAGTTAAAGTCTCTCTTGATTCAAGATACATATATATTGAATCCAAGGTATGATTGTGTTATAAGATAGTATTCTAACTGACATTAACAGTGATGATCCCAGCCTACCAGGCAAACATTAAATTATGTTCAGAATTCTCAATTTAAGAAGGCAGAGGAGTGGATGATACATCTTATAAAGATTTAAATGTAAAATTGGATAAAGTAAAACAAAATTTTAAAAAGAGAAACCTTCAATTATCTGGGAATTGCAGGATCCCTGTAACTGAGATTTTTATGGACCAGTGTTGCTAATCACATAAATTTCCTAAGATGTGTGGTTAGGTTCAGATAAGGTGTTTCTTTTAAGAAAGTACTTTTTAAAAGGAATGTTGAGGGAGTTGGCAACTCAAGAGAAAAGTGAAAGTATTGTTTTAAATTTCCTAATCTCAACAGGTTACTGTGGGTGTGGTTTCTTAAGGAGAAATGACTAAACAAAAAGCCTGTTGATAATAAAGAATATGTTTAACTTCATTATCAGTGAGCTTTGAGTGAACAACTGCTATATGCTTTTTCTGGTTTATTTTTAATTACTAATTTTCAAAACCAACTTTAAAAGTTAAGTATTATTATCTCAATTTTACAGATGGAAAATGAGACATGTGGAGAGAATGATGTACCCAAGGCCTCACAGTTTATAAGTGCTACAGCCAGTGCCAACCCAACTGGCTCATTCTAAAGCCTACATTTTCTTCTCTAAGTCACAGTCTTTCCTAGTCTTCAAACTAAATAAATGTTTATTAAAAATAATAACATAACTTGGGGAAAATGGAAGGAAAGATCATACAGTGCATGGTTTTATTTTATTGTTCTGCATACTATTTTTGACCAATTAATTTGATTTTAAGTATATATTTTATATTTGAGGGTTTCCCTCACTAAGAGTTAAACATCCCCATAAATTAGTATTTTCTTTGTCCATTTTCCTTTGTGATTGACTAAAAATAATGGATTCTCTCAAAGGTTTTGCTTTCTCAGACAGTTGTCTTAGGTCCCAGCTAGCTAAGGCAGTCTCAGAGTATTGTATAACTGGCATTTAATAAGAAGTCTTTTCTCACTCAGTGTCTCACTTGCATCTGGGCTGTTGTGTCTGTGAGTACAAACAGTGAGCCATGAGTCAGGTATAATGATTGAGAGACTGTGAAAGTAGACACGGGCTAAATGTACTTATTCTGTCCAGCAGTATCTGTTCTTTTAGACATTTCAGTAGCCCTTATTCTTGGTGGGACTTTGCTTCTGAGGATTCTGATATTTTTCTTTTTCAATGTCAATATTTATGATTTCCTGGCAATGCCTTAAAATGCACTCAAGTAATTTAGGTCTCTAATTTGATGGTGTTGCACTGAAATGGGGGCACTTGAAAAAAGCAAATGCAATCATCTTTATCATTCTCTTCAGCTATCACTTACATATGGGTGAAATGCACAGATCTTAAGTATGAACATTTTGGTGAGTTCAGCACATATGCATGCATATAACCCACAGCTATTAAGACAGAAAATCTTTCCATTGTCCCTGAAAGTTTCCTTATACCTCTTGCCAGTACACACACACGCACACACAGACACACACACACACACATACACACACACCCCTGAAGCAAGTATGTTCTGATTTCTTTCATCAAAAATTAGTTTTGCCTGTTCCAGAACTTCATTGTATGGACATATCACATTCCTGTTTATCCATTCCCCTGTTGATGGATGTATGGGTTGTTTCTAGGTTTGGGCTATTAAAAATAAAGCTGCTATGTACATTTTTATACAAGTCTTTTATGGATATATGTTTCTGTTTCTATTGGATGGGATTGATGGGTCATAGGGCAGATTTGTTTAATGTTATAAGCAACTCCCAAACTATTTCAAAAATTTCCAAGTTGGGCCATTTTATATTACCACTAGCCATTTATGAGAGTTTCAGCTGTTCTACCTCCTTACCAACATTTAGTGTTTATCAATGGCTTAATTGTATCCATTCAAATGGGTATATAGTGGTATCTCATTGTGATTTTACTTGGTCTTTTCTTGCTGACTATTGACGCTGAGCACTTTGTCATTTTCTTGAATGACCATCTGTATATCTTCCTTTGTGAAGTGTCTATGTATTTTTCCATTTTGATTGAGTTATTTGTATTTTTATTAAAAAATTGTAAGAGTCAGTTATGTATTTTGGATACAAGTTCTTTGTAGGATATATGTTTTACTAGTATTTTCTCTCAGTCTTTTGACTTGCTTACTGATTTTCTTAATGACATCTTTTGAAAAGCAGAATTTTAATTTTAAGTATAATTTATTTTTTATGTTTAATCTGTGATCATTTCAAATAATTTTTTGTGTATGGTATGAGAAAGGGGTCTAAGTTTATCTTCCTCCAGATATTCAAAATTTTCTAGTACCCTTTACTGAAAAAATTTTCTTTTCACCTTGACTTGTTTTAGAGTCTGTTGAAATTCAATTGGCAATTATGGGTTTATTTTTGGACTCTGTATTCTTTTAAGTCATCTGTTTGCCTGTCCTTATGCCAATCTTGATTATTGTGGCTTTATAGTAAGTCTTGAAATCAGGTTGTACCAATCCTCCAACTTTTTTCTAATCCTTTCCCAAGATTGTTTTAGCTATAGTAGGTCCTTTGTGTTTATATGTAAATTTTAGAATCAACTTCTTAGTTCTACCAAAAGCCTACTTGGATTTTAATTGGAATAGCAATAAATCTGTAGATCAATTTGAGAAAAACAAATATTCATAACAATATTGAGTCTTCTAATCCATAAAGATGACATATCTCTCCATTAGGACCTTTTAATTTTTCTCAATGACATTTTATAGTTTTTAGGATATAGGTCTTATATGTCTTTTGTTAAATTTATTCATATTTTCTGTGTTCTGAGGCTGTTGTAAATAGTTTATTGTTTAAAAATTTCATTTACTATTGTTTGTTGCAAGTATATAGAAATGCAGTGATTTTTGTATATTGACCTTGTATTATGACAAAATTTACTCATTAGTTCTAATGGGATTTGGGGTAGATTTTGGGGGGGGGTGGTATTTCTTATGTATATAGTCATGTCTTCCTTTTCTTGTATTGCTTAACTATTTCTTTATCTTGCTTATTATACTGGTTGGGACCTCCAGAACATTGTGCATAGAAGTGGTGCGAGCAGACATCTTTGTCTTGTTTCCAGTTTTAAAGGGAAAGCATTTACTCTTTCGCCATTAAATATCATGTTAGCTGTAGGCTTTCCCATATAGTATCTTTGTCAGGCTGAGGAAGTTTTCTTCTGTAGTGCCATTAACTTAACATTTGTTAAATATTTTTAATTGTTAATAACTTGCCTCATAATAAAATGAAGTTAACTTACAAACTTTTTTTCTGCTCTTGAAGGGTCAGGAAATCAGTGGATTCTAACATGTCCCACTTTAGAGAGTTTATTTTTTCCTTACCACGTAGACCAAGTTGCTTTAATACTACATTTGATAGTACATTTAAAATACATTGATACTGCATTTTGCAGCATTTGACAGTCTTAAAATGATAGGTAAATAATCATTATCTCTTGCTAGATATGATTTTTCAAATCAGTAGTCAAATATTCATATTGAATTGGGTTTAGGTAGAGGTATAGATGAATAATATTGTGCTTACTTTGAATATATTAGGAGGCTAACTATTTTCCCCCTGCAATCTGGTCATATATATATATATATATATATATATATATATATTTTTTTTTTTTTTTTGCGGTACATGGGCCTCTCACTGTTGTGGCCTCTCCCATTGCGAAGCACAGGCTCCGGACGCGCAGGCTCAGCGGCCATGGCTCACGGGCCCAGCCGCTCCGCGGCACGTGGGATCCTCCCGGACCGGGGCACGAACCCGTGTCCCCTGCATTGGCAGGCGGATTCTCAACCACTGTGCCACCAGGGAGGCCCCTGGTCATATATTTTATAGCTTTCTTGTGAATCTTGTATGTCATACAAGGAATTGCAAGGAACTTTGCATATTCGACCTTCACAAAACTGGTTATTAGTGTTTTTCTGTCTTTTTATAAACTCGTCAAGCTATTTGATATGCTTTATATTAACATTATACTAAACACTTATTTGTTCAACTCCTGTTCTTTGCCCAACACTGTAGTGTAGCCACTGGAGATATAAGGAGGAACAAAACTGATGTTCTTCCCCTCATGGAGCTTGCAGACCAGTCAGGAAGACAAAACTGAATGAAAATATACTATAAACTGTGGTACGTGTGGAATCTGGTCTAATTGGGAATTCAAGGACGGTTCCTCTGAGGAAGTGGTATTTGAACTGAAGCCTGAAGATTGTATCTGAATTAACTGAAAGAAATGTGATAGCATATTAAGCAGCAGGTTCAAATACCCTGGGGCAGTAAGGAGCATAGCAAACATGTGTGGGATGGGGGAAGGGTGGAGTGGAGGGAGGTAGAGCCAGTTTAGCTAATCTTAAATAATGTAGAAGAGAAGTTAGATTGAATAGATATATGGAGACCAGATTTTATAGGACCTGTTAGTATTTTATTCTAAGGGCAGTGTAAAACCACTGAAGTATTTTAAGTGGGAGTAATATCATCTCATTTACATTTTGGAAAGGTTATTCTGCCTGTTTTGCACATAATGGATTGAAGAGAGGCCACAGACCACTCAGGAAGACCAGATTGGAAGCCACTATAGTGGTCCACACACCAGATGGTGCTAGTTTGTTTAGGGTAGTGGAGGTGGAGAAAAGTTAACAGATGGGAGGAATAGTTGAAGAAATAAATTCTGAATCCATACACCTTTTTATACCTTTAAAAAACCTTTTACTTTACCCTGTATTTCTTTTGTACAATATTGGTTGCTCATTTCTCCTTGATAATCATTGCCTACTGTTTATACTATTTACCATCGGTGGCTAATGATCCTCTCTTGCTTTGCTGTTTAGATCCTATTGAGTAGTTGCTTGAGTTGCTTAGCTGTCTAATAATGAAATATTGATACATATAAAAGGACATATAAAACATATTTAAGGTATAAATGAAAAATTAAACATCTATGGTGTATCATCTCAAGAAGTTATACAGTTTTAGCTATTAGAAGTAATTCTGAAGTAATTCCAAATAATGGTTCCTCTTAGATATTTCACAGCTAGTGTTCATCAGTTGAAAGGAGAGGGGAGTGGTTGATAATGACTAATAAGAATGACAGTAATAAAACACCTAATGACCCATAAAATGAAGAGAATTATGCATGATATAAAAACAAAGAGTGCTTTATGTAATGAGCTGTGTAAATATATTAATGCTCTTGTTATTAGAGCTTCACATTATAAATTAGTTTCTAT